>NC_089783.1:21229281-21231781 GCF_040412425.1 Macrobrachium rosenbergii | reverse complement strand
TGTGCGTGTGTATGTGTATTGAAAAATGTTTTGAGACTATCATTCCTCTCCCCGCTTACGAGGAAGACCCCGGAGAAGGGTACAACTTTCTGGTGTTTTAAGCAAGTCTTTAGATATGAGGTCACTTGCCAATGACGTCTTGTAGACCACAACAGACGATGTTACCTGTCCTAAAGACCCTTGAATTTTACAGTTTAAAAAATTTTTTATATTTCTACCTTTCTCAGCATTCCAAGCCTTACACATACAAAGTTAACAGCAATTTACCTCAACAACTACAACTGAGTTTCTTTCAGTCGTATTCAACAATCGTGACTTGCGTTCAGGACGGAGAGTTGGCTCAACAGTCCATTCCTGTGTTCCAGTTTAGAATTCGACAGGCACTTCCTTGCTGAAGTTGCTGTGCCTGTGTCCTGTTACCTTTTTGTTGCCCATCTCTTCTCCAAACCTTCTTTTATCCACCATGCCTGTATGCGAATTAAATTTCATTTCTCCCCCTTTTTTTTTGGATTCTCTCACATCATCCTGAACTTTCCCCTTTATAAAAATTTTCAAAATCTTTCACTAGTTTCTGCATTTTATCTTTGCTCTCATCCATCAACATTGTACATTATTTACGTATATAAGTATAAGATTTTTATCTATCTACCTATCTTTTTATATATTTATCTATCTATACCACAAAAAGTTCCGGTTCTCAGGAGCATTTCTGAATATTTAGGATTTATGATACAAAACCAATGAGATGTGGGTGAGTTTAATGGACTTCCCCATTAAAGACACTTGAATTACATTTTCCATTGGCTTGAATACACTGATCAATCTTTATTAGAATGACGAATATCATTACAATTCAGGAAATATAAAGCAAACATATTTCCTTCTCACGGGGATCCAAAGTATTCTGTCAGACTTGTTTCATGCTTTTTTTTTTACACTTTTGTAAATTTTATCAAATTCTTATGAAAAATAAGTGTAATTTGTTTTAGAAGACTTGTCGGCACTACAGGGATTTTATAATAAATGGGGATCTCCAATACCCATCTATGTTTTATACTGAAAAATTAATTGCTTTTTAAACTGTGCCTCGAATAGATTTATATATCTTAGAGAAATAAAATTCAAAGGCGTGATCCATTTCACGCGTGAACATCAATGGCTGGTTTCAACATTGCAATCAAGACTGCTTACGCTATCATCAAAATATCGAGGGAGCTCCTGCAGTGAATGATGGTAGACAGTGTTGATTGACATGTGGAAACCATCCATTTATACAGGAACATTACCTGGTCATACATTATCATCTGGTAGGTGCAGATGAATAGCCAGACAGGGAACGCAGCACCAGACAAATGATCAGAAACTGAGTATCAATATATATTTCATCATCTCAGGCGAGCAAGGTATTCGAATTTACTCTCTGTAGACAGTGGCTGATAAGAGAACTAAGATCTGCTGTTGTTATTTCTGTTATTGTTCTAGCTATGTTATCATAGTTATTGTAATCGCTAACAGCCTTGGGAAACGACGCATATTGATTTTAAACACGGAAGTGTGAAACACACACCAAGATCGTACATCACACTTTGTTGAATAAACGCACAAAAGTTCTGCAAACAAATGCATCTCACTATTCGCATCGAAAATGTAATAAACCATGTTGTATAGAAAAAATGAAATGCTGAATAAATTGTTGAAAATACCCGTATGCATATACATCTTTCTATAATTTGGCAGTTTCAGTATTTTTTTTTAATATGGACAGATTCTGTGGCTTCATCTGGCATGGCCAGAAAATTATTTGGCTACTTGGACATAAGAATACTTTTGGAATCCAAAACTGTAATTATTTATAAGAACAATAAAAGTGTTAAATAAAGTGACTTTGCTATAACCTGAACCTTGCAATTGTTTTGTATAAATGCATTCGTTTTCTTTTCTCCTTACTGCTGATACATTTTATGAGTTGATATCCCACTAGCATGTAAAAAAAAAAAAAATGAATGAGAGCTTAGTTCAAACTTTCTGATGGTGAAATGAAGTAACAGACGAATTTATCTCTTTAATTACCCTTCTACAGTATCTAATCTGTGTCCTTTTCCATCCTCTGTTACTTAAATGTGATTTCCTTCTCATTCTGCCTATCAGACTGGCTCTCCTTTGTCCGGGTTCAAGGACGTTACATGAAAAAATACACACGGAAATGTTTTAGTCTGGTTGATGAGACATTGCAATTAAATCATTTGTAATTTGTTCCTTTGCGTCCAAGGGTTCGGATTATCATTCCATTAAAACGGAATCAGCAGGGGCTCGAATATTTTATTTCTGGATCTTATAATATGTGTTGGCTAATTACAGAGCTTCAGAGTTTCATAATAACATATGCATATATTTAGGTAAGGTTGTCTACAATATTATTATTATTATTATTATTATTATTATTAGTATTAGTAGTAGTAGTAGTAGTAGTAGTAGTAGTAGTAGTAGTAGTATTAACAGT
>NC_089783.1:21221781-21224281 GCF_040412425.1 Macrobrachium rosenbergii | reverse complement strand
ACATTGAAGACACCCGACAATGCCCTCACCACCCTAGCAGACAATCTGACAGACGCCCATGCCGCTGCAAACCCCCGCCACGATCATGCCTTCGCCACCCTTCAAAGAACATCCAACCTTTCAGTGACAGATGACCTTCTTAACAGCGCAGAGGCCACCATGGCCATCAAACCCTTGCAAACTTCCAGGACAAACACTTGCCTACCATCTGAAAAACTCGCCGGTGCAAAGAAAACCTTCTCAGAGATGGAGAAGATGGGTTTGTGTCAAAAGGCATCCAGTCCTTGGGCATCTTCCCTCTGCGTAGAACAAAAAAGGACAGCACCCTACGCCCATGCAGGGACTACAGAAGGCTGAATGTGATCACCGAGGCTGACCACTACCCCCTCCCTAACATCACAGATATGACCACCTTTCTACATGGTGCAAATACCTTCTCAAAGCTGGACCTTCTCAAAGGTTACTTCCAGATCCTCATGAATCCTGAAGACATCCTGAAGACCACCATCACAACACCCTTTGGCACCTTCACCTTCAATTACTCCTGCTTTGGCCTCAGCAATGCAGAAGCTACTTTTCAGCAATTGATGGACAGCATCCTGGGATACCTTCCCTTCTGCGTCTGTTACATCGACGATATTTAATTTACTCTGCATCAAAGCAAGAGCACCTCCAACACCTGCACATCATCCTCCAACGCCTGCAAGAAGACGGCCTCGTCATCTGATACAACAAATGCTCCTTCGCTACCAAGAAAGAGAGTAGAATTCTTGGGGCACCTCATAACACCTGAGGGTGTCCAGCCCCTGCCAGAGAAGGTTGCCAGCATCAGAAGGTTCCCACCCCTACCACCGTCAAGGGTCTACAAGAATTCCTCAGAATGGTGAACTATTATCATCGCTTTTTCCTGACATCGCCTTGACCTTGGCCCCACTCTATGAAGTCCTCAGGGGCAAGCCCGAGGCCCTCGCCTGGGGATCCCCACAGGAAGCTGCCTTCATCTCCGCCAAAAACGCCCTCGCCAAGGCCACCGCCCTCTCTTTCCCTGCACCAGTGCATTCTCTACTGCTGTCCACAAATGCCAGCAACGTAGCCATAGGAGCTGTTTTGGAGCAGATCATCCATGGTCGTCCTCAACCCCTCTCATTTTTAGCAGGAAGCTCAGCAAGACAGAGACAAACTACACAATGTTTGACTGTGATTTCCTGGCAGCATACCTCGCCCTCAAACACTTCTGACATTTTTTGAAGGCCACACCTTTCACCCTTCAAACTGACCATCTGCTGCTAGTGCAGTCCGATGCCTGGTCACCCCTACAGCACCGCCACTTGTCAGCCATTGCCATATTCAACTGCACCCTTTACCACATTCCTGGGAAACATAACCCTGTCGCTGATGCCCTCTCCAGAATCTCCACTGATGCAGTGCACCTTAGTCTCGATTGCAAGCACCTGGAGGTGCTCAATGCCTGCAAGACCTCCTTAACTTCTCTGCAATAGCACGATGTCCCCCTCAACGACAACAGCCCTACCTCTATCCTCTGTGATATCAGCACTGGCCAACCACGCCCATGGTTCCCACAGGCACTCAGCCGTCACGTCTTTGACATCATCCATGGCCTGGTACACCCTTCAGGACGATCCACAGCCACCCTCCTGAAGAAGAGCTTTATCTGGCACAGCATATCGAAAGATGCAAAATCATAGGCCTGTGAATGTTCTTCCTGCCAGTTCTCCAAAATCCAGCATCATACAAGTTCAGGTGTGGGCTCCCTTCATCAACCACAATGCCGTTTTGCCCATGTCCACATGACATAGCAGGACCCCTCCCACGTTCCAACTGCTTGACAAGATGGCCTCAAGCCGCCACCGTGTTGGAGGCATCAGCAGCAGCATGTGCCAATGCTTTCCTCTTATCATGGGTGTCCAGATTCGGCGTATCCGATCACATCACCTCTGACTGAGGTACTAACTTTACATCGTAACTCTGGATGTCCCTAAACAGCCTCCTCGGCACCCAGTTCCATCACTCAACTGCCTACCATCCTGAATCCAATGGCATGGTCGAGAGGTTCCACCACACCTTGAAAGCAGCCCTGATGTCTTGCTGCAACTCCTTGACCTAGTACTTGCAGCTTCCACGGGTTCTCGTCAGCCTTCGGACCACACCTAAAGAGGGCCTTGCCCTGCCAGCAGCCGAGATAGTGTATGGCGATCTGCTCGTGATACCTGGTGAATTCTTTCCCGGCAATAACATCTCACCCAACATCATCAGACTCTGGACCATCGTAAGGAAATTCGCCCCTGACCGCCCATCCTATAAGCGTAACTACGAGACCTTTATCCCCATGGATCTACTTTACATACTGCAACACGTGTTCATCAGAACCGATGCCGTTCGACCGACTTTAACCCAGACTTACACACAGGCCCCTACCAGGTCGTTGACCGCAAGCAGAAAGCCTTCCTCATAGGCATCTGTGGCACGACAGATTGGTATT
>NC_089783.1:21176781-21219281 GCF_040412425.1 Macrobrachium rosenbergii | reverse complement strand
TTTGTGCGAACATAATTTGGAGATCATCAACCACATCATAAGAGAATACCCAGTAACAGCTCAAAGTTAAAAGAAAAGAATGCACGGCAGTAGCCAAGGCTTTGCACAAGAAGCTTTGCCCCCCCCAAAAAGATAAAAAATAGCCTACCATTTGCAGACACTTGGTACTTCCTTATATTAGGAAAATCCTGGTGCACGACTGACCATAATATATGATACAGGCTCGATCAGACGCGATCCAGGTAATTAAACAAAATCAGAAAGTACCTCTGATAGATGTAGCTATACCATGGAGCAAATGAGTTGAAGATAAAGGCAGGGAAAAGAAATGTGCTGAGGTCTAAAGATGGAAATAAGGCAACTATGTTAGACAGAAGTGGAAGTAGTGTCCATTTTCCTAGGTGCACAAGGAGCGTTCCCAAACGACCTAAGGAGAAAGTTGGAAAGGATTAGGTAAACAAACCTCGAACAGAAAGTGTACCATTAACCACAGCATGGATAACTGAAAGAGTGTTGGAATCCGAAGAAAACAGTGTAAAGGCTTCAGATCTTGTGGAAGCAGGTTGGAGAGGGATCCATTCTCAGAGATGCCAGAGCTGTAAGCAAAAATAACAGTAATACAGAAATGTAGTAGCTACATTCTTTAAGAAACCACCATAACTCATATTACTGTTCTGTAACGTAAAACGTTAGCTGGTGACCCATAATTCTAAATACGTTAAAATTTTCTCATTTTTTAAAGCAAACGTTCAAAGAGTTAGAGCTTTTTGCCTTATTTAATTTTTTCCTGCCTTTTAATGAATGTTACTTACATTAAAATACTATGGGAAGAAGTCGAATTATTTTCATTGGAGAAAGAGCAGCATAGTAATCAAGAGTTTTAGAGCTATATATGATTAAATACTGTACTTTTTTGGCTAGGGCAATAGTTATTATGTATGCAGCAGTATGTTGTCATAAATGTGAACATATATGGCCTACATACAGTATTTTGTAATTTTTATACACATATGTTTTTAATAAGAAGTTTGAAACACACATCCGCTCTGCCGAACGGACACATATGGTCAACTTCGAATAAAAATATGAATATTATACTTCTATTAACAGTAAACCAAAAAGATGAATAATTGCATAATTGCGTTATAGTAAAATAAACTATATTGTCATGTATGTTAAAACACATAAAATCTCACATTAGTATATAAGTGGAGATGTAGAAAAAATATTGCTATATATATATATATATATATATATATATATATATATATATATATATATATATATATATATATATATATATGTGTGTGTGTGTGTGTGTGTGTGTGTGTATCAACACAAAAACACATAAATATGCAATGACGTATGAATGTAGAAAAAGTGGTGCTGTGCGTTTAAACACACAAACGCTCAAATACGCGTTTGTGTACGTATGTACCATGAGATATCGTTACAAAGGATCAAAGCCTATCGTGTTCGGCGCTCGGAGGAGTTATCCACCTACGGAAACCCACTAGAAATATGTAAAACCGATTAATGACTATAAATCAATATTCCGGATACGCTTTATCGCCGGGATTCGGTTGTCGCTGTGCTTGTTCTACTTCGACAGTATCACCCTCTCTTCTCCACCATCGATTCTATCTCCAATATCGTGCCATAAGAGAGAGAGAGAGAGAGAGAGAGAGAGAGAGAGAGAGAGAGAGAGAGAGAGAGAAGGCCTATATTTTCCCCTGTTCTCTTTCATATCTGTACACATGGATTTGTCTGTCCCCTTTCCCCGTTTTTTAAAACTTGCTCTCTCTCTCTCTCTCTGTTCGTAGCAAAACTCGTACTATAAATTTGTTCGATACAGATATACACGCACACAAACACACATATACACACATGTATGTAGATATATATATATATATATATATATATATATATATATATATATATATATATATATATATATATATATATATATATATATATATTATATAAATCACGGTGCGATAAAAATTTCACACACACACATATACATATATATATATATATATATATATATATATATATATATATATATATATATATATATATATATATATATATATATATATATATATAATATATATATATATATATATATATATATATATATATATATATATATATATATATATGGTTTAATTACTCTTAACTCCATTCCTTCACCTCCTCTCTCTCTCTCTCTCTCTCTCTCTTATTTTTTTCCTGCCTGTCTTCCTGTCTGCCCCTTTTCCCCATTTTTAATGCTGTCTCTCTCCCTCTCTCTTTCTCTTCGTAGCAAAACCCGTACTGATGGTTCGTACTCTGGGATACATAGCGCAAGGGACCGTGAACTCTATTCACATGGGGCATAAAGGAAAAGAGAAAAAAAAAAAGAACGAAAATTGGCTCAAAAGTTTAAACACTGGTTAATTGCTTCCAGAACCATTATTGGTCTACTTCGGATGCAGCTCGATTTGAGCGGTGAAAGGAAAATTGGTTTTAATCTGCATTTTAAAGCACTAATTTTTTTATGTTTTTGTTGTTTTCTTGATATTATTGGTCTTCCATTTTAGTGTTTTTTCCTATAATTTTCCTTGATCTGAGAAGTTTTGTGTTGCATTCGTAACTGTTATATCTATCAATGTTTTCGTTCTTTAATTTTTTTGTTAACTCTTCTTCGAGAACATTTTTTGAATTTCGATTTTATGTTGTAATAAATTATTATCACTGACGCGTACATAATATATGACTTTTCTTTTTTTCTTTCAAAAAATTTAGCAATTATCTGTTTATTCTTAAATCATTTCTTGAACATTTAAATTTAAATTTTTGGATAGCGTTTTCTATGGTTTTACTTATACAAAATAAAATTTTTTCAACTTTTTCTTCTTGAGGAACGTATGTTCACCGTTTTCAGGGCTCTTTCATGTGAATTTCTTCCAGATAAATGCATGTACTCACACTCACATGAACACACACACACACACACACACACACACACACACACACACACACACACATATATATATATATATATATATATATATATATATATATATATATATATATATATATATATATATACTGTATATATATGTAAATATATATGTACAGTATATATACATATATATATGTATATATATGCATATATATGTATATATACATACATACATACATACATAAATATATATATTATATAAGTATATACATATACATATAAATATACATATACATATATATAATGTATATATATATACAGTATATGTATATTTATATGTATATGTATATACTTATGTAATATATGTATGTATATACATACATACATATATAAGTATATACATATAAATATACATACACATATATATGTATATTTATATGTATATGCTTATGTAATATATATGTATGTATGTTTATATACATGTTTACATATATGTGTTGGTCATTCTCAAAATACTTTGAGAATGACCAACACCTAAACACGTGCAACAAAACGTTAGCTCAAAAGAACCTGGGCTTTCAGACGCATAATAAAATGAGCGATTACACATTCCTTCGGACTGAACTTTGGATATTGAGTCCGAGGGAATGTGTAATCGTTCATTTCATTAGGCGTCTGAAAGTTCAGGCTCCTTTGAGCTAACGTTTTGTTTCACGTGTTTAGGTGTTGGTCACTCTCAAAGTATTTTTACATTTTCTATGCCTTAATAAGAAGGGCCGTGTTAATACTGCACGCTTCATACGATTCACCTGAGATAATTCCTCATCCGATTAATATCTTTTCCCATTCAATTTTTGCTTTTGTGCTTTTTAAGTATCAGTAAAATATCTTTATGTGGTCATATATTTTCATCCTTAAGCTTTCATTTTTCTAAGATGGAATTCCTTATTTCAGAATTCGATGAATTTATTTATATTAACCGTCGAAACAATGAAAATACACAACGTATGTCAGTGTATTATGAAGCGAGGTCTCCATGGTGATATCTAAATATCATCATATTTTACCATGCTTGAATCAAATATAACGTACAAGTACCTGTTGTGTAGCATAATATGATTATTATTAACTCCATAATTGGTTGCTTTTTAAAGGATGCGCGTTTGACGCAATCTTTTTCACTGGCAAGCGCAAGGCTGACCATTGTACCGTGACAAATATATCACATGTATTCTTAATACCACAGCTGAAAAAACATGGACCCGATTGAAGTCTCGCGGTAACTGTGAAACAATAGGACGGATTTGATTACCCTGATGCCGTAGCGATATTAAATCAGAGGCTGTCACAAATTTTAGCTCTTATATCCCAAGCAGAACTATCAAAATTCTGTCAAATTGATCGACCTGTATTTTACAGTTCATTTAAACTGTCATAACAGACCAAGTTCATAATATATCTCCAAAAGCTTCTGCTATGTCTACCCCAAAATACCTTACTCTTGCTCACATTTACCTGATATATGTATGTAATATATATATATATATATATATATATATATATATATATATATATATATATATATATATATACTGTATATATAAATATACAGCATATATATATATATACATATATATATATAATATATATATATATATATATATATATATATATATATTATATATATATATATATATATATATATATATATATATATATATATATATATATATATATATATATATATATATATATATATATATATATATATATATACAACATATATACATATATATATATATATATATATATATATATATATATACTGTATATATATATATATATACAACATATATATGCATATATATACATATATATATAAATATATATACATATATATATATATATATATATATACATACTTATATCAGGTAAATGTGAGAAAGAGTAAGGTATTTTGGGGTAGACATAGCAGGAGATTTTGGAGATACATTATAAATTTGGTCTGTTATGACAGTTTAAATGAACTGTGAAATACAGGTCGATCAATCTGACAGAATTTTGAAAGTTTTGCTTGGGATATAAGAGCTAAAATTTGTGACAGCGTTTGATTTAATACATATATACTATATATATATATATATATATAATATATATACATAGACCATTAAACTGCCAGCCTGCATGTTGGATAAAAGTAAGTAATTTTGCCATGTGGCATCAAAAGCAAAACGAAAGCAATCATGCGTATGTGGTCGTACTATTTACATGAATTCTTTCCGAGAGATTCTTTATCCACTTCACGTAATGGAACGAAATGGATTTTGACCTTTGCAGCACGGACGCTATCTGTGTCATCAGTGGTAAACTGTTCCACTCTGGCCATAGGGCATTAACTACAGTGCGTCGACTCTTTTTGAATGTTCTGCTTTTCCACTGCATCTGTTTAGACCGATTCGTTTGAGTGCACCCGCTTGCATTTGTATACCCCTTCCGTCATATGCCTTAACCAAAATATTGTGATCAGCTTTGCTAAATTTTCAATGATTATGCTGTTTTATCACTTACCTAAAATCTTCATTGGAAATGGAGAAGAAAAAAAAAAAAAAAAACTATGGCAAAAATGTCTTCAGCCTACTCAGGTGCGTAATAATTATGCACTGAATTATTGGTGTACTGGCGGGATGATGTGTTACGACGGTCGACAGCTCTTTACCATTTTTATTATTACAAACACTGTAATTTTCATAATTATTCGCAATAATGCATATTTACATATTTCTCAGTTTTGGAAATATTGTCGGAGAACGCATCCAAGTCAAAGTTTTCTGTGGAAGTTTACGAAGTGTCTTAATAGAACTTTATTACAAGTGTTTTACGCTTTCGTTTGCTCCTGATAGTACCATCATACAGTTAATTTTGATAATGCAAAGGTGATAAAATTAATAGCATGGCCACAGAATCAATGTCACTAGCTTTTATTGTTCTGGGAGCAGAAAATCTGGTCCTCGTATTGATTCTGTTACTGTTGTTGATGTTAATGTATGTGGTGATGGCAGTGGTGATGACAGTGCTCATAGTACGGTGACAGTGGAGAATGACATCAGTATTGGCAATGATGGGATGATGGTGGTGATGCTGAGAGAGAGAGAGAGAGAGAGAGAGAGAGAGAGAGAGAGAGAGACCGATTGACTGGATGATTGTAGTTACTAAAACTGGCGTGACAACATCTAGGTTACTGACGCCGTAATAAATTAAAAAAAGGAAAGTAAAAAACCATTAAATAACTTTAAAGTAGTCTCATTACACAATGATATATATATATATATATATATATATATATATATATATATATATATATATATATATATATATATAATATATAATATATAGTGTGTGCACTGTATAATCATATCTATTCACATATGCTATCTATACATATACATATTGCACATGTGTACAATTTAAAATTTATTAAGGAGGCCAGCCTCCCTAACAAAGATGCACAACAGCTCTATATAACAATCCTACCGAGAATTGTAGCGAGGATAAAAATGTCGTTCCCTGTCGCGTCCCCCAGACAGGAACATCTGTCTCAAATGAGAGAGAGAGAGAGAGAGAGAGAGAGAGAGAGAGAGAGAGAGAGAGAGAGAGAGAGAGAGAGAGTGCTTTCTGGCATCAAAATGGTGTTGGTGGTTGAGATGAAAGTAGAACTCAACGCTGACAGCCCAGGAAGACAGTGGAACAAAATGAATATGAATCTCAATCTCCTCTAGTTCAAGGTGAATGAGGTGTTCGGTTTTATTCTCTTATCATTGCTCGTTACGATATTTTTTTATTAATACTATAATTATTGTTTATTGCTTTTGTGATGTTCACTTGATTACCTCTTCTCTTGAAATACTTAGAGGTTTTCGTAAACTTTCTTTGTCAGAGGATGATGTTACAATCATTGATATTTTTTTGCGAGAGTGGGAGGTTGCAATCCTTGACTTTTCCAGCAAGATTGAGGTAATGCGGTCATTACCAATTTGCAAGAGTGAGGTGTTACAATCATTAGCCTACCTTATCAGCTTAATAGCTGTATTACAGGGAGTATCGTTTTAGAATTTTAAGAAAGATCGATCCTCGAGAACCAAATTTCACATATTATTTGTTATATACATATATATTATATTATATATATATATATATATATATATATATATATATATATATATATATATATATATATATATATATGTATAAATCAATTAATTTGGTTTTGTATGAAAATTTTTTTTCACGAAATCGTTAATTCTTCCATGAAAAAGCTGTATTATGATTTTTATGAGATTTCTGACAGTGAAAACAACAACTATCTGTTTTCAAGTTTCTTAACAGCTTGCAACACAATTTCTGATTTTGGTGTGTATACTACTCCCCGAAATACACGTACATCTATCAATTACGGCTGCATAAATTTCTGTACAAAACTTATTCTGGCGGTAAAAATGCTTTTTTAGCCATCTTCACTGCCATTTGCTGAATATGACATTGCACTGAAAAGAAAGTGTACACTATAATAAATCTTGGAGGAAATATATTTTCTTTGGACTAGCAGAATGATTGATCCCTTTCTTGTAAAGGCTTTCTGTCAAGGGGCAGAACCTCCGTTTGGAAGAAAATTGTTGGCTTCGTCAGAATACATTTAGTCATGGAATCCTGATCATAGGATACCCATGTTAATATGTGGCCACTGCAATTCGTGATTTACAATACCAATTATAACTGGCGCACGGATAAACGAAAGTTTGCTAGCGCTGCGGCTGGAATACATATACCTATTATACATACATTTAGTGTATATGTACCTAGTATACAACCGAGAGAGAGAAATTGATTAGCCATGGTGTGTGAGTTGATTGCTCGTATTGCTGAATAGTTTGTTTAATGAATCAGACGTACAGGTATAATTATCTTTGAATAGTGGTAGTAATGAGGTCTACTCATGTATATATTTATTTATTTACTTATTCATTTACTTATTTTGCATTAGTTTATTTATATATCTATATATTTACACACATACACACTCGTACATATATGTATGTGTGCGTGCGTGCGTGTGTGTATGTGTGTGAGTGTGCGTGAATATATTTACTTATTTACCTATTTATTTTTGAATTTAATTAATTTATGTGAGTATAAATTTTCTAGACTCTAACAATATGATTATAGGGTACTCAGCTGCCATCTCTCCTACCCTTAACTTTTTGGGGCTTGAATACCACGCAGAGCCCCGGAAATATTGTTTTTTTCAGCATAGTATTTAGTCTTTTCAGTTACTGCTATTTCCCACTGCAGCAATGCTTACTTTCACGCCAATAGCAGTAATCAGTCACTGGCATTCATCTTTGATTCAGTAGTTGAAGGATGAATGTGGCAGGTTTTGCTCTCGTGTATACATCGCACAGGCTGTTTTACCGTTTTAGGAAAAGGTCATAGATGTAAGTGCATATACATATACATATATATACATATATATATATATATATATATATATATATATATATATATATATATATATATATATATATATATATATATATATATATATATATATAATGTACAGTATACACACCTACACACATATATATACTGTATATATATAATTATATATATATAATCACCAATAAGGGGTAAAGGACACACACAGATGTGCAAGCTATCTTTGTTCCAACGTTTCGTAATTATCCATATAATTACATCATCAGGGCTGTTAAAATGAAACATAGAATTCCTTGTAAAATTGCAAAAACTAAAAATTAAGAATTTATATATATATATATATATATATATATATATATATATATATATATATATATATATATATATATATATATATTACATATATATTATGTCAGTGCATGTGCGTATGTGTGTGTTTTGTGCATGTGTATATACATGCATTTGTGTATAGAAAAGGATACTTTAGAAATAAAAAAAAAATTATAAAATAATAAAGTACAGAACGTTTACAGGAGACTTTTCCCCCTAGATTTACATGTATGATTTTCCGTATTTTTCTTGTAAATTCTTGTCTAATCTTGAAAATAAACTCCACCTAATTTTATGAAAAGCAGTAACTGCCTAAGTGTCTTGCGTCGGAATTTTGTTTCCATCAATGACTTACAAGTTGGGCAATCCAACCGTTCTTTAGTATGAGATTTTAGGAAGGCTTGCTTTCGTAAGAAGAAAAGCATACTAAAAGTTGACTCAGCACTATTCTATTTCATCTCCTTGATCCGCCAAACTCCCAATAATACGGGTGAGTTCTTTCACAACCGCGAAATATCTTACTTTAAGCGCGGTCCAATGGAAGGCAACCTGGTGCATTCTCCTGCAACCGAGAAATGTCTTACTTTAAGAGTTGTCCAATCAAACGCAACAGACCGTTAAGTGCGATCATGCTGCCAGCTTTCCAGAAGTTACACTTTTGGACCACCAAGTGAAAGATATTGGAAGAGTTTTCCCGAGTTTCTTGTTGGGCAGGCGTGATTTTTGACCAAATGAATTAAAGTATTATTATTATTATTATTATTACTATTATTATTATTATTATATTATTAATCTGGTCTTCAATAAAACACTTAAAAAAGAGGTTGAATTTATTTCAACGCTGATGTAAAACGTTTCTATTTGCAGCGTTACTGAAAACAAACGGCGAAAAGTTGCAGAATATTCTTAGGTAATGGAGAAGGTATCTAGAGCAAATATAAGGCTTCATGTGAATTGTGTCGCTTAATTTCTACGGAAATTTGGCTCTGTTTTATATATATATATATATATATATATATATATATATATATATATATATATATATAGATACACACACCTATTAATTATATATACATACCTGTATACTGTATATGTGAGTGTAGATATGTATATATTTTAAATATATATATATATATATATATATATATATATATATATATATATATATATATATATGTTTCCTGGTGCAGGTGGATCTTATGACTCCACAATTTTTACTTTACTCTAAAATGGCCTTGTAAGATACCCAGGACATATAAAACACAAACAAAAAAAGCAGTACACGGAGCGGAGGGCTCCTTCTCAATGGGGAGTGCGTGAAACACGTGGTTATAAAAATAGTTATATTTGATAGCACACAAGATCAAAGGGAAAATTAACTGAGAACACGGTAAATTACTGCCGCAGAAGTCCTCCCGAAGGGGGAACTTGGGAATGCCAGGAACACGGACCAAGGATAATTCTGCTACAGGCGTCTGTCTGAAACGATATTAGGACCCACGTTACACATCTAATGCTGGAATTTTGGGATTGAATTACTCGGGGTGCACTGAAGGCGCCAAGGATCCCCCGAGGTGTTACTTGTGACTCAGAGGAAAGAAGCTGTGAACACATGGGCCTGGCTTGAACCAAGGAATAGCAGGGACACAAAGTTATCGGCCCAGAAATTAATAAATGTAAAAGGGCTAAGCAATCGTGACTAGCAACTCGTTTCTGGGGTACATTACCACATTGTAGGGGCGTAGGGATGACGACGTCTTCTGCCGAGGACCACGTGTGGGGACGTGGACAGAGGGCCTCCCTCTCCCAGGGATTTCTTCCGATCGTAGATTGGGGCGGAAAAGGACGCCCGTGGGATGATGGAAAAGGCCGCCATTGAGTATCCGCTCGCGTTTGGAGACTTGCAATCCCCCTTGCAGTCGTCTAAGGCCACGTGGAATGGAACACGGGGCACAAAGGGCGGCGATGGGCTCCACGTGGCGGCGAGCGGAAAACGGAGGGCAGGGGCAAGACCGCCGAGACGTGACTTCTCGGCTCAAACTAGCGACCGCGTGTGAGAAAGGGCTGCCTTCGCCCTGACCTTTTATTGCTTCTGGACAGGGGTAGGGGGGGGGGCCGATGTCCTGACCCAGGGCACGCTGCTATCTCATAGAAACTGGTATTTGCATCTTTCTGTACCAAAGAAAACGGTGCAAAGCACCTTCAAAGGTTCAAACCAACCCGAAGCAGGAAAGGAGAACAGTTTCATAGCGTATTTTGGCACTAATCTTTACAATATATATATATATATATATATATATATATATATATATATATATATATATATATACAGTATATATTCTCTATCTCTCTGTTCCTCTTTCACAACTTTTACCACAAATGCTAAATAAACACGTCATATCTATACTTTTTTTTCCATTCGCATCTAACATCCGAACCTCACTTTCATAGACGAGATTTGGCTCTGCGGTTCTTCATACATTCATACTTTGGTTGCAACAGATATTCCAAATGGTCCCGTAATCTTATGACCGCATCCTGTTACTTCTCTTGCTTCACCTGCTGAGAGAGTTATCTATTCTCTTATCCAGTCACTATTAGAGAAATTTAATCACAAGTACTTATAAGAATCTTTTGCTTTTATTCTTCTACTCTCCATTATAACTTTACTACTGTACCATCGTTCTGGTTCCCATTTAATCCCACAACCTCTGTTACTCACATTTACTTTCAACTTTTCCTCTGTAAACACTTCCAGACGTTTTCACTAATCTGCAGTCTCTCTTCACGAGTACTGTATCGTCTGCAAACACAGCCTTCCTGCATTCCATTCACGGCCTTTCTTTGACTTCTTGCATGACTTCATCCATAAAGAATATAAACAAAAATTGAGGCATAAAACGCTCTGGTCTCAGTCCCAGTTTTACATCAAAATAGTCGCCTTACTGCTTACAAACTATAATAATCTTCATAATCCAAACACCCTCGATATTGCCTCTACATAAACTTCGTCCTAAGCTGTCTCTAAGCCCTCGTAAGTCACATACAACTTTTTCTCTTTACTTTCAAATTTCTCACATAATTGTTTCATTGCAAGCACTGACCTATACACCCATTTTCTTGTCTAAAACTACATTGTTTTCGCATATCAAACCTTCTGTCATTTGTCTTGCCGTCGCAATGGAAATGTAAGCATACACTTTCCCTGGTGTACGCAGCAAAGTCATACCCGTCTATAAGTCTTACAGTCGTCCTATATCACCTTTGCCCTTATATATTGTTCCCCTCTCAATTCGTGAGGCTCCTTACCCTCATCAAAACATATTTTAGGCACTCTGGTCAGCCACTTACAATTTCACGGCACTGCAGCATCTGACTTGTCATCCCATCAACTCGTATCTTTCCATTTTTAGCCTCTTAAGTGTCATCCTTACATTCTCAACACTGAGCTTCACATGCATTTTCAACTGACCACAATTACTTTCACCCACGACTCTTCAGCTCTGCCTCTCTTCTATATTCCTAATTAATAAATCCTCAAAAATAGAACTCCATCAACCCACAACTGCAATAACTTCAGACAGCATTCTCAGTTTACAGATTTCGTTTCGAGATCTATTTGATCACCAACTTATGCTTTCCGCATTCACCTCCTTATAGAAGAACCTGTTCTCCCTGAAGTAACTGATCGCCTTCTCTTTCCATTTTCTTCTTATTCCGTGACTTATTTTCCATTTTAACCTTATTCTTGACCGTCTTATACAACTCTGCACTCCAGCATGTAATCTTCCCTTATATTTTGCACTTGCATATCAAATAACACCATTTTTCTTCATTAAATTCACAATTTCTTTATCCCATGAAACACTGCTCTTAATTCTAAAGCCAGGAACATTTCCTGGAATTTACACACGATACATCAATTCCCACAAGACTGTCTTTGACCCTAATTAGTTCTTTAGTTACTTTCTCTTGACAGCTACATTCTCACCATTTCTTCCAGAACTTTAGCTTCTATCTATATTTGCTTTTGCTTTAATCAAATAACCGTCAGATACACCTCCAGCTATTCTTTATTTAACAATTACTTCCAAACATAGTTCCCTGAGATTCCATTCTCAACTATTCCAGGAAATCTGTCTAACTGCAATGCCATCTCATTCTTGGTTACCAAGCGCAACCACATTATCATTTTCTCCAAACGCAGCAAGTGAAAGGTTCACACTCTCCCAACAAGCTTCTCCATCATTCTTTTACAAATGAACACTCACTGTCAAACGTTACTCATGCTACACTCAATCTTACCCACATAATTCACGAACCAATGCATTTTTTGCTCATTCGCCCGTCCACAGAAACTCCTCGACACAAGACCTACACTGCCTCTACGCCTTTTGGATACCGAAGACACAAACACCCTGTGGCCTACGAGTGAACTTATGTTCGGCCAAAGCACACTGACGGAAGTATTTAGGTAATAGGAGTAAACTTATCTCAGGTGACAGTATTAGATGAAAGGGATTATGCATTAAGGCTAAAACTGATATGCTTGTAATTGGTTGAGAAAGGCGGTTGTGTACTGAATACATAATTTAAGATAAAAGCGGTTGACAGAAAAACTCGTGAAACGAGAGTGGATACCAAAAGTGCTTTTGTGCTCTGATGTGGGGTGAAAGAAGTTGACGATAGTAGTCATGCCTTGAATAGACGTGCGTGAAAAAGTGCTTGAGAATATCTGTTACGAGTCTAGAGTAAACTAATCAAAAGTGAGATTTTTTGAGGTGAGGATACCATTACAAACCACAAAATATGATATTTTGTGCAATTTAAGAGGTAATTTTTGAAAAGGGGAGAACATATATTATTTGCCTTAAGTAAAACTTAAGATTAATGTCAGTTAAAAATAAGTGCCACGTTTTAATTATGTTCCTTGATATGAACTCTGCAAACTTGTTTGGAAGTGAGAACTCTGCTTTATCATCCTTTTCACACTAGATAATTTTGCAAAGCAAAAATCATTCCATCTTTAATAAATGCCACATTTGTACGACAAAAGCGCATTATTTCAGCTAGATACAGAATATCACCTCTGCTGGAAATGATCGGCTTCGAGGTCTCAGTCGACCTCGATGTAAATGGGAAAGAGGTGTTGAAGCCTTGTGTTAATTAGCGTTCATTATATTTGTGCCTGTCAATTATCGGTGAGGGAGAGGAAACATTTTAAAGGAGCTATTGCCATTAGAGGTTCCAGATATTTGACCTCAAACTAAATTGGATCTTTTCTAGATGGTGACTCTCAAGGGTTTTAACCCGGTATGTATCCAGCTTTGCGGCGTGTGTAGTACAAGCCCGTTGGGGATTATTGTATAAACACAACCAACAGACTGTAAATATCATAAAGATAATGACTCCCAAGAAATATTAGTCCTAGATAACGACTCCCGAAAACGCTTGGGGTCACTATCTAGGAAAGATCCAGTAAATTAAAAGATTATTGAGCTAGGTCGTTTAATTTATGACTCGAGTAATGAAAAAGGAGCGAGTTTCTTTATCGTCTTATCATCCTAAAACATTCGTTGTCTAGAACTTGTGTAGGATACAATAACAACAGGAGTTGGAATGTATGAAAAGTGCGAAAGAGAAGTAAATTTAGTAAAAGAACCCAGAACTTGGCAGACACATGTGCAATTGCAGTAATTCTCTTTGGCTTACTTTGGTGATCTGCATTTGGATGAAGTTACGAGGTGAAATGACTTCTGATTTACGTGAAAAAAAAAACACACACACAAAGTAAGCAAACATGTTATGGTGAATATGATAAAACTTTTGCTTTTTTTCCTTTGTTAAAATATCATTATCATATACAGTAAATGTGAGAAATATAACTTTGATGTCAGCCCTATTTTCCTTGAACGCTCTTGGTGATTAAATGATCTTAATGATTTAATAACTAACAAGTACTGGTTTCCTGCTAATACTCAAGAAAAGCCAAATTTGGCACTTTTTTCCAATTCCCTTTGATTTTATTATTAGTGTTAAACCATCAGAAGTTCTGGTTAGAAAATTAAATATCACTGTAGACCAAATTTTGTTATGGTCCATATACAGGTAAAATGGAAACAAATCATAAGAGTTCCTGTTAAGTAAGGGTATCGTGAATTGTGGTTGTATTATGAATTCAAGTGAAAACAATATTCGCAATAATAAAAGACACTGACGTTCATGGACGTACAATATAATCATAAGTTTTGCGGATATAGAATACTCAGTCATAGAGTTTTCAAATGTTTTTACAAAATATTCTGCATTTTAATTTCGGGACTCTTGTCCTGGTTTACGATAAACCATGTTTGATACAATATGGTGTGCGTGTGTGTGTATGAGAGAGAGAGAGAGAGAGAGAGAGAGAGAGAGAGAGAGAGAGAGAGAATCTTTCTTAATATGTATTAGTTAAATCAATCGAAGATTATTATCCTCCAAGACTTTATTAAAATGACTAATGAAGTTAATGTAAGGGTGGAAGGCGATGAAATCAACTACAGTATAAGATACCAAAGGGTCTGGAGTTTGATTTACTTCCAAAACCGGATGCCTATAAATTGTTTGGTCTTTCACTGCCATTTGGAATTTGGTTGGCTTCATTATAAGAAGTATTTTTCTATCTAATTCGGTGCTCTTTCATGACAAGAAAAAATGTAAGAGAAATGTATTTACTATGTGTATGAAATTTATCTTACTATCTGTAAGAGGATGCTGTTATAAGATGATATCCAGGATATTATTCTTCTTGAATTTCGTGTGTTTTATAATAGATAAGTAAATGACCATATAAAAAAAGCAGCATTCACGGGAAAAAAATTCAAAATTATTTTCTGGTACAAACAGAGGAAACGGAAAAATAAAGTGATTTTCATAACAACATATATCTGCTTCTACGGCCTTTAATATGTATTGGGGCTTCTCTATTCGGCTGATAATATTCTTTTCATCAGCGTGTTGTTGATATATAAGGCTTCGTAGGGGCATAAAAGGAAGCTCTGCTTTAGGTGATTATTGTTAGTGGATGGACAGGTAGGTCGATATACGATTGGCTTGTCGCGTTGCCAGAAGATGCTGGGCCCAGTTGCTAAGGTGTTACGAGCGTCTGGTTGTGTTAATGGCGCCTTTCATCGGTGTGGGTGATATGAAGTCACGCTCAGTGAAAGTGGTGGCCTTTCGTGTTCCTTTAACTCCTTTCCTTCCATTATCTACTGTTTTCCTCACTGGTATTTGGCGTCGGCTGATCCGCATGGTCTAGGGTTTTTATGCGTCTAATAAATTCTTCCCTTTCAAGCTTTCTTGATAAGCATAAAAGTTGTAGACCGTTCGTCAGATAACCAGCGCCTGCGCTAACTCGAGACTCTAAACATTCTGGGAAAAAAGTCCTAATACCAGCACGGTAAAAGAAACCGCACTTCTTTCTCCTTTAATCAGAAAATGTTATGAAATCTGCAAACGCCATTTCCCATCCAGCTCAACTTCTTTTGCTAAGGTGCCCCAAATAGAAAACACTTTTTAGTGGTCAGTGGTGACAAATAAATAAAGTAAAAAATAAAAACTATAAAAATAGTCGTGCCAGGTCCATATCCTTGGTCACAACAAAATGAATGACCATTATTTATAGGGATTAGAAGCATTTTTCTCCCAAATGAGAGGAAACACACACGAACACTTTGTGGCCAACACTCAGTCACGTAATGCAAAAGCTAACATTACACGATGATGATCATGATAGTAACGCTGGCCTTCCTCCGTAAACAAAGAACTGAAGAGTACTATTGGTTAGTTCCGGATGGAGTCAATAGAGAAAAATGAATGTTACACGCAAGTGTTCTCTAGGTTCCTCACTACCTGGAAAATATCACGCTCAAATAATTAATGTTCTTGTACAGAAATTGTATTTGTAATTTACATATTCTCATGATACACGATTCTGTGACTTTCCTTCTGCGATTATTACATAAAATTGTCACCATACTTCCATTTGCCTAATTCTCAATAATTTCGAATTTTTCATGAGTCTGTTCTGCATACTTCTTCAGGTGTAAGTCCTAATCGTGCTTTCGCTTTTCACTTTTCTTTATTTGGGGGGGGGGCCGCTGGGATAGTTATGTAAAAAAAAAATGCTATCTCAAATGTGCGACAGCCATTTTGACCAGGATTTGTCGGTTTGATACGTTTTCAATTTTGTAAGTTTTCCCGAGATATCATTTCGACTCCAACATACAAAAGGGATCTACCTGGTGTCTCACCTAGCATTAGCAATGGCTTTTATTACTTTTCTTTTGCTCTACTGGAAAAGGCCTAAGAAAGTTTGATAAGAAAGTTTAAAAATTGAAGAGGTTTTGAGAAAAAGATCAAAACGTCGGAATGGGGACCTGGAGAATGCCAGACCAAGCACAACTGGGAATTATTTTCTTAACTGGAGGACCCTTGCAATCGTTATGACACTACTGAGGGTCTCGTCCAATGACTACTCTGTTGGAGAACCTCACAGAACCTAGGAGAAATTGAGTATTTCCATTCACTTTTCTTTTCAGGATTAACATTCTTCTATAATGAAAGTATGCAACATATTTGTCTTCTAAATGAGACTGCATATAATTATTTTGAATAAGGTAATGTAGCAGGGTGGTGAATTTTCACATTATACGTTTATGATTACATTGATGAGGTAAATTCTATTAAAAACTAGTAAAATATAACTCTATATTGTACTTTATAAAATAAGAATCTCTCAATCTCAACACTATAGGTTGTCCCGGCGAATAAAGTGCAGCCTGGCTATCAAAGGGATGCACTTTAAAACTTTCGTTTTCTTTCTTTTTAGATAACAAAGGGCAAAAACATGCAGCCTCAACAAAATCCGTGGTAGCGTGTGCGGGCTCGAATCAATGTTATCGGCCTTTGAAAAATGGTGGTCATTTTTAGAGTTGGCCTTCGAATCACTAATGCTGATGCATTGTTACCTTCCGCCCAGACCTTCTCTCCTTAAGTCCCTTCTTCCCTTCGTGCTCCCTAAACAAAAGGTTGTTTCATCACATCCTAATCCTAACACGTTGTAGAATTCGGAATCACCTCGATACAATTGGACCGTCTACTTATTACAGCATTGGAATATATTCTGAAGAAAACTAGGGGAAAACTCAGCAACAGAGTAACTACAGGATTAAAATATGAAAATTCTGTACAACCATACGAACACCTTTAAACACACATTACCTTTGGTAAGAAGCACGTAAGCAGTTGCTGTTCGTTTAAGTAACCAATCCTCTTTTCCCCCAATCGAATGTTTTTTTATTCCTTACTGGTCGGTTTACTACTAAGCGACCGGAACCATTTTCATGTCACTCTTTTTGCTATCTAGATAGTTACTGAAATCTAAGTGACATTCTCCCCAGGATGTTTTTTCCCCAAAAAATATTTTACCATCGTCTCTATCCTCTAATTAGTTTTTGATCGAAACAAAACTGCAGTAACTGTATCTCTGCTGCTTAATTCTCTCATACGTTTTTTCCTAAAAATGTTCTGATTTTCTTCACCGTTTCTTTGACTATATAAGAACTCCCTTAAGCACGCTTTTATTTCCTCTCATCATTAATGAATATATCGCGAGGTAATTTTTCTGTCTTGTGCGACCGAAGTTTTATCTTCTAGCACAATTTTCATTTCATTTACGGGCCGCTCATGGAGTAAGACCCCGTCCCGTGCTCTCGTATAATCAGCTCTAAAATACTAAAGAAAAAACAAATAACAACTGAATTTCTTTCACTATCCGCTTCTTAGATGATGATCGTCAGAGCTAGAATCGAAATATAAGATGAAATAAAAATAAATACTGGAACAACACATTAAAATAACCATTTGAAGCCGAATAAATCAGCCACACGCTGATAAAAAGTATAAGACACAGAGAAGTCTATACAAAGCTAGTTGAGAAATGGACTTATCCAATAATAATAATAATAATACTGCTTTTGAGATCATGAACTGATCATTAAGTAAGTGAACTGGGCAGCCATCTGTACGTGTCAAAATTTATTATTAATAAAACACTTCAACAAACACATATAGTTTCTAATAGGTAAGCCAACCTTAAAACTATAATATCTAGAAAATTATAACAGCAGACCAAGAAAGCAAAATACGGGTCAAAAATTTTATATATGATTCTTTTATGACATGAAGCATCAGACAGTATTTGACTGTAAATGCACATTGGAAAAAAATGTGTAAATAAGGGAAATCGTTCTCACCATCGACTTGAAAAGGGAAAAAACTATGTTTCCCATTTACATTCTATGAATAATGAACAATGCAACAAAACAAATGAAACGCCAAACAACACGGATTTCTCTTTAATCCCCATAAAATCCTTTACCCCTCTGGGATTATTCCAGGGTCAGATGGGAACAATCTCTCTCTATCCGTTGCAATTAAACCGTATCCAGATCTTAATCTTCTCCCGGATTTTTTTTTTATAGAGTGATTCTTGCATAGACGAAGGCTTATTTTCACTCTGTACTAAAAGAACAAACACACACACACATATATATATATATATATAATATATATATATATATATATATATATATATATATATATATATATTATATAATCTACAGTATATATATAAATAAGTATATCTTAGTTTAACCAGACCACTGAGCTGATTAACAGCTCCTAGGCTGGCCCGAAGGATTAGATTTACTTTTACGTGGCTAAGAACCAATTGGTTACCTAGCAACGGGACCTACAGCTTATTGTGGAATCCGAACCACATTATAGCGAGAAATGAATTTCTATCGCCAGAAACAAATTCGTCTTGTTCTTCACTGGCCGGTCGGAGATTCGAACTCGCGACCAACGGAGTGGTAGCTTAGAACGGAACCCGCTCACCCAGCGAGGAACTAGTATATATATAAATATACATAATATATACATAATATATATATATATATATATAATATATATATATATATATATATATATATATATATATATATATATATATATACACAGTATATATATGCTATATAAAAGAGGTAACATCTTTCGACATATAACCACACAAACATTGATATATATATATATATATATATATATATATATATATATATATATATATATATATATATATATATATATATATATATATATATATATATATATATATATATATATATATATAAATATGTCAAAATGTCAGCAACGTTTTTTCCTTTGGAAATTTAATTCTATTCAGGAACAAGAACACCACTGCTAAAATCCGTAACATCCTTTTTATTCTCATTGGCAAGTATGTTCTGTCCCCATCACTGGCTGAGAGACGAGAAAAAATAGAATAATAAACAATCATAATAAAATAAAACACTCACACATATAGATATATTAGATATACAATAATATATATATATATATTATATAATCTTCCTTTTTTGCCATATACTTCTTATTTTTATAACAAGAACTACATATTCTTCAATAGTATAATTTTTTCAGTTATATAAAACAGCAAGAATTCCCTGTCATGTACTACTGTTCATAAAGCAGTAAATATTACGAAAAGCGACCTAGCCTGACTTAAAAACAAAAACAAGTAAAGTTGTCCCAGTATTACTTTTAAAATGAAAATAATTTTCTTATGGAATCAGCACTATAAGTACAAAGCAAATATCATCTCGGGCTACAAACAGACAAGTAACACGTTTACTTTCGTTCACAATAAGGAGACACTATACTTTAAGAGCCGTCCAATCGAAGGCACCCGGTTGCATTCTCTCGCGACCGATAAATGTCTCACTTTATGAGTTGCGCAATCAAACGCAACCGCCCGTTAAGCGCAATCTTGCTGCCAGATTTCTTCATGTTGCATTTTCGGAGCATCAAATGGAAGACACTGGAAAGTGATTTTACTACTTTACAGCAACGAAAGTAGTTACCATTACTACTACTACTACTAGTACCACTCGTAGAGATTATTACTAACTTGGCTGTGATAAAACTCATATAATGATCGTTATTAAAAACAGTAATACGAAGATAAAACGGTGACTTATCCGTTACTTTAATGGGAAAACTTTTGGAATTAAATGAGGTAATATTTTGAAACAATTCCATTGGTACTAATACCCAATGATGAAGGTCGAGATGAAATAGAAGCTTATGTCTGAGAGCGTAATAAATATTAATTTTTAATCTATAGTGCTATTGTAACAAATCGGGAAGAGCTGCTATGGATTGAAATGATAAAAAGATCAATAAATCAGAAAGAAACCCTATCGTTAGCCTGCCCGCAAATCGGAGGGATAAAATCTTCGGCGACCTCCACAATAAGCTGTAGGTTGCCAGGTGACCAATTGGTTCTTAGCCACGTAAAATAAATCTAATCCTTCGGGCTAGCCCTAAGAGCGCTGTTAATCAGCTCAGTGGTCTGGATAAACTAAGATATACTTAACTTTTTTTCCCTCACTGTCCTTCGATTAATCTAAGAGAAATACAATACACAACCACCGCACAAGTCATTAGCGTCGCAATAAAGGAAGGGCACGGGGCTAGCAGCCTCACTCCATAGTCCTAATTTAGAAAACGGAAGGGGTACAATTTGGAGCCGTTTCCCTTAGCCAGAAGAGAAGACAACGAAACGGCAAAACTGGATTGAACATACGTCAATTGATTCGGGTTCTTCGGGAATCGAACCTACATATTGCACCTCAAGTACCGTTCGTCTATATACATATATAGACAAACACATATGTATGTCCATTTAATATATATATATATATATATATATATATATATATATATATATGTATATATATACAAATATATATATATATATATATATATATATATATATATATATATATATATATATATATATATATATATATATATATATATATATATATGGCGACATAATGCCTAATGACTTTAGTTCATGGGAAAATCAGTGCAGCTTCCTGTTAATAATATTAGGTAGAAAATCATATGCTACATATCTACTTTTATTTCTACATGCTCGCCACTCGAGCCTTTCATGTTTCATAAACGGATTCAGTTGGGTAAAATAATCACATACTCAAAAAACTGAACTTGGAAACAAGGGTAGGCTTTAAACAAGTGTATTGTAAACACTGTGTAGTTACACGAGGCAAGAAAATGCCAATTTCAGTAACATTAAATTTTCAAGATCTCGAGGAAAAACCGCAGATATTATTGTCGTAATTTTTGAGAGCGAAATCGTAATTAACAAGAAGCATAAGGAAAAAAAAGCAGAACTAAAATAACCCATTTCACTTTAAATTGACAAATAAACTTTCCATACCACAATTTCTTAGAGATCATCACAGGCAGCAAATTAACAACCAAACGACAAAGAATTCCAAGTCCTCCTTCCCTGAGTTCTTTCACCAACAAGGATTATTCGTAGATGAAATGGGAACTATCTCAGTCCGTTCTAATTAAACGGAATTCCGTGGCTATTTTGTGATTTATATGTGCTTGTGTGTGCATGTGCGTGTACATGTGTTCGGCAGAGAGAGAGAGAGAGAGAGAGGGGAGAGAGCGTGTGCGCGCACGAAGCTCTCTTCAGGCCGAGTGAGAATATTCCTTCGTATATTTATATATACGAAGGAATATCCTCAGGCCGAGTGAGAATATTCCTTCACCAAGTGAGAATATTCCTTCGTATATGGAATATTCTCAGACCAAGTGAGAATATTCCTTCGTATATATACATATACGAAGGAATATTCTCACTTGGCCTGAAGAGAGCTACGTGCGCGCACACGCTCTCTCTCCCCCTCTCTCTCTCTCTCTGCCGAACACACGTACACGCACATGCACACCCAAACACATATAAATCACAAAATAGCCACACAACTTCACTGTACATGTACATATTCCTACTACTCGCATAATTTGTAAATTAAAGAATTTGGAATCTAAATCATCCCGTCTCACTGAAGCCTAATTAGTGTATGTGTGTATATATATATATATATATATATATATATATATATATATATATATATATATATATATATATATATATATATATATATATATATATTCACGATGCGTACCAAGTAGCTGGTTATTACACAACTAATCACAAAATTCAAAAATTTACCTCACTTCAGCCAGATACCTGAACTGTCATAACAATAAGAATTACGACTGAGTACTCTAAAGGTAACAGTGATCCCTTAAAAAGTTCATTAATCACATGAAAAATCAGACTAAGTTTATAAGAACAAGACTGAGGTATCAACATTTAAACAAGAAATATACTAGAGTAAAAGGGCATCACTTTAAACTGTTTCCCTGGTCTTAATTCACTTCAGCAAATCTAAAGGAACAAAACATGTTTATCGCTTTGCCTTATGCACACAATTAATCCTATTCACTGGTGGTCAATAAATGAAAAACTGTTTTTAAAAATTTTAAATACAAAAATTTATTTTTAAATTCAAAATTTATAATTAGAATTCACAGTCTGAAAAATTTACTATTACTTGAAAACAACACAAAATTTAATTAATTCTTGAATTAAATAATGAAACAAAACTAATTCACAAAAACTTTATCAAGAAATTAAATTAATCAAGTAAAATTTAAACTATTAAGAATTACTCAAGATTTGAAAAGAAAATCTTAATAAATGAAAATTAAATCAAGTATGCAATGTTAAATTATCAAGAAATATTTAAAATGCTAAGTAAATAAATGTTAAATCACCAATACAAGAAATGTGAAAAAATCAAGAGATTGCAAACACATGAACACAAAAAAATACACAAAAGATTAACCAATAATAATTTCACTAAAGTAAAAATTCTCTTAACACACCATATTATACCATGGTAATAAGTAAATTTCACTTTACCCTACACAAGCTTGTGAAAACCTTTGTAAAATCACGCAGCTGTTTTAAATTCACAAAACACACTTTTATCAGGTGCCATTGCGAGAGGGAGGGAACCAAACTGATCGGCCTCTCAAATCAGAATGAACAGACTTTTGGATTCCAGTAGGAGAAACGATAAGATGACGTCTTTAAGGCATTTTGGGAATGAGATACAAAGGAAATTCTAGAAGGAAGATGATGTAATCAATCGAGTCACGTATACTCTCAAAAGGACATACATGATCAGAGCAATGTATGTAACATTTCAAAATCACTTGTCTTTTTCTTGTATGGGACAAAGCTTTTACAGAAACCTTTACATGATCAAACAGATTGCAACAGGCTAATTATGACTAGCATGTTTTAAAAACAAAATGAAAAACTCAAGCTGGTTTCCAGAACAGATCAGCAGTTGTTATTCCCAACCTGTCAGCGCTTTACCTTAACTGGTGACAGATGGCACATCTAGTCTAAACTCAAATCTCTCTCTCCCGCTACTACGCTATTATCAAGAGACATTATTATTTCTAGATTACGCTGTTATCTAAATCACTAACTCTTTTGTGATCTGACATTAAACTACATACGATATTTCAATAATTATTATTATTACATATAACACATGATAAATAGAAGAGTAAATATATCAAAACTATGGGATGATATGCATATTACAAGGCAACATCATGAAAAAAAAAAAAAAAAAAAAAATATATATATATATATATATATATATATATATATATATATATATATATATATATATATATATATATATATATATATATTACTAAAGGACCTCATTAAAACTGGATGGTATCTAACAGAGTTTTTATTCAGAAAAAGTTACAAGCTTCATGGACAAACAGTCCACATTATCAAGTATCCGTACGGATACTTGATAATGTGGACTGCTTGTCCATGAAAGCTTGTAACTTTTCTGAATAAAAACTCCGTTAGATACCATCCAGTTTTAATGAGTCCTTTAGTAATTCTACTAATGCACAGAACAATTGTGTATGTGATAAAGTTAATATATATATATATATATATATATATATAAATATATATATATATATATATATATATATATATATAGACATATATATATATTGACATATATATATAATATATATATATATATATATATATATATATATATATATATATATACACAGTATATATATTTATATATATATATATAGACACACACACACACATATATATATATATATATATATATATATATATATATATATATATACACACACACACACACACACACACAAATATATCAGTTATATGTACGCACAAAAAAAGTCGATACAAAAATCTTGTTTCCTTACCTCCTTTCACGGGCTGCAAAAGTCTCCCCATTCTCGTTTTCCGTCCCTTTCCTCATGTCTCTCTTCTTGTCCTCCTCCTCTTCCCTCTCTCCCCTTCTCTGAACCTCTTTGGCGGAACTTAATCGGAGATCCTCTTTTGGGCGGAATGACCTTTTTATATCGGTCGGTATATTGGCTAAGATAACGAGTATCAAGAGACTGACGAATCGTCTGCCGGAGTCGACGAGGACCTGGAAGCCAAATAATATTGGAGTTGTCTCCTTGAGATATCATTTGGGTTTTCCCTAAGAAAATATTTTTTCGTGGAAAATCAAGGGAGCTTATTAAAGTATTCACGGAAAAGGAAAAGAAGACTATTTTTATATAAAATATGACGTCAAGACTTTTGCCACTGAATGTGTATATAAGTTTCTGAATAATCTAATATTGAATTGCCATATTTGTAACAGCAGCTTTCACAAGGAATGTGTTAAAGAAGCGTTGCTGAGAAATATCCTGTATCTTGAATACGTTCATTTAAGCAAGAGAATGTTGTCCATTCTCTGAAAATTCTTACGAGTGAATGAAGAATTAAAAAGGCCTACTTGAATATTCTTTGATTTAAGAAAAAAAAAAAAATCCCACAAAAATAACACCGAACAACAAACCCAGTAAGGTTGTTTACTTAAAAGTTGAGAATGAGAAAAGAAACTCCCAAAGTCGCTGGTGTAAGATGACTTACCTCTTTGGCTTGAGAATGAGTAAAATACAAAAAAAATTTCTTGTGAACTCACCTGAATGAGTCATGCAACCTAGCTTATTAAATTATTAAATAATGAAGAAGAGAAGAAACAAATCAAGCAGGAAAGAGCTATTACTTCGAGACACGGGCACATAGAAAATACCTGATCTAGATAACCGGTCAACCAAAGCGAACCAACAGTTCATATGTGTACATTCAAGATACCATGTTACAATCTAAAGGAAATGGACAAAAAAATCATCAATCTTTATCATCAAAGGAAGAATGTGTGAAGGAATACGTTTAAAAAGAGTTTTTATTTAGAATAGCTCCAAATGAAAACTACACTTTTAGAAAATGCGCCGTTAAGAAAAGGCAACAAATGTAATGAATATTGTTGCCTTGACACCTGGAACTTTTTAAAGTATAATATTTACAGAATTTATGGAATATTCATGAATATGTCTTATCATTTTTGTTTAGATTTGTGAATAAAGTCGGTGGACAACACTATTTCAGCAAATGTCGCATGTTAAGAATGTTGCTCTTGTTTAATTGTAACTGTTTTCTCAGTAAAATGAATAAATAATCGCATATCCAGTTGCGATCTCCGAATGTTCACATATCGCAAAAGGTCTCACAAAGCTTCCAGGACTGGAACGACTGACTCCACTGAACGCTATTTGTGTCAGAGATGATTATTATCCTTTCAATGCCACTGAAACTGAGAATATCAGTTCTTTTTGAATGCCAGGAACTATCATTATTAGTTCTATACTGATTAAACATCTGCCTACCTTTTTATATACAGTCCTCACGTTTGTTCTTTCTTAAAACATTTAGTTAGTTTTAGTCTTTACAGTTTCATTTTTCATACATTCAAAAGTGCAGTATTCATTTAATTTTTACCTGCTTCCATTTATCATACTCGCAATTATTAACATTAAGTCATTTCAAAGAGTCCAGTTTCTACTACAATATTCTTTGAATACTCCATAATCCACTCCTAGGACTCAACATATTTTGAAGAGTGCACCAGAAAAAGTTATTGTAAGTTTATGGTTCACAAGAAGTTTCTGGATGCTGCAGCCGAAAAAATAAAAGGAATATTAATAAAGAAGTAAGGTACTTTCCTCAATTAAACCGATAAGAGCAGATACTGACAAACGCATGGATAATCACGTAAGCATTTGTTGGAAAGCATATTTGCGAGCACGCAGACTAGAATGTACTCACTCTCAATACACACACACACACACACACACACACACACACACACACACACACACACACACATACATATATATATATATATATATATATATATATATATATATATATATATATATATATACAGCCTATGCATGTGTGTGTATACAAACACACATATATGTATATATAAGAATATATATATATATATATATATATATATATATATATATATATATATATATATATATATACTATTAAAATATAAAGATGTGACGTTTCTTATTATATACTAAGGAAAGTGTATGGTAAGATGATGACAGACAAAATAAAGGTAACAGAGGACTGATAAGCAAAGAGCAGTGTGGGTTAGGCAAGACGAGAGAATGTAGGTCACATGTTTGTAATAAAATAGTTATGTGAGAACTTTGGACGGAAGGGTGAAAAGCTTTATGTGAATATATGGACTAGGAACACTTTCGAAAACATCAATAGAAAGGTAACATGAAGGATAATGAAAATGTATCATATAAAAGATAAATGGCTGGGAACTACTACAAGTTATTATGATGGTAACAAGGATTTGGGAGAACATGAGACGAGGAGAGTGGCCTGTTTGGTGCTACATCAGGGATGAAACAATGCTGTGTTGTGCCTCCATGATTGTAATTTACAATATCTTTGTGGATTTAATGATGCCAAAAAGTTAGAGAAAGGACAGTATATGTAAGTGTAAATTTATGAGTGACGAAAATAAGCCTTGAATGGTTTGTGACATAATTGACGTTTGCAGATAATATAGTTCCGACTGGCTATAGTAAAAACCAGTAAGTGTTTGAAAGCATTTGTATGAGGATAACGTTAAGAGTAAATGTGAGGAAGCGAAAAGTTACGAGAATAAATAACAAAGGGCTTCGTTCTGTTTTGATATGCTTGACCGGAAATGAGCTTAAAAGACAAATAATTGAAAGAGTCCTTGTCAAAACAAAAGGACATCCAGAAAAAGGCCCTCTGGAGGTACAAACTTCGTCAAGTCTGACCAATACTACCTATCCTTTAACCTCTTATTGTGAGTTTGACCTTGACCTTTGCTTCGCTCTGAACATTAACTTCACTGGTGGACATTACATACTAGTTTGAAGACTATCTCGTATTGTTCAAGTTATAGTTAAGGTTAAACACTTATTTGACATTATTAAACTAATTATGGGAATATATATTCTTGATTCGTTTTACTTGGAGAATTATGCCCAATGCTAAAATCTTATCTAATTGACCTTTAGGTGTGACCTATATAAAAAAAAAAGCAAAATCCACTGCTCTTTACAGCTCATCCCCGTCCACTGTTTACGTCACGACCATTCCTTGAAACTGATTGGTTGGCACTGGTTTCGAAAAGTTGGTTAATCTATGGTTCTTCTCATCTTTAATAATTTAGCAATAGTTGTTTTACTGAACTACAGTACAATAAGTTCTGCTAATTATCCAAAGGAAAGGTTATATATTCCCCTGAAATAAAATCGTAATACACATCTCCCTAAAAATGGTAAAAAAAAAAAAAAAAAAAAATATGAATGAAATCAGGGGAGTTCCGCAATGCTGCAATGTAGTTCATCGTAACTCAGGTTCAAATCGGTGCACTTGAATTGCAGGGCAATGGTGATTACCGTTTGATATTGTCAAGCGTGTTCACCATTCAAAATTTAAACACAAAGACTGTCGTAGAGCTATGCAGACTGGTATTTCATATTGATTTCAGGAAATCTGACTACATTTTAAGTCATAAAATCGATTTCATTGCAATCGTTTACACATCTGGTGGGATGACAAGTAGTGACTGCACCAGAACAGGCCCATGTCCAGCTTAAAGTTAAAGAATGATAGGCTATATTTGTTGGTTCATGCAGCTTATGATGCTTGAATTATTGGCCTACCTTATATTACGTTTTATTGTGGTTATTCCTGTTTTTGTAGCTGCTGTTATGGTGCTTTTAGTGTCTTATAAAATTTTTCATATGGCAACCTAACATCTTGACGAGTAGGCCTATGCCCTGTCATTGCCTAAAAAAAATTGATGCATAGGCCTATCCCTGGCATTGCCTCAAATAAAAGAAGCTGATGTGGAGGCCTATAACTGTCATTGACTAAAAAAATTGACGCGTAGGCCTATCCCTGACATTGCCTCAAATAAAAGAAATTGAAGTGTAGGCCTATGCCCTGTCATTGCCTAAAAACATAACAAATTGATGTGTGGGCCTATACCCTGTCATTGCCTCAAATAAAAGAAATTGACTTGTAGGCCTATGTCCTGTCATTGCCCCAAATAAAAGAAACTGACGTGCAGGCCTATGCCCTGCATTGCCTCAGAATATAAGAAATTGACGTGTAGGCCTATGCCCTGTCACTGTTCATATAAATGAAATTGACGTGTAGGCCTATGCCCTGTCATTGCATAACAAAAATTGATGTGTTGGACTATGCCCTGCCATTGCCTCAAAACATAAGAAATTGATGTGTAGGCCTATGCCCAGTCATTGCCTCAAATGAAATTGATGTGTAGGCCTATGCCCAGTCATTGCCTCAAATGAAATTGATGTGTAGGCCTATGCCCAGTCATTGCCTCATATAAATGAAATTGACGTGCAGGTCTATGCCCTGTCATTGCCTCAAAACATACGAAATTAATGTGTAGGACTATGCCCTGTCATTGCCTCAAATGAACGAATTTGACATGTGGAACTATGCCCGGGCATTGCCTCAGAGAAATAAAATTGATGTGTAGGCCTATGCCCTGCATTGCCTCAAATAAATGAAATTGATGTGTAGGCCTATGCATTGTCATTGCCTCAAATAAATGAAATTGACAAGTAGGCCTATGCCCTGCATTGCCTCAAATAAAAGAAATTGACATGTATGCCTATGCCCTACATTGTCTCAAATAAAAGAAATTGACAAGTAGGCCTATGCTCTGCAAAGTCTCAAATAAAAGAAATTGACATATAGGCCTATGCCATGCATTGCCTGAAATAAAAGAAATTGACATGTAGGCCTATGCCCTGCATTGTCTCAAATAAAAGAAATTTATGTGTAGGCCTATTCGCTGTCATTGCCTCAAAGAAATGAAATTGATGCATAGGGCTATGCCCTGAATTACCTCAAATAAAAGAAATTGACAAGTAGGCCTATGCCCTGCATTGTCTCAAATAAAAGAAATTGACATGTAGGCCTATGCCCTGTCAATGCCTCAAATAAAAGAAATTGACATGTAAGCCTATGCCCTGTCATTGCCTCAAATAAAAGAAACTGACATGTAGGCCTATGCACTGTCATTGCCTCGAATAAATTAAACTGATGTGTAGGCCTATGCCCTGCATTATCTCTAATAAAAGAAATTGACATGTAGGCCTATACCCTGCATTGTCTCAAATAAAAGAAATTGACATATAGGCCTTTGCCCTGTCACTGCCTCAAATAAAAGAAATTGACATGTAAGCCTATGCCCTTTCATTGCCTCAAATAAAAGAAATTGATGTGTAGGCCTATGCACTGTCATTGCCTCAAATAAATGAAATCGATGTGTGGGCCTATGTCCTGCATTACCTCAAATAAAAGAAATTGACATGTAGGCCAATGCCCTGTCACTGCCTCATATAAATGAAATTGATGTGTAGGACTATGCCCAGTCATTGCCACAAATAAATGAAACTGATGTGTAGGCCTATGCCCTGCATTGCCTCAAATAAAAGAAATTGACGTGCAGGCCTATGCCGCGTCATTGCCTGGTATTTATTGATAACTAAGAGCCAGCCGATAGAACGATGACACCTACATAAATGAATAAAGCTTATCTTCCTGATTAATTTGATACCCATAAAGTATGTTCGCTAATTAATAATATGCTTAACGATTTTAATAAAAAAAAAAATAATGTGAAACAGCAAAAGTCCATAGATCTTTCACATGATCTGAAAAACGCTCTTGTAAGTTAGTATGTTTGTCAATCACTAACCGTTGCTGATAAATAACTCCGCCCACTTTTTCCCCTCATCGAATGATAATAAATGTTATGACGTTACAGTTGTTAACCCCCCCCCATTTTCTAATCACATGATTTTTTCTTGGAAAACTATTGGGTAATTTTTGAAATTCACATTTTTTTTATTTATACCCTGACTACTCATAGCCAATCATATTCAATTTGGAAATCACTTTGAATGCCTTCGACAGCTGTAAAAATATGTAAGCCCAACTAACTTTAGATTCATTATGGCTACTGCTGAAGTTAGTTGTGCCCGTTGCGATGCTGACTATTTCTCATTCATAAAATGCTTTTGCTCTGATAACCTGGAACTTTTAAAATACTTGCATTCCCATGGTGTTTTACCCATTGCAGTGACGTGCCCAAACTGCAATTTACCTTGTGCTTATAGTGAAATAAGGCACAAATTCAGTTGTGGACAGCGCACACGCATTTTGAAAACTAAGTGTACACGCCAGTTTACTTACAGTGTAAGCCTATTCAAAGGCACATTTCTTGATAACATTCACCTTCCGCCTTAGGAAATTGCCTTATTTGTTAATCACTGGCTTCAAAAAACCTGGAATCAAGCTACTATTATTCAGTGCTTAAAGTGGGCACATCATACTAGTGTTGACTGGCGCAGCTTCTGTTCAGAGGTTCTGCAAAAGTGGCTTAACAGTCAAGAACCCATCAGCGGCCAAGGTTGTGTCGTTGAAATCGACGAGACATTATTCGTTCTGAGGAAATGTCAACATGGTCGACAATTAAGTCAAGTGTGGTTATTTGGTGGCATTGAAAGAGTGTCCAAGAAAAAATTTTGTCATTCCTCTTAATCAAGAAGGACAAGACAGAAGTGCCGAAACTCTCATTCCTATCATTAAACGATACAGTAAACGCCCCGTATTTACAAGGGATGTGTTCCAGACCCCCTCGCAAATAGCTAAAATCCGTGAATACTTACAACCCCCCCCCTCTAAACATGCTTATACCTGTCTACCATGAAAGGTCAAACACCAAAGTATGCCTAAAAATACCAGCCTACATGAAATATACCTTAAACTATCACCTTATTATTGTATTAATCTTTGAAATTATATTATTAATGTAATTTCCAAGCCATCTTAAACATTTTATCATTACATTTATGCGTACGTACTATATGGCTTACAGCTGTAGGTGAAAATAATCCAGTCCCCCCTACGCATTCAGCCACGCACATATTTTTTAGAGGGGAACCAAAATGAGAGAAAGACAAAAAATAAAAAAAAAATGTATGCACATTTTAAAAAAATTAATACTACACACATATTAAGATTACTACATATGTAAATCATACGGGTACTCAACAGTGATGAATGTTGATTAAAGATGATGATGAGGAATTAGCTGTGCAGTCCGATGAATGACGATGAAGATATGACTGCACAGCAAAGCAGAGGAGTTACAACTCATCTAAGGACGCCTCTTCACTGTCAGGAGGCACTTCAGGAGGCACTTCTTCAGTTGATTTGGGAGGCACTACTTCAGGCAATTGGGGAGGCACTACTTCCAGCGATTGGGGAGGCACTTCTTCAGGTGATTTGAGAGGCACTACTTTGGGTGATTTGGAAGGCTTTGGAGGGGCCTTCGTCTGTTTGATGAACATGGTGATAGGCAGCTGCTGTCGCTGCTTTTTCATGGTGGTGAGGGCTTGATTATAGGGCTCCAATGCTAAATCAAGGACGTTTGAAAACTTTAAGGAGCGTTCCATATAAGGATCCCATTTTGAAACATACTCCTGCGTATCCTCGATCATTCTCTCAATGTGGGACAGATGTTCCAAAGTCAGGCTGCCCTCCTCTTCCTCCTGCTCCTCTCCTGAACCTGGCATGTCTTCTTCCTCACTGGCAGATTTCGTCGGGTCTCCCAAATCCTGGTCCGTCAGGGGGGTCAGAGTGGTCATCAATGAGGGTGCCGATTTCATCCTTGGTGATGTCCTCAAAGCCTTCTCCACCTAGAATCCTCGCCAACTGGACAGCCTTATTAATGGCCGAATGTTGAATTTCTTCAGGAGAGAAGCCCCTGTAATCATGAACACACTCCGGCCACAACTTGTTCCAGCACGTGTTCAGGTTCTCCTTCTTCATGTCATTCAGTAATCGGCTGATGATGGTCAGACATGTGGCAATCGTGAATTTATGCCAGTAGTCTTTTAGCATAAATTCACTGTCATTGTCCATTGCATTCACAAGGTGCTGGAGGGAGTTCCCGGTATAGAGTGCCTTGAAGGCACGGATCACGCCCTGGTCCATAGGCTGGAGGACAGAGAGGGTGTTGGGAGGGAGGAACTCAAGCTGGACTCCCTTGTAATAAAGATCGAGAGGGTGGCTACCAGCATTATCCATAATCAGCAGCACCTTGAACTCCATGACCAAGTCATTCAGGTATATATTGCCTAACTTGAGGGATGAAGCTCTGATGGAACCAGTACTCTATAAGGGCTTTGGCGATCCAGGCCTTAGGGTTTTTCATCCTCGATGATTTTCTTGAAGGACTCCAGATATTCCGCGGCTGCCTCAATGTCTGCAGAAGCTGATTCCCCATGCAAAGTAACAGACTTTACGTGGAACAGCTTTTGAAATCGGTGGAACCACCCCTTGTTGGCCTGTAAACCTTGAGGCGCTGATGATGGTCCTGCTTGGGGCTCTTCCCCCTCTTCTTCTTCTGCTTCTGTAGGCACTGGTTTATCGAAGCCGAAGAATTCTAATTCACCTTCTTCAGCGCCTTCCTCTGCCTGTAATATGTCGTCGCCTTCCGTAGCAGTTGATAACTGCTGGTAGAGTTGTCACACTTTCTCGTGAATGATGTTGGAGTCGAGGGGCACGTTCTTCTTCAGGCAGTCCTTTATCCAGAATGCTAGAGCAGATTCCATCTTCATGACTGTTTTATCCCGCACTGTCGCAACTGTCTTTGCACTACTGAAGTAGCTCATACTGACTGACTTTTGTATCTCCACCTTTTTCTTCTTGATATATCTCACTGTGCTCTCATTAACATTAAAATGGCAGCCAACTGCGGCAAAACTTTTGCCCTTCTTTAACATGTCAAGAACTTTCACCTTCTCCTCAAGCTTCATAACAGCCTTCTTTCTTTTAGACTCTTTGCCAGAAGTCTTAGATGGAACAGGGCGTTTTTTTGGAGGCATTTTACGGCCGAATGCCGCTGATGCACGCACACATTAAGAAACCAAACACAAAGATGCGCGATTTCACACGGTAAGAAGATGCTGCGAACTACGCATGAACTGAGAAGGATGCCGTGGATGTGGTCTCCCAGAATTCCATGTTCGCGAGTTGGTCGTGAATGTTCAGCCAATCGGCGCCAAGTGAACAGCCAATCAGCGCCAAGGAAAATGAATGGCGCTTCTGGATTGGCTGCTTTGCAGACGACAGCCAATGGTGTGTCGAGTATCATTGGTCCTGGGTACACAGCGTCCAGCATCTCGAGTTCTTTATATTTGCGGAGAGGTGGCTTGGGTGAAGCACTTTTAAGAAAAACAAATATATGTTATTGAAATTTTGCTGTGTTTACACTAATATATTACAGTACTGTAATATTTGAAAATTAGTAAATCATTTTTCATCATACAAAGAGTACTTATAGTAGTTATGAATATATACTTAGTACGTACATGAAAATGCTACGTACCGCAGATGTAAACATACGTACCATGCTATTCCTGTTGTCTTATGTATTTTAGATATGCTCTACATACTACCTGTAGTACTGTACTACGCATCATCCTAAAACACTTTTTGTATGTAATATTTAAAAATCACCTTACAACAAAACATTTAATAAAATGCACAGTGCTCTATGCGCAGAATATCAATGTTAGTTTATGTATGCGGAAGCGGCAAATTATCAGCAAATGACCCAATATAACTTGTTTCATTGCTATCTCTTGTTTGTGTTTTGCGTGTACAGTACTATGGACTAAGAATATTTTTTGAAATCAGGCATTAAGATGTCCTCTGACTGCTCTGCTTCTTCTAAGCCCTCTGGCAAATAGCCTACAATTAATGACTGATGAGAAGAAAGTAGACATGACTGTTATGTTAACAGAGGGCAAAAGTCACGGAGAAGTAGCAGCCCATTACGGCATGACGCCTGCATTGAGCATGAACAAGGTAAAATACTCATGCAGCCCTGCCCTACCACCTTCGTTGCCACATTCAAATACCTTAACATGACAGCGCCTCCCGTCATTCATCGTACTGCACAGCTAATTCATCATCATCATCATCATCTACAGCATACTGTAATCAACATTCATCACCAGTTACTACCCATATGATTTAACTTTATTATTTATTATTATTACAGGTACCCAGTGTAGTATTACATAATATTATTATTTAATTTCTATTACTATTATATGTACTGTAGTATTATTATTAATGTACGTTATTATTTAATGTTATTATACAATAAATAAAATGAAAATACAGAATATTGATACACGAAAAAGACAAAAAATCTGCATCCGAGAATAAGCAGGTTCCCCGTGAATATTTTTATAGATATGTTCCACAGAGAAACCCGCGAATATGTGAGTTTTCCCATGAATAAATTTTAGACAGGTTCCACAGAAAAACCCGCGAATGGGTGAGTCCGCGAATCGTGAGAACGTGAATACGAGGGGGGGTTTACTGTACATTCTTCTTGGATCGGTTGTGATCAGTGATGGTTAGGCAGCGTACCAGACCCTCATTAACAAGGGCTTTTCACACAAAGTCATTAACCATACTGAAGAATTCGTTGATCACACAGTGTACACACACAAAACATTGAAAGGCTCTGGAGAGATATAAAGGAATGGACTAGGAGACAAGGATCCCAATATCTAGAACAGTATATATCTAGGTATTTGTTCCTCCATTGTTATAGCCGAAACCAGTGTCACCAGAATTTTTTCATTGAAGTTGGCAAGTTGTATAGACCGCACGGTGATCACCAACGTCCTGAAGTAGAAAGTGATGCCTCATCAACTTCAGATACTGGTTCCTAAGGTAAGCCACAGTCAATGTTTTCGGTAAAACTCTACAATACTTGCGTAGTGTATGTTAACCGACTTTTGGGGGGTTTACCCCCAGCAAGGTAACACAGCCGTAGGTTAGGTTAGGTTTGTTAGGTCAGTATGATTACCTGGTAAAAGTTATGGTAAAACTTTACAACAGTTGTGCAGCATATTTCACGCTAGAAAATGCACAAAAAACATATTTTGGCGTAATTCCCATAAACATGCAATAAGTGAATATGCAAAAGCCCATAACAAACAGTCAGGGGGATGATGTTGGGAAACCGGGGTTTTTGGGTGGTGGGAAATGGCACAAAGGAGGAATTCATGAAAACAGATGTTTTTGCGCCATGTTCATATGCATTACCTAATGAACAACAAACGGTACGTGGGACCATGTTGGGAAACTGGGGTTTTTGGGTGGGGAGGTTGACCCGCTACTCTACATACATGAGGCTGACCTGCTACACTACATACACGAGGCTGACCCGCTACTCAGCACACAAAATGTTGTCCAGCTACTCTGCACACAAAATGCTGTCCTGCTACTCTGCACATAAAGTGTTGTCCCGTTACTCTACATATCTGAGGGTGACCCACTACACTACATACATGAGGCTGACCCGCTACTCTGCACATAAAATGTTTTCCTGCCACTCTACTTACAACAGGCTACAACATTCGGGTAGTCTAACCTTATGCACCTATGGACACTGCTAGCCCAGGCCATTTTTTTTACATTTCTGCTTTCAGTTTGGGGGTGGCGGAATGGTGCTTCATGCCTTATCCGCATCTTGAATGATTCTTGGCAAGCTTGTATGTTCTGGCAGGCGGTAATGTTGTGCTGCGCATGCTAGCCACAGGGGTTACAAAAAGGGAGCAACGTGAGGAAGGTATTAGCAGAAAACAAGGTTATATGTCTCTATTGACAAACTGCATACTAGGCTCCGTTCAACTGTCGACTCCGAACTTAGGGGTTAACCGTATGTTTGGACATGATTGGCCTATGATACTTCTTACATATACGTAAACAAACCCCAAAAACACATGGTTATTGTTCCGGCTGAGTTCAGAGTCCAAACACATAGGCTGTTCTCAGCCTGAGTGGATGTCCTGACAATGTGAGTGGCCCTGAGTTCTGCTTGCCAACAAGAACACTTACCTAATATATGCCTATTTGCTCTTAGCCTTATTTAAGGATCATTTACCTTAGCCTACATATACATCAATGAACTTACCTTATTGTTGGAAGGCGTCAAATTTGTGTTCCACTGGGATAACAGGAGGTGGGTAGAGGGTGGCAACAGCGTGCATGAACACATGAAACTGGGCTTCATAAAGCGGGTATTTTCGGTGGAAGAGGTGATAGGCCAGGTATTTGTCGAAGGCTTCTTCACTTCTGCCATATCTCGGTACATCAGCCCAAGTGTCCCTCCAGGTTGCGTGAGTGGTTCACGGTTTCAAGCGTGTACCCTTCCAGCTGCAATTGGGAATATGCCATCCAACGATCGCTTATTATCTTTGTTCCCGGCAGGATCCACTTACGGATTTGGGCCACCAAAGTTTCCTTCATATGGTCGGCTACCAGGACCATAAACGTGTTTTTTAATCACCTTCAAACCCTCCGAACACCCACACTCCTTCAATAATCCTTCCTTTATTAAATTTTCTCTTTCCAAATTTGGCCTTGTCTATTTCAACCACTTTCCACAGGACACCTATTGGAGTGCTGCTACTTTCCATGTGGTGCAGTACAACTTCCCGGCAGAAGTTGTACCTGTCGTTCATGGTACGTTCACATACACTGGTGGCACGTGCAACCTCCAGTTGAGTACACCGGCTAAAGTTAAATAAAAACAAAGCAAAAAATCTTGCTGAACGGAAATGTGCACATTCTCGAACCACGTGCCAGTCAGCCCTGATACATAAAGGCGACAACGTGCTCGGCGACCAGCTGAATTCTTATATACTTTATCGCATCAGAATACTGTAGATTGTTTTTTGTTAATTTTGCAACATTATGGCAACACGGGCATTTATATGTAAAATTTAACACTTTGTACCTTGCAAAAAATTCAAGGGTGGACTCAAATCACAACCAAGGCAGAGATCCATTGTGTTTGCAGGCAGAAATCAAATGGACGAATTCAGAGCAAGGCCAAGAAACCAAGGCCTTGCGGGTATAATCCTAGGCCTATGATTCGTTGACCAGGATCAAATCTAAATCGGAGAATATGATAGGTCTATTAGACAAAAACCCGTGCATGTGCAGTATCCCAAACCTGGCCTGAGCATGCATACAGGCTTTTGACCCAACCTTCAAAATGCCACCCGACTGTAACGACATTCTGCGGCAACCGCATGAACTACTGGAGAGCAGTGTCGCGTGTCACTGGTAACAACTGCTTGGGACTTCAGAAAAAATCATGTTTTGTAACAAAATGGTGTGATAAGGAAATTGTCATATTTCAGTCTGTTATGTCTTAACAGTCGTATTTTAGGATTGAGAATAAGTTTTCCTCTGTAATGTTTTGCATGTAACGGGCTATTCACGAAGATATAGGATGTGTAACCTTTGTAAAGTTTAACCACACAGCCTACTAAGTTAGGTTAGGTGAGTATGATAACATTTATTTTTGGTTTCCTTTCATGGGGGTCCAGGGGGCGAAGCCCCGGGCCAGGTAACACGGCATACAAGGTAAGGTTATAGCATAAAAGGTAAGGTTAGGGGGGTTAGGTTTGTTTGTATGGTTTTCTATTCCTGGAAATGTGTTTTCCCAGTTAATTTTGACGTGTTTTCCTCAAATTTCCCCCTCACTTCTATCGGCAATTTACATACTTTAAGTATCCCCCTAGAGGGGGTATATCTTAAAAATCGTGCATTTCCCACGGAAATGAAGGTGAAATTTGTGCAAAACACATCATAATTAACTGGTAATACACATTTCCTGTACCTTTGGGAGTGGTTCCTCTTTATCAACATTTACCCATTGCCTCATATAAAAGAAAAATTGACATGTAGGCCTATGCCCTGTCATTGCCTCAAATAAAAAAACAATTGATGTGTAGGCCTATGCCCTGTCATTGCCTCAAAATACTCGTATATGTAGGCCTAATCTCACAATGATTATTTCCATCTGACGTGCAGGATCGCTTATGTAGACCAACACCAACTTAAAAAGAGCAAGATGCTTTTGTTTTGTGCTGCTTATGACTAAAAAAAAAGATGCACTGACAGAATAATCCAATATCTTCATGATCACATTATATAACATAACATACCTTTTATTAGAGATATTAATTACAAACTCCAGTTCAGAACTCCGGGAACTCAAATCTGCGGTGTCATCGTTCACGCACGAAACTTTCACTAATGTGACGTCATTCCCCTTTCGAGAGCCAGCTAATCATTGGCGTGCAGTCGGCGGGGCTTAGCTGCAAAGGGCCATGGATTTTGCTATTGTCTTTGACCTTGAACTCGTTACGTTACTGGGAGCATAATTGGAATATTCTATCTATGAAATATTGTTCAAACGTTATGGCTAGGTCAAAACCTGTTTGATCTATGACTTTAAAGTACGACATTGAACTAGAGCTTGCTCTGCGAACCTGCTTATTGTATAAAGCACACATGCCAAATATGAAATCTCTGTCTCATGAACTTTGAAAGTTATAGCCCGCGCTAAATTTTCTGTCTGGACTTTGACCCACTGAAAGATCAAAAGTTAAACTCCTCTCTTTCCCGAAATTTCGTTAAAATCCACTGAAAAACCTTCTACGTAAAACTCGCTAAAAACACAAGCCTCTTATCACAGATTAAAGTGTGCAAGTAATGTTTGAAATATATTCTAGCAATATATCTTTGGAGCTCAAAATTAAATATTGTGTTTATGTTCTATTAAAAAACTACATTTACCATGAAAAAGAAGTATCCCCAAAAAAATCAGTCTTACGCACGCAAGTCCTTTTATCTGCAATGAATAAAACGTCTCTCTGGCATAAGCGCAATATTTCACCTAAATTACAAGCAAAATACTGCAAAATGTAAAGGAGATATTTCCATCTGTGGCTCCAGTGTTCAAGAGAGGCAAAGAGAAATTCTCATAATGAATAAGGAATAAATGTATCATTTCGTTTTATCTCTGAAAAAACTCCACCTCATGCGTAGGTGAGAAAGAACAGAGCCCGCCGTCTGGCTGAACGAGAGAGAAGCCACTATTTAAGAGTAAATGAGAAAAGGAGGGTGCTACTATAGTATATCTACCGAACTATTCGCGACCTACCAAAAATTAGGACGCTATCTACCAAACAACCCAATTAAGGCCTATGGCAATTACTTCCTCAAACTATATACAAAGCTATTTGATCCCCCTTGGGCTAGTACTAAACACGGCGAAACAGTGACTCACCTACACTGTTTAGCCGTGTTTAGTACTAGCCCCTGAAGGGTCAAATGTATAAAATGGATGGTAGATATCATACTATATTAGCACCGAAAAGGAGAAACAAATACAATATGAATGGAAAGTATAGGGCAGAAAAATATCCAATACAGACATTAATCTTTTCTTATATAGCTGAGAGAAGCAATGTCTACTGATTGGCAGAGAAATCATAAGTTAGGGAACAGTGTCTGCACCATGACTTAGTTAATAATATTTCAATTATTTTTACCTTATATTAATAATACAAAAATGTGAGAGAGTTTAATTGTTATTAATTCTATATTACCTAACGACTTGTTAACAAGAAGAGGTCTCTTTTTCCTGGTTAAAGGGGTATAAAGATAAAAATTCATTAATTCTTCATAAACAGTGAATGATAAAACTGGCCATTTCTGGCAACGCCCAAAATACTCATTAGGCTATATATTTGTTGAATATAAAAAATAATTGCACCACGACTGTTTAGATTCATTTATCATGACTGCAGTTTTTTTCCATAAGGGAAATAATCATGTGTCCCTGTAAAAAGTTCAGAGTGTCAGGCGACTATTCTAAATTAAATTTGAAAATAAATAGACAATGAATCATAAGAGTTGCTGTCACATGCTGTGAGAAATACATTCGGCAATAGATTTTGGAAATGCTTTCCTGTATTACCCTAATTCTCTGGATGGAAAATATTAATCACAGAAATAAATGATTTTTTCAAAAGTATATATTTGTTTTTCAGAAATTTTGTTCTGCAATAGCACTGCTGAAATTATTAGAAGCGTTCTTTTACACGAGAGAGAGAGAGAGAGAGAGAGAGAGAGAGAGAGAGAGAGAGAGAGAGAGAAAGTGTACCTTAGTTTTACCAGGCCACTGAGCTGATTAACAGCTCTCCTAGAGCTGGCCCGAAGGATTAGACTTATTTTACGTGGCTAAGAACCAATTGGTTACTTAGCAACGGGACCTACAGCTTATTGTGGAATCCGAACCACATTATAGCGAGAAATGAATTTCTATCACCAGAAATAAATTCCTCTAACTCTTCATCAGCCGGCCGGAGACTCGAACTAGGGCCTGGCGAGTGTCAGTCCACAGCTCTACCGACTCTCCCAACGAAGAGCTTAGAGAGAGAGAGAGAGAGAGAGAGAGAGAGAGAGAGAGAGAGAGAGAATATTATACACACTGCAGATTAATATTATAACTGATAAAAAATTTCAATTGCACCGTATAAAGCGTAATAATTGCTGTCAGGTCAATAATAATATCTATGACATCAACATTTATAACACTGATATCATCACTGATATCATGACCACTGATAAAAAAATAAAAAGAAGTATTTCATTGTAAATCAATTGCACAAGTGGATCGGGATGTTAATCGTATTCTTAAATTAGCTGGTCATAAAATTAATGGATTCATCAGTTAACGGCGAAATTAAATTGCCGAGAAATTTGTTATCCATTTCCATTGCTTTCACTGTCATTGACTTCAATTAGGTTCATTACCCGACGATTTCATTAGACCTCTCATGCATTCATGGCAGGTAAATGAGGAGGAGATAATAGTGATATTGATATGAAAAATACATTTTTTATCTGTCAGTAAGTATTTATCAAGTATCCATTTCACCAACAACAAACAGTTAAGAGGCGCTATTAAGAAACTATTTAAAATACGTGGTGTTAAAAGACATAAGACATCATTTGAACGATCTTGACCTTCAGTTTTCCTACTTCCTGTGTAAATCACAAATACTATTTCCAATTTTTCAAGCTGATTTGAAGACTCTTTCGTCCAGAAATAACCTAGATGGAAGTGTTGTAGATAATATCTTCATGGTGTCCCTAATGAAAACTCGTAAATATTTTGGTATTTTACAATTAGCTGTTCACAATACACGAGCGAGGTTTTTAAAATGCTTTGATAACTACGCTAAACTGTCAATGAGTAGGAATGGTAAGTGGGGTCCATCAGAACAAACAGGCTCA
>NC_089783.1:21149281-21171781 GCF_040412425.1 Macrobrachium rosenbergii | reverse complement strand
TGAGCCACGCTATAGCTCGTACTCATAATTATATACTAAAATTTTGTATAAAAACAACAACAGTGGCGTAACTAAGCGGGGGGTTGCACTCTAGCATATTTTGATCAGGTCTGGTCTGGCATAATTCTAGATTTTCTACTATATTTCGTCTCATCGGAACACTGAACAGCGACTTATCGACTCTGCTGTTGGACAGTGAGCGATTTTTTACAACGGCAACCCTGGTTAAATAAATGATGTTAAGGCTTAAAACGTGCGTTTGATTTTCACCACTTTAGTACCTTTTAGCACGGAAAAGGGGCGCCACTTTCAAAGTCCGCCCCGGGCGCAAATTCCTGAGATGTGCGCTAGTATTACATCAGCCCCTGTTTTTTTGCCATGCTCCTAGGTCAGGTTAGATTAGGTCAGGTTAGGTTGGGTTAGGTTAGGTTAGATGAGTATCTCCACAGCAATTTGGGTGTGGGAAATATAATGAGATTATTTTCAAGAAAATTCTAAGGTTAGTTTTTAAGATATGGAGCCCTGTTTTTTTCAGGGAAAGATCCCAGTACTTGGTTACATCTAGGGAAAATGCGCCCCGGCCGCCACTAACACTAGTTAATCCACTAAACGACAATTCAAAGAAACTACTTTTCGGGTGATATTACGAACATTTTTTTTTACCGTAAGAAGCTCAAAATCAGGTTTTCACAAACGGATTCCAGTTTTTGCTGTACTTGTGAAACCATTTGAGTTTCACAAGTTAAGTATACCTTAGTTTGACCAGACCACTGAGCTGATTAACAGCTCTCCTAGGGCTGGCCCGAAGGGTTAGACTTATTTTACATAGCTAAGAACCAATTGGTTACCTAGCAACGGGACCTACAGCTTATTGTGGAATCCGAACCATATTATACCAAGAAATGAATTTCTATCACCAGAAATAAATTCTTCTAATTCTTCAATGACCGGCCGGAGAATCGAACGCAGGCCTAGGAGAGTGCTAGCCGAGTACGATATCGACCCATCCAATGAGGACGACAAGTAAATGATACGAGGCCTTCAGTTGATTATTACTTACTGGCGGATAATTAACTCACTGTTGTTATTCCTGAAAAGGTCGTTTCGAACATGTGGATATCTTTTAATATTTAAGAAATCCACAACCATCATTTCCAAAATAGCATTCAGGAAATTTCGGAAGCATGGTAATAACCTGGTCATGTCGTATTTCCAGAAATCGCGAATATTTCATATAGATAAATATGGAAATGAGTGTTGTCACTTATTGTCCCAAATTTCATTATCTTCATGTAGCCAAGAGCCTAGAAAAAGTAGTGTGTGAGAAATTTTTCTTAGACATAAAATGTCCTGTCTGTCAGTCTGTCTCTCAGTGGTATACATCTCTAGCCACAAAAAATATTAATCTTGACGAATTAAACTTAAAATCAAACAGCAGTTCACAAGGAAAGATGTAGCTTCAATTGTAGCATAGCAAAATAGCAAACGTAACTCTCCACAAAATAACAGAACAGAGAAAAGTCAAAGCGAGGATGCGGTCACTAAAATGTGTCAGTTGAGAAAGTGTAAAAATAAATATAGAATTAACAAGGAAAATAACATTTAATGGAAAACGATGGAGGTATAATGTTGAAAAATCTTCATCAGGAAGTCCAATGTTGGAGATAGGAGCAAGGAAGAAACTAAGAGTTTCTTAATGCGTTAAAGTGATTCGTCGACGATGAGCTCTGCTTTTATGCTTATGACATAAAGGGAAGCGTATTTCGTTTAATGGCTACTAATATAGTTTTTTAGTTTTCTGTAAAAAAAAAAAAATTTGAGACGGCTTTGTCTGTCCGTTCGCACTTTTTCTGTCCGCCCTCAGATCTTAAAAACTACCGAGGCTAGAGGGCTGCAAATTGGTATGTGATTATCCACCCTCCAATCAAGCATACGAAATTGCAGTCCTCTAGCCTCAGTAGTTTTTATTTTATTTAAGGTTAAAGCTAGCCATGATCGTGCGTCTGGCAACGCTATAGGCCAGGCCGCCACCGGGCCGTGGCTGAAAGTTTCATGGGCCGCAGCTCATACAGCAGTATATGCTATACAGAAAACTCGATTGCGCCGAAGAAACTTCGGCGGAATTTTTAATTGTTTAACTAATGGCTGAGTATTTAGCTTTCAAATTCTCTTGTTAACTAGCTTTTTTCCTCTCTTGGTTAATGCTATATCTTTTTCAAGACTTTTCTGTTAATGGTTACTCTTTTTCATTCTTAAAGGATTTGACGAAATAAGGTGACTTTTTGTTATGTTGTATTTTCTTACTTTGTAATTGTCTCCTGTTAGTGGCTATGGGACTCATTACATAATTTTTCTTTGGGGTCTCAGTTTTTTTGTAAGGGTTACTATTTCATATGAAGAACATCTTATTGACAATTTTCAAATTGACGGTGACTTGGGCTTTTCAAAACGGATAGCATGTCCTTGTACGTACCTGACGAATAATGAAATTCCCCAGAATTTCATAAGATTCGAATCTTTTATTCGCATCAGACATTGTTTTCTCTTCTTCTTCTTCATTGAAAAATTTCTTCATTAAATCGGAGGAGAGCAAGCCATTTTATTACCACTCTTCCTTTGAGTGTGCTGTACCCATTTTCCATGCAATAACCACTCGCCGTGTTTTCATGAGAATGATCGTTCTATTTTCTACCAATAGTGCAAAAAAGAAATTTTATGGATAACTTGGTGAGGTACTAAAAATGGTTGATGTCAAATGCAATAATTTGAAGTAAATTTGAAGTTTTCAACAGGCAAGATCAACATCACGGATATCTGGCAAGCTGGCAATACTCGGTAGAGACCGAAGTATATTTGGTTTGAACCTAAACCTCGCAGTTTTCAAAATCACCAGGTATCGTAAATTTCCTTCACGAAGTACTTGAGAGGCTTTTGTTCTTATGGCACCACTATCGTTTCCACAATAAAACAAAAGATCAAGCAGTTAAAAGCAAAATGCAAGAGAGCAGACTCAACTTACCGATATTACAACGAATAAAATGTGTCAGAAATAAAAAGGTTTCGTCTCTCTGAGCTTTGGATTATTTATTAGGATTTAACGCTCCTGGGACTGTTGTTCTCTTTTGAAACTTGGATTTTATTTTCTTTGGAGAGCAGCAGCTTAGTTCTGTCTGGTAAAATGTTTCCTTCATATGCAACGTTATTTCAAAATGCAGAGACTTCAGGAGTTGGTGCAAGCTTTTCATTCTGCGTAGTTTGAGTTTCCTCATAAAACGAAAGACTTGTGCATCTGTACGTGCAGTGGGAATCAGTGTCTAGCATAGGTGTTAACCAAACTAACTGGGGAAAAGAAATGTAAGAGGAAACAAACACTAGGAGAGACTTCCTGAAACAATTCTCCCATTGGCGCAAAACCCTTTGAGCTCATTAAACCGTGTAAAGTGAAGTGGTTTTCGTATTGCAGATGCTATACACATTTAATATTTCCACTGTCCCATGAGAGACTTATAAAGTCCATGTGTTATTTGCAAGTAAAAGGGTTTGAAGCTTCTGGGATAGGCTACATATGCGAGCAACGGAAAATCTGTAGTATCTTATATTCGGCATGTAGCAATAACCAGTAAGACTACTATTTTTCAGTAGATCGAACTCTTTATTCGTGATCCACAGAGCGGCTTTACTAGATAAGCATATTAAAGAATAAGGTTTTTTTTTATCAAAGACCTTAAAAAGAATAAATTTCATAACAGAACACTTAGAACTGCAGTCGTAAGAGGTCAAATCACGTGGAATGGAAATAAGTAAAGATACTTTCCTTTTCACAAGGCTTCCAGGAAGTGGGGTCCAGGCGAGAATTATTTATTCAAAAGTCTTGAGAACATCAAGAAATGGTGGTTGTTATAAAAAACGCAAGATAACTGGCTGCGATATATTGATTCAAGAGTGAAAGTGAGAATTAAAATTAAAGATTGCAATTTTACTTTGCAGAAAGCCTTTGGTAAAATTGTATAAAACGCTTTATTATAATATGTATTTGACGCACACATACACACACACATGGAGAGAGAGAGAGAGAGAGAGAGAGAGAGAGAGAGAGTTTTATTACTTATATATATAACATATGACACCCGCCAAAGAAAATTTACTGCAAGTCCGCAACTATCTCCAGTAAATTTATACAGTATTCCTTTCGAATTCCTTTTTTGTGTTTAACGGCATTAAAGCTAAATAAACATGAAATGGGCAGGACTAGAAAAATTAGAATTCAAAAATTTTAAACAAAGGGGCTGCTGCAAAGTAAGAGGTCACAGGTCGCTAATTCTCTCCGTTACGTGCAGTGAGAGGTTACGACTCACAGATGGTAATAAAATTAGTGACCTTGATCACAAAGAATACAACACACTCAGTTACTCAGAAAAAGCCAGATTTTCTTCATAACTGGAAATCAGTCTTCGTAAACTTGAACTGCTCTCAAGTGATGCTCGCCTTGTTTGGGTGATAGCGTTCAATTTCACTACAAGATAAATTCCTTCATGACAAATTATTATAGGTTTTCATGTTGGTGAATATATATATATATATATATATATATATATATATATATATATATATATATATATATATATATATATATATATATATATATATGTACATTCACCATCATTAAAACCTATGATAATTTGTCACGAAGGAATTTATTTTGTAGTGAAATTGAACACGTCAGCAAACCAGGCGAGCATCACTTGAGATCAATTCAAGTTTAGGAAGAATGATTTCCAGTTACAACGAAAATCTTGCTGTTACTGGGTAACTGAGAGTGCTGTATCCTTTGTGATCAAAGTCACTAATTTTAATACCATCTACGAATCGTAACCTCTCATTGCACGTAACGGAGAGATTTAGCGACCTGCGACCTCTCACTCTCTAGTAGTTCCTTTTTTTGCAATTTTTACTATTAATTCTAATTTTTCTAGTCCTGCCCATTTCCTGTTTATTCAGCTTTAATGCCGTTAAACACAAAAATGGAATTCGAAAAGAATACTGTGTAAATTTACTGGAGACAGATGCAGACTTGCAGTAAATCTTCCTTGGTATATATATATATATATATATATATATATATATATATATATATATATATATATATATATATATATATATATATATATAATTCACATCGGTAGTCTAATAGTTACAAATAATACTTTTCCACAAGATGTATATTATATTCGACATTGTACAAATAATTTATCAGTTATTTAGAAAAAAGAACTCTTCATTTTTTCAACGTCTTCGAATTCATCGGTTAAACAAAAGTCGATTTCGAAAGCATTTCATTACAGAAAATGAAACAGAACTCATCAGAAACCAGGACTTCATCGGCGCTGGGATCTATTATTAAAATTTCTTGTAGACTTTGGATCGATAAATATTTTTGACGCAAACTCTTCCGAGGGAATCCTCATGAAATCTCTCATTAAAACTTCGATTTCAAAAGAGTTTTCAGGTATTTGGATACTGCTTGTTGACAATTAGGCTTTCTCTCTCTCTCTCTCTCTCTCTCTCTCTCTCTCTCTCTCTCTCTCTCTCTCTCTCTCATTGTAGTAGAACTACGCTGTGTCTTGACCCAACAAAGTTTTTCTTCCTAAATTCAGTGTGAGCGAATTTAAATCTTAATTAGCGAAGTATTTTGAAACCAGATTTCATTAAAAGAAAAGAATCCTTTGAATTAGGGTTTATGGAAGACTTCATATTCTTAAAAGTCAACAATAAATAAGTGGGGACAAGAGAATTGTAAAATTCAATCTGAATTCGGTATGATATTGAGAATAATTGCTCATTAGTTTACAAATTAGTCTCCCGCATGTTGTTTCAAACTTTGATTCTATAAAGATATAAAGCTCAGCTGTGAAATAAGTGTTTTTTTTTTACTCTTCGTCGCAGCTAGGCATTTCTAGTTTAAAAAAATTAAATTTTAAAACAACATATAGGAAAACGATGAACAAGCTAATGAACAATTAATTTAAATGTTTTATTGAGTACAGTGTGTTACGTATGTGTCAAAAACGCCTATACCTACAGCAGGTTATACTTAATATATTGAATTTCTATTACTGAAGTTATCATGTAATATTTTTATTCTCTAAAATCCTCCGTAACTGATTCCGGTCTCACTTTGCTACTATCATGTGGAGTGGGATGTCTTTCTCTTCGGAGACTCCGCTTGGAGCGGTTTTCTGTGAAGCAACTACACCCAAAGAACTCGGCCTCTCTTTCGAAACCCGTTTTCTAAGTACATTCGCTACCCGCGCTTATCTCGAACTTTCTCGCTCGTTCGTGTTCATTGACTGATTGTATATGTTTTCTGGGTTCACTATCGAGGAAATTAACGCCGTTTTTCTTTGGAATGAACGTCGTATATTGCTTGTCTGAAATATAATTAATCATTCTTGCTAAACCTATTTCTATTTCGGCGTATATATGTGTTTCTAAAATCAAGATATGTGTGTGAATGCGTGTCACATTTTGTATGTATATTGTCCTGCTCATCTGAGGTATGAACAATTATTCTTATTAAACACATTCCTTTGTCTGCGTTTAAATATTTGATTACAACCAAGGAATTTGGATGGATGTGTATTGATAACGCTTTCTACGAAATATAGCGTACATGGTTAATTTGAATCATACCTGTTTACTTAATAAATGATATTCCTGGAAAAGATCGCATTAAATCTAATAAATTTATTAGAGCTAATTAAATCCCTTTCAGAAGACATTTTTTTTATAGTGATCCGATTGAATATACCAAGCGTCTTTGAAACTACTTTTAACAGTGATACGGAAAATAAGAATAAACCACTTTGAAAAAAAAAAAGCATACCTTAGTTTAACCAGACCACTGAGCTGATTAGCAGCTCTCCTAGGGCTGGCCCGAAGGATTAGACTTATTTTACGTGGCTAAGAACCAACTGGTTACCTAGCAACGGGACCTACAGCTTATTGTGGAATCCGAACCACATTATAACGAGAAATGAATTTCTATCACCAGAACAGACGGGTATTTCGATTCACTGTGAATCCTATTACTCTTCTTGCTTAATAAACTGTATGAAACAAAGGTAAATTTACTTCTACTTCCACTCTTCCCTTTCAGTTTTGGAGAGAGAGAGAGAGAGAGAGAGAGAGAGAGAGAGAGAGAGAGACTATTCCAGAGATGCTCTGAGGTTTTGATGTGACATATGACTAGAATATACATACATGTGAAATATCAAATTTGTTCAGAATAACTATTTAAAGAGATATCTAGATTCGATTGCTGATTAATTTTGTTACTTTTGTGATCTCTTAATCTATAACAATAAAATCTAAGAGGATCTTTCTTGTTTGCTCACCCCGGGTGGGGGTGGGTTAAGTAGGGGATCGAGAGGGTAGAGGAGACATGATACACCCACCCCCCTCCTGTAAACACGTTTGTCCGCCCAGGGTGGGGCCAGAGTCGGTAGGGGATTGGGAGGGTAGGGGAGACATGACACATCCATCCTCCTCCCCCAAACCTATTTGTCCGCCCTGGGTTTGGGTAGTGTAGGTAGGGGATCGGGAGGGTAGGGGAGACATAACACATCCACCCCCTCCTACAAACCTGTTTGTCCGCCCAGGGAGAGGGCGGGGTAGGAATGGGATAGGGAGGGTAGGGGAGACATGACACATACACCCTCCTCCTGCAAATTTGTTTGTCCGCCCTGGGTGGGGTGGGGTAAGTAGGGAATTGGGAGGGCAGGGGAAACATGACACATCCACCCTCCTCCTGCAAACCTGTTTTTCTGTCTCGGGTGGGGGTGGGTAGGTAGGGGATCGGGAGTGTAGGGGAGGCATGATGGGCACCTCCGGGTTCCAGCGCAGTGTAGCGTGCACCATCAAGCTCGTTTGAAAATAATCATTTGGGTCAAATTGCCACAGGACCATGGAATACCTTCCAGTCAAATTTCCTGAAGAAGTGATGGAAACATGTGATTAGTAAGTAAAAAAAGCATAACAACCATAATAATACAGACGAAAACCGCCAACTTCAACATGATGAAATCCTAGAATAAAAAGGACGAAAACATTAACCTTCGCCATATTTTATCCCAACATGAACAACGGCAATTGTTATTGCTGTTATTAGCTTAAAATGACACCGGTGTTGAGGATTTTTGTATTGCGCAATACTGGGTTAATTTGGTCCCAATTCATTTATTCTGTTATCAATAGCCCGTTGCCTCATATGACATATTCTCTAATAATATTTCTAGTTGGTGTTATTATGAAGACTGCGTCGTAATTTCCCTTTATATCTCGATATTTTTAACAAAGTATGAGTATGTTTTCTTCGTGCACAGTAACTGAATATAGTTGTTTAGGTAGAATTAAAAACAAACACGATATTTCTGCAAAACAATTCCTAACAAATAAAATATAAAATGGTCAGTATTGCTACTGAATTTCAGCGCGTGCAAAATACAAATACAGCACAACTCAACGTAGTCGACACTGCAAATCGAACACCACACTAAACTCAACAAAGCAACACAGTCTTACATTGACATCATAAATTTCTCAGCACTTTCCCGTCCATCACTTGTCAAAACCGGGATGACATATGTATCTCTCTCTCTCTCTCTCTCTCTCTCTCTCTCTCTCTCTCTCTCTCTCTCTCTCTCAAGCAACAGAACAGAGTACAATACGGCAATAAAGTTTAAGAAATCTAAGGAAAAAATGAAGAGCTGATTTTTACAAGATATTACATTTTTCTTTGGCTTTTCATTTCCCATACAGCTTTCTATCTGATACCAAAATGAGTGAAAAAAAAGAGGGAAAAAAGACAGAAAATTATATACGTTCCACATTATTGTACATATGTTCGCTCTTTATATATAAATAGTTGGGAGGAACGTTAAAACAAGGAAATATAGAGCTTCAAAAAACGCTTGATTGCCATCTAGGCAACACGCGGAACCCAAAACATGCTAAAAAAGTTGATTAAGTTTATTCATATGATCTTATGCCAATTCCAACCATATCATATTTTTTTTTTAATTCAGCCACAAACTTGGAAAGGTGCTCAGTGAACATGTAGACATACAGATACTATCCCCCAAGTACTTTCAAGTAAGTTGTATACTGTTAATACCGTGGGAAACTGTAGTTTTAAGTAAGTTGCATCCATTCAATATAACTGCATATCTTGGATAAGGATGCATTGCAAAGAAAGTTGATTATTTTAGTTTTCTGTAAAAGAAAACTATTGTACCGGCCTTGTCTGAGGCTAGAGGACTACAAATTGGTATGTTGATCATCCATCCTCCAATCATCAAACATACAAAATTGCAGCCCTCTAGCCTCAGTAGTTTTAATTTTATTTTATTTAAGGTTAAAGTTAGCCATATTCGTCCGACTGGCAACAATGTAGGACATGCTACCACCGGGCCGTGGTTAAAGTTTCATGGGCCGCGGCTCATGCAGCATTATACCGAGACCACCGGAAGATAGATCTATTTTCTGTGGCCTTCATTATACGCTGTACAGAAAACTCGATTGCGCCAAAGAAACTTGGTAGCATTTTTTACTTGTTTAGATTTGAAATATACCCACACAAATCCAATTAAAATGTCACCCTTCCCATATAACCTTAATCATTAATACTATTAGCGTTCCCCGTACCGTGAACAACGACGGTAAAGAAATAAAATACGAGTATATCTAGATAGCAAGAAGTCTCGAGCCTATACAGACTATTTGGAAGGCAGCTGGTCTAAAAAGCAAGTTTATTTTTTATAGCCTACCGCCGTTGCGCAAAAATTATTTGGACACATATTACGTTTATTAGAAAAAATTATTATTATTATTATTATTATTATTACTATTTCTACCCGGCAATACAAGGACGCCAACTTCTGTTAGGAAACATATCATGGCGTCAATCATCTCGTGGCAATTCTAACGATATCTTATTCTATATATTTCTGTGTTTCACTTCAGGAGGATTTAAAAGAACACATGGGTATTCATATATTTCATATATATCATAGATTATTGTTATCTATAGTAGTTGCAATAGCAGTTAAAAGAATATGAGAGCTAATAAACTGTTTTGTTACCAAAAGTTCACCTTCTTTACCTGAGACCCTGAATATCTTGCAACTCGCAGTATAAAATTTGTGATTAATTACACCATGGTAAGTTCTAGACTTTCTAAGAATCTATTCTGTTATAACGGAAATCGCACAACTGAAAAGATAAAACATTCTCATATATAATGAGAGCACTTCCAGACATTTAGGCACTGTACACACTCGAACATGTACACATACAAGCTTGCGCACATACTCATAAGTACACACACATACATAAATATATAAATATATTATATATATTATATATATATGTATGTATGTATATATACATATATATATATATTTGTATATGTATATATATAAAATGGTTTGTACAGTATGTATGGCGTCTTTCCCATATGAATTGAAGGTTGTTGATTTCAAGTTTCCCAAAAAGCAATTTTGGGATGGGACTGTTAGCCCCTTGCCGTAGACCCCGGATGTAATGTTCAATGGGCTTTTGTGCCAATAGTGTCTAGTATTTCTTCCCGGTCATCCAGTCAGTTACCGATAAAGCCCAGAATTAATTTTCTGAATAAATGCCGTTTTCTGAGAAAAGAGGGTGTTGAACCTCTTCCGTATAGTAAGGTAGAAAGCGCTCAATGTTTCTTAACCTTATCTGACCCCAGCAACCCCTCTAGTAAGGTTTCACCGTCCAGCACCCCTTTACATCTGGTTACTGGGATTATATTTGCTACAATAATAAAAGGACAAGCATGCTTCATTTATCTGTTCACAATAATAATAATAATAATAATAATAATAATAATAATAATAATAATAATAATAATAATAATAATAATAATAATAATAATAATTATTATTATTATTATTATTATTATTATTATTATTATTATTATTATTATTATTATTATTATTATTATTATTATTATTATTTGATTTTGAGACCCTTTTAATTTTTCATGTGCACTTCATTTCCAACAACCCGTAAAATTGTTTTCAGCAACCCCGGGGGTTGCTGGCACCTCAGGGTAAGAAACACTGCAGTAAAGCATGTCGAGGCATTTTCGGAGCGGAAATGTGAAAGCTATGTTATGCGTTGAGAGTTTCACTTTGTATGTTCCATTGTTTGCTATTGTCGCTTTTCTTCAAGAAAGTGGGACATTTCGACTGGGGTGAAAAGAAGTATCCGCGGAGGCCTATCCGGTTCAAATCTTCTTTCACAAGAAAGATCTCATTACATAATTTGAAAGCCGTCGCCCTCATTGTTATGTACGATAAAGGAAATGAAAAAAATTGTTGGAACTGATATTTATATACCACATGAACATTCCAGTTTGCAATAGCATGCACAGCTAGTGGGGAGAGAGCTTGTTAGGGAAGATAGTTAGCGTTAAGCATGGGAACGCACGTGAAGAGGATTTCCGGGTGAAAGCATTTGCTTCCTCACAATATAAGGTAGATAAACCTAATGGGAGATATTGTGCAAGCACCTCTGATGGAGCCTGGAAACCTGCTGGGATGTGTGCAAGAATTTAATTTTTGTCTTTCATTTTCCTTTTGGATTCAAGAGACTTTTTTTTTTATTACTTCTAATGGAACTATTTTCGTTGAATTGTATGTTATTACTCGGTTTTTTTTTATAGAACAAAAAAATTAGTGCTTCGTGTAATTTATTAGTTAACTTTAGATCTATCAAATTTTTACAGTATATAGATTTGTTCTGAAATTGAAATTAGGGATTCTAATAACGATAATAGTAACTATAGCAACAACACCAACAACAATAATATTAATAAAAAATACTACTACTAATAATAGTTTTTTTTGGGGGGGTCTATCTCAGTCATCCTATTCAACTGGGTGGTTTTTATAGTGTGGGGTTCCGGGTTGCATCCTGCCTCCTCAGGAGTCCATCACTTTTCTCACTATGTGAGCTGTTTCTAGTAGCACGCTCTTCTGCATGAGTCCTGGCGCTACTTCGGCTTCTAGTCTTTCCAGGTTCCTTTTCAGGAATCTTGGGATCGTGCCTAGTGTTCCTATAATTACGGGTACAATTTCCACTGGCATATCCCATATCCTTCTTATTTGGATTTTCGGGTCTTGAAACTTATCAGTGTTTTCTCTTTCTTTCTCATCTACTCTGGTGTCCCATGGTATCGCGACATCAATAAGTGATACTTTCTTCTTGGTTTTGTCAATCAACGTCACGTCTGGTCTATTGGCACTCATCACCCTGTCTGCTCTGATACTAAAGTCCCAGAGGATCTGTGCCTGATCGCTGTCTATCATTCCTTCAGGTTGGTGTTCGTACCACTTATTACTGCAAGCTAGCTGGTGTTTCATACACATGCTCCAGTGGAGGTCTTTTGCTACTGATTCATGCCTTTTTTTGTACTGGTTCTGTGCAAGCGCCGGACATTCGCTTGCTATATGTGGTTTATGGTCTCGTCTTTCATATTGCACTTCCTGCGCATGGGTGAGATGTTATTTCCATCTATTGTTCTTTGAAAATATCTGGTTCTTAGGGCCTGTCTCTGTATATGCCTGGGTCTTCGTCTACTTTTATCAGCCCTTCTTCCCACGCACTCCTTAGCCACTCGTCTTCACTGGCTTTCAGATATTGCCCCAGTGCTCCCAGGTATTTGCATCCTGCCTCATCGGTGTGTTTGATGCTATTCCCGTCTGGTAGCTTTATCCCTTCAGTCCTTGTCACTTTGCCTCGTTACTTTACTATTATTTTTATTATTAATATTATTTATTTATTTATTTATTTTTGTCTGTCACAGTCTATCCAGACTGGTGGAGGTCCTTAGTTACATTCTGCATCCCTAGTAGTCCCTCACTTTTCTTACTACAAGCGCTGCTTCTAATAGGTGACATCTGCATGAGTCCACGGGCTACTTCGCCTTCCAGTTTATGTTACTTTCTCTTCAGAGATTTTGACATCGTGCCTGGGTGTCCGAGGACTATGGACACTACCTCAGCTGTCATCCCAATACCTCCTCAGTTCAATCAGTAGAAATAGGGACTTTATTATCATTATTATCCTTATAACCATTATTATTATCATAACGAGCTTGCTGGAGCGCGCTACGCGTTCTGGAACTCGGTACTGGTATCTCCCCTACCCTCCCGATCCCCTACCTACCCCTACCCGGACAAACAGGTTTGCAGGAGGAGGGTGGACGTCTCCCCTACCTCGGCCCCACCCGGGGCGGACAAAAAGGTTTGCAGGGGGAGGGTGGCTGTGTCATGTCTCCCCTACTGTCACCCGGGGGAGGACAAACAAGATCCAATCCGATCTTATTATTTAAGATTATCATACTAATTTTTTTGCGAATCACTGTTCATTTGACAAAATTACCTGGAGTCATTACAATGCGATTTTGTCATCTGTTTCGGCTCTGTGGATTTCTTTCGGTCATTAGTAGGAATTCCTTCATCCGCCAGTTCGTTCAACTAATTTTTAAACCTTTACTAAAGATGCTTCGTGAAAAAAGGAAAACTAGACTTTACTGATGCATGTTCAGATCGTATCATGGAAGGAACACTGGGGCCTTGTCTCGTACACACACACACACACACATATATATATATATATATATATATATATATATATATATATATATATATGTGTGTGTGTGTGTGTGTGTGTGTGTATTCATACACACACATATATATGTGTGTGTATTTATATATACGTATAGATCTATTATATATAATATATGTATACGTACAGTATATTACATACATACATACACACACACACACACACACACACACACACACACACACACACATATATATATATATATATATATATATATATATATATATATATATATATATAAAGTGTTACAGAAAAGGAAAATGACACGGCGATTACTGAACGCTTGCTAGAGATTCGGTGTAAATTTATTTCCTTATGTTTCTCTTTTTTTGGGAATGATGAATACTTAAAGACAAGTTTATTTGCCTTTTTTAGACACTTCAAAAGTCTTTATGGTTTTTGATATATACAGTACGACAAAGTGAACCCGGAAAAATTTGGCCTGGGTTCCTGGACCAGCCAAATGACATTTGAAGGAATAGAGGTTCAGCTGGTTTATTTCTTCTGCGTTTTACATCTTCTCAACAAGAATAATCTTTTTTAATTTGAAACAGAGTGATACCTCGGAAAATGTGCACCTAAAGTGGAAAGGCTTATCACGATTCTATACTCTTGTTTCATAAATATAAAAAATTATTAGAAGGTTATTCAGCAAAGTTTAACACGTATTATCGTGAGTTTAGGATCCTGTCCGTTCTCATTTTATTATTTCTCTTCATGCAAGATTTAACTAATTAGGAACATCTGGATGCACTCCTCATCGACAGGTTTAATTAATAAAAAAGTAAAAAAAAAATTAATTCTTGCATCAACTGAACTGAATTTCTCTGATGAAATAAATTCTTCAAGAACTGAACACTTACAGAGTGTAGTCACCGAAACGAAAGTTGTGTTTATCATCTTTTCTTTCCGCAATTTCGTCTTTCTCTCTTTCCATTCTTACTCCTGAGCCATCTTCCATTCTTTTCACTGAGCCACGAAAGTGGTTCTATTCCATTCCACCGAAAATGAAAAGGAAATCTCCGGTGTCTGAGAAACTCAGATTTGTTCCTTATGCTGGAAAATTCGTTTTATTACCTGAGCCCTTTCTTACATTTCCACCGGTTTTTTTTTTCTTGTAACGTATAATTATTAGATAGCCTTATGATGCACGTATTTCACTACACATATACATGTTATTTGCTTTCCATTACTTCATATACAATCATTTTAGCAGTTTTCAAGGAAAAACACAAACAATATTTGTTTAATATTTCTTAAAGATTATAGCGTATAGAAAAATATTTTCATGGCTATGTTTTGATTAATGGTCTGAAATTAGATATTGAATTTGGACAGTTTCAGTTTGAGAAAATTTCAGGTAAATTACGTTTGCCAGAAAAAAATATTTTTTTGTGTGTCTATAATTCCTTATATAACTTGTATTGATAGGAAATGATTATTTTTCAAATATCAAGGTTATGAAGAAACTTAAAAAGTAATTGAATTAATGCATAATATTTGTGCATTAGATGAACGTCTACGTTCAGACGAATCTAGATTATTAATCATTCAAACTTAAAGGTTCAGGGGGTAAATAGGTACCATTACTAAAATACCTAGTAACAAAACAGAGAGAGGCTAAGTCGAAGCTTATGGGAAATGCATAGTTCAAAATAAAAAAAAAATAAAATAAATAAATAAAAGCATTAAAAGGAACAAAAATTTTGAGATGCCTTTTAGGCAGGAAACTAACCTTCAACTGATCATTTTATGGGGAGAAATTCGTATCTTGACCAACTCCGGCGTCCTTCTAGAAAGAGAACATAAAGTAAAGGTCAGTTGTATAGGAGACATCGAACATCATGAGATGGATGATAATCTTTGCTTTTCAGAAAGGCGATAACGTTGCTTATAGAGAAGGATGATAAAATGATTTTAAGGGTAGAGGTTAAGAGGGAAATGGTAATTATAGCGTACAAATCTAATGAAAACTTAGTTTAAGAGGCAAATAATAATATGATATAACTGACAGAAGACACCATTTAATAAAAAAATGGCTGATAGCATTTGCTTGAGAAAGTATTTAAAACTTAGGTAACTAGATATTGCGCTTCTTTGGAGAATCAGGTAATCTTGGTTTAAGAGACAGATAGAATCATCAGTTAAAAAAAAAAACTATAACTTCCGTTTGAGGACAATATGATAACCATAGATTGATAGGAAGGAAGTAGATATCTATCCTGTTTCTTAACTAAGCTTATAGGTCATGATAATTGGTTAGTTTCGCCCTAACATGCTCAGGAGAGGTCAAATACTTGAATTTCATGCTATTAAGTGAAACGTCAAGAAGATATTCAGGATTGTAACAATAGTACTTCTTCTGTAACAACGGCGATAGTAATGACTTTTTTTTAATAATGGTAGATCTGCAGATTTCACTACTACTTATTTTATCAGTAATAGTCACAAAAACAAGTGTTCACAAGGGAACAACTGATAATTCAATGAAATCTGAACCTCTGTAATAAATGAGTTATAAGTCAGTGTTGTATAACTTAAAAAAAAGTGGCAGTGGGGACATGCCAGATCTTTATCGTAAAAACGACGGGATTTAATGACCATAATCATTGCTGTAGTGATCTAATATCTTGGAAAAAATAAAAAGGAATTAGACTATTTTAGGATGAGATTAAACTCTGACGTTTTCCAAACTCTTAAGTAATCCAAATGAACATTTCTTTATATAACGATTAATTACTCAACCTCAGACCTTAGCGAATTTGGAAAATAAGGACATTGGCGAAAATTCCACAATCAATGGAAGGTGATTTACTGAAAGAAATAGACCGGGGATTATAATTTACTGAAGTCATTAACCCTGGGAGTAACGACTCCAGATAATTTGCAATCAGTTGTCTTTGACATCTGAAATCAAAAGGGTCTTGGCCTCTTTGTTACAGTTTATTCATTAAAATTTAGAAGTGTGTTGTGTTCTTCAGCAGTGTAAGAGAAGTTTCACCTATTTACGTGTGCTTTTGACTTACATGAAACAAATAATATCACTGCCATAAATTAAACTTCATTCTTTGGCGTCACCTCTTTGAACTGAAAACCGCAATCTTGATTTATTTTCGTTTTTACACTATATTCTCAAGGAAATAAGTGAAGCAAAAACATTTTAAGCAGATCAAACATATTATATAAAATATGCATAATGGCAAATGCTTATCATTTCAGTTAAATATATAAAGAAAAGTCTCCATTGGGAAATCAATACTGGCAGTCTTGACTCATCGATTTAAGAAAAGGACAATGTTGAATCCTTCAGGTAATTAAACGCATATTATTTTCTAATCTGAGATTTCTGGCCAGGAAGTTAGTACAGTTTAAAGGTGATATTGCCATCTGCAGTTCCAGTCACTTAGAAAACCAATCATTTGACAGGCTGCTGATTCCAAGCCATTGTTAACGATTTAAGAGAAAACGATATTGTAGATATTTAAAATGTTTACAGTGAAAATTCCTTCATTTCAATCATATCTTTTTATAATTCATATATATATATATATATATATATATATATATATATATATATATATATATATATATATATATATATATATAAACATATATATATATATATATATATATATATATATATATATATATATATATATATATATATATATACACGTACACACACATATTCTCTTCCTTAAGCACTACTTTCATAACAACTGTTTCCCTGCTCGTCTAGTACTTACGGTTATTAAGAAAGTTCTCGATAAAAAACTTGCACCCTTAATGCCTAAATGTAATATACCTAAACTTGCTATACATTCAAGCTTCTGATTTTTACCTAACAATCAAAATGTTGCTAAGCAGTTTGCTAAAATTATTCAAAAACATATTGGTGCTCTTAATATTAAATTAATACCAAAAAAATCCTAAAACTATTGGTTCTTTGTTTCCCTTCAAGGCTCGGCCCTGTCCCTTGATGACGTCGGGCGTCGTATATGAGTACAAGTGCCCCGGATGTAGTTCCGGGAATTACGTTGGTTCGACTCGGCGTCTCCTCAAGGTTACTGCCAATTCTCACATGGGCGTGAGTTATCGTACGGGTTGCAGATTGTCTAATCCTGAACTTTCAAATATAAGATCCCACGCTAGGGGTTGCCAGGCATCAATAAAATACGACAACTTCAGAATAATTGGCCAAGCTAAGGAATGTGGAGAACTGCTTAGTCTGAATATCAATAGAATTGTACCGACGTTAAATTGCCAATCATCGGCTGTTCCCCTGTTCATAGCATGACTCGATTGTTTGTTTATATTTGTCCGCCTCCTTCTTCTGCTTTTATGCGGTGTTCTTTTAGTGTGTTTTCCTCTTGCATCCTGAGAGGTGCGCTTTCTGCCCTCCCTTTTAAGTTTCTTTTAAATTCGTTTTTATTAAGTTCAGTATTTTATTAAGTTAATTTTAAGTCTTCTTTTATTGGTTTTTTAATGTTTAAATGTATTCAAGTGTGACTGTTTAAGTTTAAGTGATTTTCCATTTTAAGTTTTCTTATGTTTTGTTTATGTTTATTTTTAATTATGTATGCTGAATGCCCCTTTTTACATTACAACTGTAGATATCCTGATGATGTGACCGCGGCTCAAGAAACGCGTCGCCAATAAATGTATGTACTGGATCTGCATGTGTTCCTGCGCCCTTCTCCTGCCTACTATAGTGTCCTCCGATGTGTGGATTATATATATATATATATATATATATATATATATATATATATATATATATATATATATATATATATATATACATACATGTATACATATATTATATATATATGTATGTATGTATGTATACAAACATAAATATGCGTCCGCATCGAGTCACGTTATATAGAAAAGCAAGTCGTTCAAATGAGTGAGACGCCAATAATGTGGAACCAAAGGAAGGGAGAAGAATAATAGTAGAATCACAAAGAATAGAGCAGACCCATTTGCTAATACTACAACACTACGGAATAATAGTCCTTTAATATGTTTATGAGATGCTGCTCTATTTAGAAATTAAAAGAAAATTGATTTAGCTTTTACCATCTCAAACATTATTATGGACATATGTCATAGGGAATGACTTAACTAATATTTTCATGACTGAAAAGCCACATGTTTATTAAAAAATAATATTAACTGTAAACTTATTAAATGATTCTTAATTGATGAATTCATAACAGGCAACAATGAAAGTATACTGTATATCTCTTCATAATAATTAACAAAACGTACAATATCAAAAAATGCCCCTCATAATTGTTAAAGTATGTTGTTATTGCCATTGTTTCTAAAGGATATAATCACAGACTTTAGTTCATAAATATAAATGATAAGATGGCTTTTTAAGTTCAATATACAGATGAAACAGCAATAAAATTCTTATATTCCTGTTGCATAAGGCTACCAGGAAGTTATCAACGAGAAGGGAAAATGTTGATTAATGTAATCCTAATTCGCTGTCTGGGAAAATATAATCACTGAGTGAAAACATACAAGTGATTTATCTCATTCAGAATTCCTGTTGCACTATAACTCTTACTATTATAAGATGTACTGATTACGAGAGAGAGAGAGAGAGAGAGAGAGAGAGAGAGAGAGAGAGAGAGAGAGAGAGAGAGAGAGAGAGAGAGAGAGAGAAAACATCATACATATTTAGTAGAGAAATTTTCCCTAAAATAAAATTTGTCTTCATTGCTTCCATCCGTAAATATTTTGTAATTATTTCTCTTAAAGAACATGAAAATAGGAAAAATATTGATGATGAGAACAGAATGATTTGGGAGTAAATACTGTTACGAAAAGGGATTAAACAGAAAACCGTAACAGTAATATCATAAACGCTGTTTAAGAACATTAATGTAATTGACTGGAATAAGAGAAATTTCTTTGTGTGTTTCAATTAAATTACTAAATCACGACAAGGATCTTACTCTCAAATTAGAGACTCGTAAATTGATTGTTCACCCAAAGGCAAAATTGAATCGGACAATGATTTTTAATCGCTTTGCGTTGATTGATTCTAATTACTTTCGTGACGAGATTATTCGATTTATTGTGTTCCAGAAAGGAAAATAAAAATGAAATAATATAAGTATCTCTATGAAGACTTAAGATGAGGTACCTGCAAATATATTAGGTATAAATTTTTGTGAAATTAGCATGAAGACAAAATGTTGAATAGTGATAATACAAAAAAACAATTCATATTTGTACACGTGCATGTAGGGATGGGCATTGTTTTTTTTCTTCATATTTATGTCCAGTCACCCATTAAACTGTATATATCAATAAAAACCTCATGAAAAGGATTTAACATCCTTAAAAGGGATACACTAATGATTATAAAGGGATATTTCATCATTTCTTCATGTTGGTATAAGCAAAGTTACAAGAGAGAAGTATGTTCTTTAACTTGTGTATAAATCGTTACGGGAGATATCAACAACAACAGCAACAACAACACTAATAATAATAATATTGGTAATAGTCCCTCTTTCAAGCAAGTGCTATTGAAAGAAATTGCTGCATTTGCTGCATTGATCTTGTATAGTGTCTTCTCTACTTTCCTTATAACAGTTTTCTCTTTGTTACTACAACTGGCGAATAACGAGCTAATGTGATTCATCAGGAGTTAAATTTCAGGGAAAAGCAAGTCAAATATGGTGAGCATAGTCCGTAGAATTATTTTCATATAAGGATAAATTATGTCGGTTCTGGTTACAAGTCAAAATCTTGAAGTGGCCAACGTTTCTCCCGGATTCATCCGAGTATGATCACAGCAGTGGGACAGAGCAGACTGGTGATGCTAGAGGGATCTACTCTATAAATAGTCGTAGGTCAGCAGGGGGTTTTCTTCTTCTGATTTGTCATTGGTTGGTGGCGCATTGCAGCCTCCTATTGGCTGGAGAAAGTTTTCCTCAAGTCCTTTCTCGGCGCTGTTGCAGCCTAGCAGACCCACTGCCGTGATCATACTCGGATGAATCCGGGAGAAACGTTGGCCACTTCAAGATTTTCGACTTGTAACCAGAACCGACATAGTCTTCATGTGTATATAATTCTACGGACTATGCTCATCATATTTGACTTACTCTTTATACACGAATGCAGAAATCCCTAGAATTTAACTCCTGATGAATCACATTGGCGCGTTACTCGCCAGTTGTAGTAACAGAGAGAAAACTGTTATAAGGAAAATAGAGAAGACTCTATACAAGATCAGTGCAGCTGATGCAGCAATTTCTTTCAATAATAATAATAATAATAATAATAATAATAATAATAATAATAATAATAATAATAATTCCCCATTTGGAAACCAGGCATCCATTGAATATGGGCATAACAGTTCTGTTAAAATAAGGAGCATATTAACAAAATTAACAAAATACCCCAGAAAGTGCAAAACCACGAAAAACAAAATTATACCATCTGTTGCGGTGAGCCAGACGTAATCTTACAGCTGATGGGTATAAGTAATCATCAGTCAGGCTTTCTTTGATGTGCTTTTTGTAAAAATGACCCTATATGTTTCTCTGGAATCTCGCGATTAAGCCGTAAAACAATCAGACAAGACAAGCAACAACAACAAGCAAAGAAACAACCCGAACCAAGAACATCTCCTCCTCAGCAGAGGTAATGAATTCAGACGTGAACTCAGATTATCCTCGGAGGTCATGTAAACAGCAAGGCTAATTAAATCTTAAGGAAAATGAAACGTATTACCAAAACGATTGTTTCGTTCATGTACAATTTTCGACCTTTCGTTGATCATCTCATAGAAGTTCTACATAATTAAATTTCACTTTTTTCTTGCTAAGTGCGCTGCAAATTTGTATGTTAAGTGATACTTACTGTATATAATTATAATAATTTTTTGGTAAGGCGAAGATAGATTCGTACCGTTTGAATATTACTCTTTATGTATTGTGAGTGAAGAAATGATTTAGTTTTGGTAAAGTAAACATTCACATATTATTTACTTAAAAGACTAAAATTTCAGATAATAAACAGTATGATCTTGACAATTTTAAAACTGAACGCGATAATTTTTGACACCAAAGCGTAGATGAATAAATATTTAACAGAATGTGGAATAAGATTATTTTCGAGGAAGATATTTCTCAATATTAATAAGAAAACTAGATGTAAAAGGTCACAAAAAAATTAGGGTCAAGGAGAATAATTTAACTCTTTCTTCATTCGCATCAACCATCTTAATCTTCTTCAAAGTTACTGCGATGTAATATTGTGTGAATAAACTAATATTCACTCTTTCCGTAGATGATGTTCGCATATAAAAAAAGGCCCATGATTATTCTTAACAAAGAGGGTAATATTTATATAAAAACAAACTCAAATACGCTCACACATGCACGCAGATTTTATATATTTATGTATGTATGTATGTATGTATGTATATATATATATATGTATATATATATATATATATATATATATATATATATATATATATATATATATATATATATATATATATATATATATATATATATATTACACACACACACACACACACATATATATATATATATATATATATATATATATATATATATATATATATATATATATATATATATATGTGTGTGTGTGTGTGTGTGTGTGTGCGTGTATGTGTATATGTGCACTGTCTGTTCGATTTCCAAGTATTTTGAGATATATAAAAATATATGTGTCATCTAGTGTGTGCACTGTCTGTTCGATCTCCAA
>NC_089783.1:21131781-21144281 GCF_040412425.1 Macrobrachium rosenbergii | reverse complement strand
AAACTTTCCTGTCTCTGTGTCCGTCACTGCTGTACATCGCCAGCCATAAAAAACGCATCAATCTTGACGAAACAAACAGAAAGGACATAAAAGCCCAAATTCACTTGAAAGGAAATCACTTTGGGTATGGCGCCATAAAACAGGAAGCGTGATTTTCCGCATCGGATAAAATGGACAAAAAGGAATTAGAAGTAAAAAAAAAATATAGTAAACATACGAGACAAGTAAAAAATGCGTCTCAAAGTTTCTTCGGCGCAATCGGCTTTTCTGTACAACGAATAATGCTGTATGAGCCGCGGCCCATGAAACTTTCAGCCACGGCCCGGTGGTGACTTGGCCTATAGCGTTGCCAGACGCACGATAATGGCTAACTTTAACTTTAAATAAAATAAAATCTGCTGAGGCTAAAGGGCTGCAATTTGGTATGTTTGATGATTGGAGGGTGGATGATCAACATAGCAATTTGCAGCCCCCTAGCCTCAGTAGTTATCAAGATCTGAGGGCGGACAGAAAAAGTGCGGACGGACAGACAAAGCCGTCACAATAGTTGTCTTTTACAGAAAACTAAAAATGGGGAGAAAATGAGAATGAATAAAATATCCAAAGAGCAGAAGCAATAAAAAAAATCGGTCCCAAGCGTTAATCTTTACTTCATATAAATTCAAACTGGTTTTCTGTGCTGAATGACAGGATGAAGCACTGACTCGATTAAAGCTTCACCTACGCACGAGACGTGAAAGAACAAATTTTTAGGTTGAAGGTTACCAACTCAGTCCTTTCTTTGCAAATGGCTGAGCATCATTTTAGAACCCGTTAAAACACTTGTTTCCTTGTATCAGCTACTATGTTCTTTGCTAAGACTTTCCTACTCATGGATGCTGTATCTACCTTCGAATGACACTCTTCTCCTGCTTATTATTCTTTTCTCGTTATTAGATGGATATAGCACTTCCCTTTTAATTATAACGTGTTTTCTATTATTATTAAATGTACGCTATTTATGAAGGAGTTGTGGTTAGTTCTTAATTATTTATTCTCTTTTTTTCCGTATGTAGAGGTAATTATTTTGTAATTTTCCTACTAAAATTTGGCTATTTTCTTCTTTATGCAAACATATCGAAAATCTGCAATATCTTATAAGAAAGGAATATTTTATGCAAATATAAACTGGCTTTTCCTTTTCGGCGCAAAGAATTTCAAGATGAAATTAAAATTTATTTTGATTTCCACGTTTCTAATAAAAGTTAAGGCTCAACCATTTTTAGGCCTCTAATATGGATGCACTGAAATCATGCAGCATCAACCCACACCACGATTTTAACAGCCTACCTTCCTTTTATTTTCATATTTCACAGTAATTTTAATTTCTATTTTCTTTACTTTCCTCTCGTCTAGTTATTTTTTATCCGCAGTCCCCTACTTCATTTTATGCAACATTTTTCATTATACTGGATAATATCTATTTGATTTGATTTATTCATTATTTTCTTTTATTTTCCATTGTTATCAATATAATACAGTATATTAAACCTTTCCACATGGAACAAGCCCACAGAGGCTATTGACGTGAAATTCAAGCTTCCAAACAATATGGTGTTCATTAGGAAGAAGTAAGAGGAAATAAATAGATAAATAGATAAAAATGTATTACAATGCAAGAAGAAGAGTATTAGGGTAGTAATGCATTACATTTTCACTTGATAATCTGAAGTTCCAATTGCACGACATCCTCAGGGAGGCTGTTCCACAGTCCAACCGTGTGAGGAATAAAGGACCTCTGGAACTGAGGAGTTCGACAGCGAGGCACATTTACTGCATTGGTGCTGCTGTCCGGTTACTCCGAGGCCTCCCACTACTTTGAAAATGGTTAAATCTAAGAATTTATTCAATGGAAAGTTTTTCGTAAAAATCGCACTGAAATACCTAATTAATTCTAGATTTTTATGTTCTTAGTTTTCAGCAGAAATACAGAATAGGTCGTTTGAAATTAGTCTGTCTGTCTGTCTGTCTCTCTCATAATTTTTCTTTGGATTTATTAAATATGAAAATGAGGAACATCTTCCGTATTTTTTCCGTTTGTCAAATGAGACTGAATATTGTCTCTTTTTTTAAATACGAAATTTCATAGAGTAAAAGCACCTTTCCATCCAAGAACGCTCTAAAATGTATGAGTCTCAAAAAGCACGCACAAGCACACACACGCACAAAGACACACACACACACACGCACACAAACATACGATAGAATAGAAAAAAAATCTTGAATTGGAGCAGTAGTGTTAAGCAGCTAGTTCTTTCAAATATGACTTCATGAATTTAATAAGTCATGACCTGTGACGCACATTTCAACAAATCCCTCACATTTTATTGTATTTAACAGCCAACAGCAAGCTTCACTATTTTCCACCCGGCATAAAATGTTATTTTCCATGCTTTTTATTTGTTAATTTCTTGTTTCGCAACTACTTCCAAGATCTCTCTGTCTTCATATCTCGTGACCGCGGTTTCTTTCAGAGATTCCGCTCGGAGCCGTTTTCTGTGATGATATTCGCTCCTTCAAAGAAATGTTTATTTTCCTGTCCTTTTTTCAAAGTCCCGTTTTCTACACTTTCCGCTCACCACTCCATGTCAATATTGTATGAAAAAATGGGTGTGCGTCTTTCCTTGCGCACAGAATTTATCTTTAATCAGGTATTTTACTTATGTTACTTATGTAGTTCTAGATGTCAGACTTTCTAGCAGTCTACAAACATATGCGGATTTGTGGGATTCGACGTTTAGCACGTAATTAAATTTTTCAGAATTTAGCATACGATTAATTTTTTCAACCTCATTCAGAAAGATCCGTTTCATTAACAAGTAAAGAGTACTGGATACGTCGTCATTTCGTTTCATAATCTCGTAAAAAATCTAACACGTACTTGTTTTTGTTTATCCTTTTAGGAAGTCGACTGGATCCATGGAGTCACATTGAAAAGAAGTTGTTGTCAGTTATGGAACAAAATAGACGGATTATTTGGAAAACACGGATTTAGTTTTCATCATCACGATATAAATGACTGATATTGGCCATGTGACTGGATAAAAGGCAGCTCTGATAACAGCAATCCGTATCATATAATCCCCTTGTGTCATTCTAAAAAAAATAGATACATCGTATTATAGGATCATACCTTCAAAAGCAGATAGTACCTGCTCAAAGAATGAGAGAGAGAGAGAGAGAGAGAGAGAGAGAGAGAGAGAGAGAGAGAGAGAGAGAGAGAGAGAGAGACTCATTAAACCGACCACCTTAAATCTTACTCCTTTTTTTTTGTGTTGTATAAAAATCCAGTCATGTATACAATTTATATATAATCCATATATATATATATATATATATATATATATATATATATATATATATATATATATATATATATATATATATATATGAGAGAGAGAGAGAGAGAGAGAGAGAGAGAGAGAGAGAGAGACTGTCATAACATTTTAGGTTCTCTAGTCTCTCTCTTCCTTCTTGGCTTTCAAAATAATAAACCGCGCTATTTATTCCTCTCTTCCACCTAGATTCAACTCTCTCTCTCTCTCTCTCTCTTTCTCTCCGTCGCTGTTTGATGTAACTTAATCTAGAAACTTCTTTTCAGCATATCGGGTGAGGTAACGAGTCTGAATCGACAGACGAATCCGCTGTTGTGGTCGACGAGGATTTGGAAGCTACAGATTACTGGACTTGTTTCCTGAAGAAGTCATTTGGTTCTTTCCAGACGCCATATTTCGCTAAAGAAAGGCATCGAAGCTCAGAGCTCAGTTGAGGAATTTATATAAATCAATTCCTTATAGAGCTATGGTCTTTAACTCTTGAAAAAAAAACTATAAACGGGAGAACAAATCTATTTAAGAAATCCAAGTTTAGTTTCGGAGCGTAATGCTCTCTCTTCAGTGTGGAGACATGAAAACCCTTATAGTTACTAGTTTAGTATATATTTTTCCCCTTAAATTTAAGAATGAAGATAGCAGCAAGTGCTGTTGTAGAGCATATCTTATGTTACTATATGCCTGTACATTCTATAAGTTGTTTATTTAATTCTTCAATAATTGTAATTAACTTTACTTATCCCAGCTAGATAATAATTTCATTCTTCTGAATCTTAATGGCCCATAAATCATTTAAGACCTGTGCGACTTCGCTCAACTAATTCTTGATGTAAGTCTCATCGATGTATCAAAGCAGAAAGGACTGTCAAGCCTATAGTTATTTTTTCAAAGTGAGGTTACAATGTTTTCTATCTGAACAAAACAAAATGTTTGGGTGCCGGTATGTCTGACGGAGTAACTTATACTGAATTGTGTTTTTCTTCCTTTTTAATTTTCAACACACTATTTCATGTATATGTATCGCAAAAGTTTTTTCATTATATACTTCAATTCTTGCTTGTTATGTTATGATGGATTTTTTTGTTAACATTTCTGAACATCAATCTTTTTTTTTTTTTTTGCTCTAAGAAGCAGTGAAGAGCATTTTTATTCGTGTCTTTCTTTTTATTTCTTTCCATCTCTTTTTTTCTTCTTTCTTACTTTTTTTTATTTTGCTTTGAACATTTAAGGGGCATTTCATGAGACTTGTTTAAAATAGCTCTAAAACCTGTACATAACTTATTAAGAGTTTCTACTAGATTCGTCGGAAACCTAAAAGCAACTTCAGAGGGTGTTGGAATACTAATGAATTAAGGACATGGTGTATCCAAAAACACCCCAGACGGAGTTCAGGAACCTTTTTGTTTTTAAATTACTTCACATGTAATAACTGTTCAATTTAAACTGCCTCACTTCTTCCCTCATTCTCTCTCTCCCTCCCGCCCCCCTCCTCTCTCTCTCTCTCTCTCTCTCTCTCTCTGTCTTATGAATCACCAATCATAAGAGCACAATGATTTTGACGGAACTGACATAAAAAATACAATAACCCCAATTCTCTTGAAAACAAATGACTATGATTTTAGAGCCATGTAACAGAAAACCCGAATTTCCACGCATGCAAAACAACAAAGAGAAAATGAAGGCGAAGACGTAGATGTGAAGAGATTGCTCATGAAGAAGTAAGTGAATATGTCAGTGAAGAAATGTTATCTTGATGCGTTCACACAATGAATAAAAATAAATATAAAATCATGGTCGACTAAAGGTCACAAGTCTACTCCAGGAAGTGTAATGCTGGAGACGTGTTAAATTTCAGACTCATTCCAACTTATTTTTGGTGTTATAAAACAACAAGTAAAAAATGCGCCGAAATTTCTTCGCAATCGAGTTTTCTGTACAGCGTATAATGCTGTATGAAACTATCGATGTGCTGCAGTATGAAACTCTCAACACGACCGGGCAACGTTCAGTTGCTCCCCAGACGCGGTCAAGTGAAGATGCATCGGCGGCTGCAGACGCACGATCCATGGCTAACCTTAACCTTAAATAAAATAAAAACTACTGAGGCTAGAGGGCTGCAATTTGGTATGTTTGATGATGGGAGGGTGGATGATCAACACACCAATTTGCAGCCCTCTATCCTCAGTAGTTTTTAAGATCTGAGGGCGGACAGAAAAAGTGCGGACGGATGGCAAAGCCATCTCAATAGTTTTCTTTTAAAGAAAACTAAAAGCAAGGGATCGAGAGTTTCTTAATCCAGTGAAGCGAGTATTCCGATGATGATCGTTTCTCTTGTGCATGTGATGTTGATAAGAAGCTTGTGGCGTTTAATGGTACCTGACTCAGTTCTTTCTCTGCTAATTGTTGGGTAACTTCCAAGTCCCTTTGTTATGAGCCTCTATTTAACTATAGTCTTGCTACGTTTGTTTTCGAGGGCTTTCTAGATAGTATGTTTTTTTGTTTGTGTTGTCTAACTGCTTAAACGTCTGGTGGGAACTTTTTATTTTGCGTTGATAGTTTGGGACTTTCCTAGTTTCTTCTGAGTCTTATTTATTACTTTATAGTAATTAGTGACATGTGATGTTATAGTGTAGAATTTTGGTGACATTTTTCTCCTTTTTATTAGTGAGATGTTTAATAAGGTTCAGCATTACAGGTTTACATCTTTGTAAGGCCTCCATCCGACGTTTGGCGATCATATTTATCGTTACTAGTTGGATTATTTACAACTTTCTCAAGTTCATGACGACTGAAACATCGTTATATTTTTTTCTGCAGATTATTGCAAATCCTGCACCAAACATTCAGTTTGTTAACCAGAGACACTGTTTTCTAATTTTTTTTCAAAGCACATGGTAGTCATTACCTTGTTTTCGATATATTTAATGAAATGTATCGAAACGCCAACGTTGCTATTAATGTTAACGGAATATCTTAAGAGAATCGGCCAAGTGTTTCATATTCAGTTTAATATTTTCCTATTTTAATGTTTACAAATACATTTTAAGACTCAAAATTTCATGTCATTCGAAAACTTTCCCTTCTGTGGACTTAGTTTCCTCTTTCCCTCTTGTCAAAGAATTAACTTCCAGGAAAGAAACTTTTCTGTTTTCACATTTCTCTTAATTACTGAGCAACGTCACAGCATTTAATTCACACCAAAGGTGGATGCAATGGAATTATCTACGATACCTCTCGTAGACCGATTTATAATATCACGTTTCCCTTTCACTCTTTTCATTTCCTTTCCTAACCAATCGTTGATTTCTCTCCTTTCTTGCTTTCCTTTCGACCAGTTACAGCATTATTTTCAAACTTCCTTTTCGTATCCTGCGACATTTCACTATCCTTTTCTTTTATCTCTCCTTTAATTTATCTTTTTCTCCTAATTTATTGTCGCATATTCTAACACAGGTGTTTTGTATTTCTCCAATATAATTTTCTACTTTCTATTTTCATTTTGTACTGAGTGAGTCAATTTTTACTCCATTGTATTTCAGTTTTCATAGTTGTTTATCATCTCCTGATGCTTGTTTCTCATTTTTTAGGGCTATTTTATTTATTTTTTGCTTCCATGTTCTGTTTACTCTCTATCAGTAATGATATCCTCACTTACGTTTTACAGTAATGTACTTCATGAGGTATCTGCAACTACTCTTTGAAAAGTCGTTTGTTTCCTTGATTTGATTTGCGAAACAGAGAGAGAGAGAGAGAGAGAGAGAGAGAGAGAGAGAGAGAGAGAGAGAGAAGTGGGGGTTGTTAAGAGTGAGTGCCGCGGGAGGCCTTGCCTCCTTGTCACCCCCATCCTGCCTAAGCAGTCGTCGGTGAGCCATTGTAGCGAGAGGGTGTGTGCTGAAGTCGCTCCTGGAACTGACGCCCCTAACCCCCGACCATAACTGTACGTATATACACTATATAAACAAAATTTATCAGTCCTAAACCACTATTTTTTCCCGTGTTTACCTAACTCAGTGTTGTGTTCATAAGTGTTCAGTGTGGTATTCAAATTTGTTTGTAAAAGTTGAATTATTCGTGTGCATTATAATTTACCGAAAAGTAGGTAGAGAGAAAGAGAAGAAAAACTAACTGTGCACACAGTGGTACCGAGATAGTGTATCACTGCGGAAGAGAAGTGTCGTATCTTGATAATTAATTGCAACTCCTTAGCTGCTGAGGGTAAGTACACGTCGCTTTCTTGCTGTTTCTTTATGTTATGCCTTTAATGGAACTTTGTCTTTAATTCAATTGGAGCGAAAACTTTGACGTTATGGGAGGGAGTTCTTTCTCTGAGGCCTCTGGAAAAGTGATTGAATTCTTGAATTCGCAAAGTTTTGCCCTGAATAATTTATCAATTCAAAGGAATCTTTGTAGAAATCTGGAACTCCCATGACGCGGAGATTTTTCTTTTCGTTTTTTTAATTTATACAGTTCTTTATAGCATTTTATTCAACTCTGTCATTTAATATTTCTGATGTACTGTTCTAAAATTCTTTATTCGTCATGTTTGCTGTTCTTGGACATTTTAGAGGGGTGGGGGTGTTAAGAAAAATGGAAAAGGGGGAGGGGGAGGTTAAGACCAGCCATATAAATATCAAACTTCCAATAGGTGTTGAGAAGAGTTCAGCTGCTACGAAGCATTTTTTCTCGCAAGCAGAAGGACTCAACGAAGAGACAGCGTAGAGTTTAGTAGGCCCCTCCTAGAAATTCGCTAAGGACCTTTTGAAAGGGAAGGGGTAATGGTTCCACGACCCTTACAGACGCGCACACACACAATCTGCACTGGCTATCGAACATAAAGAAAAAAGTCAGAGTCAGAAGCATGCCGGCACGCGATGATACTTGACATCATTATAAATTAACCCGCTGGAATAGAACTGTCATTTTGGGTCTGGCCACAATGAAAGAAGAAGAATATCTGCTTCAGCTATGTAGCCGTCGATGGACCTTGCCTTTGTGATGCCAGTGATCTTTGTCTCTGTGACTCCATTTTAGGGGCCAATAATCAATTAATCTTTGAAAGGTCGAATGTATTTTCCTTAATATGAATAGTGTAATTTTTCTCACGGCGAACTCAATGAAAGTAAGTACCCGAGAAATTGCTGGATCTCTCGCTGTACTGGGAAAGGGTTTCATCCCATAAGTGAAAGAACGAGATGAAATAAGATGCATTAAAGGGGCAAAGGATGAGAGACGCTTCCATCTGCTAATTATTCTCGACTCCTCTGATGAGTTGACCTATAAATTGCCCTCAGAGGAATCGCGAATTGAAATCGTCATTTACCAAAGTTTTTTTTTTTGCTCTTACGCCATCGTGTGGCAGTCATTATGGGCATGTCTTTGGCATGTTCATTAGGGGCGTTCTTCTTCCAGTGCCAATTATCGTGGATCTCGTAACGTAAGAGCTTCTTTTCTGGGACGCTGGGAAATTGATGGGATTTCTCCCCTGGGAAATTGATAAAAATTTCTCCCCTTGTCAGTTTTAACGTTGGAGGAGGAGAAGTTTCTTTGTCAGAGGAGGAGGAGGAGGAGGGAGGAGGAGGAGGGAGGGAGGAGGAGGAGGAGAGGAGGAGGAGGAGGATTTTGGCTGGTTTATGGAGCATGGCCAAAATGGAGAGAGAGAGAGAGAGAGAGAGAGAGAGAGAGAGAGAGAGAGAGAGAGAGAGAGAGAGAGAGGCGAAATATGTTTGTTTTATTTATGTTATGTTACACAGGCATGCAAAAGAGAGAGAACGCATGTATGTGTGTGTATGTATGTGTGTGTGTGTATGAGAGAGAGAGAGAGAGAGAGAGAGAGAGAGAGAGAGAGAGAGAGAGAGAGAGAGAGAGAGAGAATATTCGTGTTATTGATGTTAAAGTGGCATGGAAGAGAAAGAAAAACAGTTTTATTTATTCATGTTGAATTGACATGAGAGAGAGAGAGAGAGAGAGAGAGAGAGAGAGAGAGAGAGAGAGAGAGCCTCTGTGTGTGGGTTTCAAGTAGAAGAAAGAGTGAAGAAAGCTGCATTGATACGGAAAACGAGTATTCATGGAACGCAATAATGTGTTTGTCTGTCATGGATATATAAATGAAGGTCCCTTATCATGCAAGGCTGCGTCTCTCCCAAAAAATCGCTTAACTTCTCCCCAATTAATGGAATTCTCTCTCTGTGTGAACAGCATTCGGTTCTGAACTTCATTCAGTCTAGTATCTTTACTCTGAAAGTTAATAACATTTACAACAACAGTCGTGTATCAACCTCTTTCCATACAGCATTTCACAGAAAGTCTGAGTGATTCCTATCTATAAAAGGCTGATTGAGTGTTATAGTTTATGCAGTAAAGTGTTTTAGTAAATAAAGTCTTATTGGGGATTACAAATATGCATAAAAACATGCTGACATACCTTTGGTTTCCTAATCATTCAGTCCCGTTTACAAAAATACAACTGTTGTGCAACGCTAAAGAACAACTACTTTTCCACCAAAGACCAACACTTTTTGACGCTCTGTAATATATTTAACTTCCAAAGCCTCAAATCTTTATGGCCAAGGTCTAACAGCATTGGCCACCCCAAAGCCCCACCGATTTTATGTTCCCTCATCTTTGAATTCCAACCTAACAAACATTTCCTCTCTCTCGTAATCTTTCCCCTCCCAAACCTTTTTAAAAATTACAATTCCTTATGAGTGGAAGATTTTTAGGTTATTTTTGTCGGCTTCGTTCACGTTCCTGACTGTCTGTTTTCCCACTTCGATTTATGGTAAGAAGTGGCCGGGCATGCTCAAGAGGCGCATTAGGGCAAGGAAAAGACAATTCCTCGGAGGCATGGAAGGGGTAACGCTGCTCCTTGGTACGTGATGGAGAAACTCCTTACTTGCGGTCACATTATGCTACGGTGGGTGAAAAACTTCTGTTCGGAGGCTCCAAGGAAGACGTAAGTGGAAGAGGAGGAGGAGGAGGAGGAGGAGGAGGAGGAGGAGGAGGAGGAGGAGGAGGAGGAGGAGGATATCGAGGGAAAAGGCAAGAAAGGAGAGACACTTTCTTGTGTGAGCATTATGCCTAGATTCCTAGGAAGGGCCTAGTATTATGAACAGTAGCACCAGCATCAGTAATAAATAGTAGGGGAAGGAGAAGAAGGAGGAGGTGGAAGAGGAGGTGGAGGAGGGGGAGGACGGCAAAGGACTCGGTTGGGGCAACATCACAAGACAAAAACCAGAGAGACTGTTTCCATGAGCGCTGGGAATCCTGAATTAAATTTATACACGACCAGAGAAAAAAACAAAAGAGGAAAGACTTTCAGCCGCTTGTGGCGCTTCCCTCATGGAAGACTGATATTACGTTGGTCTTTTAACTTAATATTCCGTCCGGGGATTCCTTGCGGGAGGAAGATAATCGTCCGTGGCGTGACACGGTTTTAGGTCAGGTCGTAGATTAAAGGGGAATCGTGTGTAATGTCCTATGTATGTCTTTCACACATGCTATGGCGTAGGACTAACGGAATTCCTCGTAGAATACTTACGTGCACCAGAGGTGTATTCTGGATTGATCTGGATATGCATACATACATAGATTATGTAGTCCATACATTCATACATGTATATACATACAGAAACTGCCTTGGACATCTATCCATACATAAGTGGACAAATTGCCTTCGACATACATACAAACATGCACATAATGTCATTATACGTCCATATGCTTATACATGCCATAATTCCAGTGTACATACATACATACATACATACATACATACAGTGATTTTGCCTGCATGCATAGGGCCATATGAACAAACAGCGGCATCTGCCTCGTAACTGCCTGCAGCAAATAACCGTATACCTGACTTTATTAAATTTAATACCACCCTGTTTTCAAATCATTTTTGTCTCAATTTGGCCCCCAACAATTTTTGTCTAAAAATGGAATCGTGGTTATACTGCAGGATTCATCGGCACCCAATAGCATTTTTTATTGCAACATTGTTGCAGAAATGCCATGAATATCAAGTGTTTTTTTATTGCTTTGTTGTTATATCCCTGTGCAAATAGCGCAGAAGTTGAGCATTGATTGGCTCCCTTATGAAAAGAGGCATTTAAGTTATTATTATTATTATTATTATTATTATTATTATTATTATTATTATTATTATTATTATTATTATTAGTTTTAAAACAGTTACGCCAACTAGACACGAGAACTTTTACCCAAACTCCTCATGATCTTTGATGTACGGGATATGGAAACATAATATTGGCAGCTAATAAATATTGCGTGTTAATTTACAACACCCACACACACATATACACACATACACACACATACATACACACATTCAAAATGCAGTGGTTTGGTACCAATAGCTATGTAATATACATCCTTCTGAGAGTCCAAATGACGATATCCAAAGTCAAATGCAACATTTAAGAATATCATACGAATTAAACACTAGGTTAGGATATTGTGCAATATGAAGTATTGAGACAATAAAAACAAACAAAATATAAAAGAAGTCAGGCATCGGGGAAAATGTTTAATTTGAAGCGAAACCACATCAAATGTTCACGCTATCAATGAAACGAGAGAGGAAGCGAGGGAGAGCGAGAGAGACGAAGCCATTTTTGATTCTCAAAAACAGATGGACGACGTAACTGGAGGAGAGACGTTTTAATAAAGAAAAGGAAAATACTCAGCTGGAGATGGCGTCCCCTTTATTAGATGCTGAAACTTGGCTCACCCCGAAGGTTTTCTAAGCATGGTACCCTTCCCCCTTTTAAGCAGACATCACAGAGGTAATTCGGGTTTCATTTTTGGGGGGAAATTTATGAACCGCGAATAAATGGGACAGGACTGGAAACTTCGGATCTTGCCAACAAAGGAGACAGTCTTGGTGTAGTTTAATGTGGACTTCCAGATATGTGATGGTGTGTTGCCTTGGATGCAGAGCGTTGAGGGACGCAAGCTTCATCAGTAGCGGAGGTGGGGGATTTTTTTTGGATTGCGTTGTCTTCTTCTTTTTGTAGAATATCACTGGTGAGGTGTATTGCCGAATGGGATGCACAGTGCTGAGGGATGCAAGGTTCATCAAAAGAGGAGTGGAGTTTTTCATAGATT
>NC_089783.1:21119281-21126781 GCF_040412425.1 Macrobrachium rosenbergii | reverse complement strand
AATAAGGAAAAAAAGTTGTGTATAAACATTGATCGGGATGTTAGTGCCATGAAGAAATTGCATACATGAGAGTTTCTTTTTCTATATACGCTCGGATCTTAAGTTTTATCCAGCTAATTAAAGTCTCTCTCTCCCTCCATACATACATACATACTTACATACATACATACATACATATATATATAATATAAATATATATATATATATATATATATATATATGTATATATATATATATATATATATATATATATATATATATATATATATATATATATATATATATATATATATATATATATACATTATTATTAAAAGGTATTCTTGCTATATCCTTTATCTTCATTTTCCTAATACATTCTTGTTTTCTCTTGGCTCTGTTTTGCTGTTATATGTTTCTTTCTTCTTGATGTTATTAACTTTTTACTTTATCATTCTCTTGCCTTTGTTTTCTTTCACATTTATCATTTCCTATGTATTATTCTGCGAGTAGATTTTATCATATACTTTCCTTTTACCTTCTGTTCAAATTTTATTCTTTTTCCCATTAGCTTTTAATTTTGATTTTTGTCTTTACATTCTTTGCTCACATAGTTGCATGTTGCAACGCCCGATCCCCCTTCTCTCTCTCTCTCTCTCTGGTTTTCCAATTTTTTTTTGCCTTACTTGAAAAATATTCCCATTCTAAAAATATATTTTGTTTTTGTGAACTTTCATCTATTCTTTATACGTTATTTGCTTAAAATTTTTGTGTCAGATTAGCATGGTTTTATCTTTCGTTTTCATGTATATATTTATCAGTTTTCCGTTAATTCAGCTTTTGCGTTTTTTTACTCTTTCATTTTACTTTCTTTTACAGCGATACTATTCTTGCACCCATTTTTAGTTTTCTCTATTTTTGTTTTTAAACTTTTGGCTTGGAAATAGTTTTCTTCCTATAAACGCAATTCTATTTTATAATTTTATTTCTATATTGTCACCTTATGACTTTTTACGACTTTTGATACTTTTGTCTTATACATTGTGAAATATTTTTTTTACTTTCATGTCATATAACACAGATTTATTTTATCTTTGGCTTCACATAAATGTTTTACACTTCATGGATTTTATTTTTATCTTCACTTTTGTGTCTAAATTTTTACCGACCATCTGTTTCACTTAGATACTTTCTCTTAAGCTTCAGTTTGTTAAAACGCATTCACCTATAGTATTCTTTACAGGCTACACGTTTATTCAACCTTATTGCAAACATATTCCCCATTTATTTTCTTACAAGTCTGCAGTAAATGATAACATGAATTATTACTTGGCATCTCTTTTTAGTTATTGTTTTTTTTTGTTTTTTTTCTACGATAATTATTAGCTCATTCAATGAATACTGAATCCAGGTTCAGTGATTGACTTCAGTTGTTATATGAAATATGATTTAGCACTTAATACTGAATCTATATCATGAATAATCATTGTTATTGTCGTTGGCGTGATTTATAGCTGATCAAGTCACAAAACAGGTGAAACAAGGATTATAGCAATGTTTGTGCAAATGTTCTGGAAGGAAACTGGTGTGTCTAGGGAAGCCAGGTTTTGAAAGGATAAAAGTTCATATTTATAGATGTAAAATATCAAGCATCTAAATTACCTCTACACTGTGAAATGCGTTTCTAGTATTTTGCTTTTGCCTTAAGGGTATTTTAAATTTATGATCATTCAGACTACTTATTTTTATACAATTGTATCCCAAACACAGGAGGTAAAAATGTATTTGAAGTGTTTATATCAGATTGCCATTCCCAGTACCATTCAGTATCACTAATGAATGGCTTTTACAGACATATTCGATCAAATAAGTTTGAAGAGTTTACCTTTCTTTACTGGGTGTCACAGTTATTGTTTATTTCTCGTTAAATTTCATTGCAAGTTAGATTTCTATAATGCTCTAAATCTATAGCTTTTATCAAATCCCTATTGATTATGGAAATTCCAAATATTATCGATTAGTTTATCGAACGTTAGATGAGGTCTTCTCCCAAGAATGAGCTCTCCAAACTTGCAGTTGTCATATATGGCAGAATTTCGAATCTGAAGTCAATTCTGAATTTCAACAAACTTTACAGCCAGCACTGTCACGATTGGAGAAATGGGTATAAGATTAATTTTACGAAATTGCAAATCTGTATTCAAGACATTGTATGCGACAATAACCTTTCAGTTTAGGATTTTAACTATCTTAATGCAAACTTGAATACTGAAGATAAAGGCTTTTATATGATATTCAAAAACAGACATTCCAGAGGGGTTCCTATTAGCGTACCAGAAGCAATGAAATTATTTCATGCTTGTTTAGGGTAGGTAAAAATCCTTTATAGAGGAAAAAATCAGAATAAAAGACCCTGTGTAAAAGGCCCACTGAACTCTTTAGTTAGCAATCATAAAATGTTTAACATCACAGTTTCTCATTGATAGGCTTCTGTTTCAATTAACAAAGGGAGGAAAAAAGAATATCAGTTATTCTGGTTTAAATGCCTTGATTCCGTTAGCAGGCCAGTCGAGTGAAATTTCCTATTGTTGGGTTTAACAAATGTAACTCTCATGGAAAGAGACATACTAAAGTTTTCAATTTCTCCAGTTATAAGAATGAAAACGTTGCTTTCGTTGGAATAAATTTTTGGTCGAAATTTCCATATTTTTCAGTAATTATTTATAACTGTTTCAGCACAATCTCTAAATATAGGATTGAGGTGTCCAAAATGTAAAGAACTTTCCAAGTTTTTCTTACTTCAGAAATGTGAACCTTAAAGCACTGAGCATATTCTTTACTTATAAGTATTCTAAGTATCAGGAGAAATCATGAGATTCCTCTTGAGACAGACACACACACACACACACACACACAAAAGAGGAAATCCTTTTCTTGTTCAACTGGAATACTAGAGATCTACCATTCTGAATCTCTAAAAAAATTTTATAAATGGTATTATGCTGATATGAAAGTTCATTTCATATTGCTTACATGCATGCCAGCTTATGAGCGTCAAATTAGATCTATGTAAGCTAACCGCGCCCGGTTGAATGAAGATAATCAGAGACTACGTACGCTTCTAGACCCTAATTCTCTAATTGCCAATTCATTTTTCTGACTCACATCCCTTATCCCAATTAGAGTTTGTTTATATTGCAATTACCAAGCCTATGAATATAATGGTATCTGCATCGAACTGCACGACACTGTGGAAGAGAAATGTCAGCTTCGTCCTGAATCCTGGTTACCTCCCACGAATGTTAATCAAGAGGCCTGGTCGATGAAATAAATAGCTTAAATTTATTCTAAACTCATGTCGCTGGTATAAGTCCAGGCACTGATGGACGTTGCTCACTACAACTCTCATTTTATAAATGGAGTCTTTAAAGATAACGAATGGACGGAAAGGGAGTCCATTCGTTTTCTCATGTATTTATACCATGTTTCCTCTTTATCTGATCATTTGTCATTGTGTGCTGGAAGTATTATTTTTAAAACGTTCATTCAGATTTTGTTTTGTTTTTCCTCATCAAAATTTTTACCATTGTTATCAAGTCAAATCTCTATCACTAAATCTTCTTAAATCTTGCACAGTACACATCTTGATATTTATTCACTTATGAAATCTTGCATAAAAAATAATGAATTGCTACCTTATCATGTTTAGATATACATATACTCAGTTTTACTATCATCGTCACCATATCAGATTCTTTACACTTCAAACATCATCCATTTGAAATACTCCCCTGGGCATGAAAGCAGATATGGAGGGAAATATGAACCTCGTGTCCGTCATAAAAAAAAAAGTCACTCAAAACTAAACGGACTGCGTCAATTGTTAAGTCAGCCTTACCATTCCGAGCATGACGTTTGAAGGTTTCCTAACCGTCCAGAGGACAATTGTGGACCTCGACGTTGAAATGGTTTTCCTCTAGATCGTCCTGAGTGCGCAGAATGAGAAAAACATGTTTACTTTGTCGATTTGAAAGACTGACGAGCAATCCGTTTATTCTATATATATTCCGCGTCTCCGCTCCACCCTTCCCGAACACTGCGCAATCGTTTCTTCATCGGATGCCAGTTTTTAAAGGTTTCAAAATGCTTGGTAGATTTTCCCAACACCAGAATGATTAGGAAATTCAGATTAGGAAACGAGGATTTCCAAGTCGCAAATCTTTCATTAGGTGCTGTTAGGTTAGAGTGAAATGACAGACATCCATACATGCATATGAAATGTGTGGTGTGTGTTTGAGAGAGAGAGAGAGAGAGAGAGAGAGAGAGAGAGAGAGAGAGAGAGAGAGAGAGAGAGAGAGAGAGCGTAATAGATATTACAAACTAATAAAAAAACATATTGTGAATGGGATGGAATTGTTATGAAAAGTGCAAATATTTAAATAATGTAAAAAAAAAAAAAAAACTAGATAAAAGCAGCCAAGACAGGGTGAGAATTGTAAAGTACGAAAGAAGATACGTCAAAGGAAATTAGAAAGTTTGAAAAGTAAAAGAGAGATACCCCAAGAGTAAACCTGTTTGTCGGGAAGAAACCACCTCAGAAAGAAATGCTACTTGCACCCTGTATTCCTATCAATAAATAGTATATGGGGACATTCCACCGAACATTCATTTTAAACTCTTGTGAATTATGTCCTCTCATTTCTTGTGAGCTTGCAAGTCACGAACGACTAGACGGAATTCTTTGTAAATTCCTTAAAAAAAATGGGGGAGAACAATATATAGGAAGGAAGAAAAAATAGGAAACAAGTACTTATGGTATCTATCACCTAGCGTAGTAGCGTTTTGTGAATATTCAATCTGACTTATTGCAAGGAAAAATTAGAAGTACAGTAAGGAAAATAAATAACTGCTACATAACTAAGGTCATTAGTAGAAGACAGAATAAAACCAGAAATAAAAGAATATGAATGAAGGATTTCATTGCCTAAAGTGAAGACTTTTATAGAAGACAAAAGAGCAAAAAATGAAAAGCAAGACTTTTAAACGTCCCTAACGTTCATCCTCTATTTCTGACGAAGGGGTGTCAAGAGTAAAGGAAGGTCATTAGGAACATGGAAACAAATAAAGGAAAAGAACCACCAAACCTAACAGCGTGGACGGAAAAGAGCAAATAAAGGGAAGTAATTGTCTCGGAATCTCTCTGCCAGGTCCTTAGATCTCGTGCTTAAGTCCGCGTCATAAAACCATTAAATTAGACGTTCATAAACGTCCACGGAAAGGCCATTTTTCAAGGTAAGACAATGACAATATGGGGAATCAAATCATCTGGTAAAAGTCCCATTTGGGAAGATCTGGGATGATAAAGGGGCTCGCCCGACGAAGCCAATAAGAAGACGCGAATTAAGGGCCGTGAAAAAGGAGGTACGAAAGAGGTCACAAAGGGGCTGGAGTGAGGTCACAAAATCGAGTGATTCATTGACGTAATTCGAAGGGGAAGGGAATCAGAAGAAATGCCAACGGAAATATGTTGGCTGGATTTGCTTTAGTAAACCATAAGCAAATAATAATAAATGAATCGATGCTTAAAGCTCCTTATTACATTATTGCATAAGTTGGAGAATGAAGAAAATAGCATTAAAAAATATTAGAACTAAGAAAAGGATTGAAACTTGATTTCCTAAGGTCACTGATGTTCGTAAGGTCAGTGAAACATTTCCTTGACTGACATCTACTTGCGCATTACAAGGACATCTTGCTCATTATAATGCCTCTTTTAATGGGTCCCTACACTGGGATCTACAGTAACTCATTAGAGACGTATAACTCCTCACTGTATGACATTTGCATAAAACGAAACATTGAAGACACAGAGAAGCCTACGCATTTTCTGTTCTAACTCACATGCGATGTCACCGCTGAAAGTACACACGAAGATGTCTACATAGTTTCGTCACGTGACACTGGATTCGAAAGCTAATACAAAACCCACAAAAAGATATATTTACCTTATCTTTAATCCATGAAAATACACTATGCCCATTATTCCCAGACGAAGGGTGAAGCAAAGTCGTTTAAACCATTATGTGTGAGGAAGAGATGAAAAATATAACTCGCAAACAAACAAACAAACACGAAAATAATGACAACCAAATATGCTTTCGATAAACCGTTTTTAATGACGCCACTGGACTCATACCCTGAATCCAGGTCTATGGTGGCTTATTAGACGACGGTTATTTTTTTTTTCGTTTATTCTTATTTTGTTTTGCTGACTGTCGTGAGGCTAATGACCACCATAACCCGCATGCGACGGGAATAACTCTGCAGCGTCTCCGTCTGTTACCGTGTCTAAGCGGAAAGAAGGAATTTGCTACTGTTAGAGAACGGGTTATTCGATGCTGGATACCACGGAGGGGTATTCTGTCCAAGTCAGTATACTTTTCTTGTGTACACACACACACATATACATAATTATATATAAACACATTTACATATGTAAATACACACACACACATATATATATTACGTATATACCAATATATCTGTATACATACATGCATGTATAACTGAATCACGAAAATATGGAACGTGATGAGTATATAAATGAAGGCAATGCCACGAATGAAAAAGAAACGAGAGTGGTGCAACGGCGTGGTAGCAAGGGCTTAGGGAGTACTTGCTTCTCTTTCCTTTGTGGCATTGCTTTTATTTATACATACACATACATACATACATATATATATATATATATATATATATATATATATATATATATGTATATTATATATATGTATATATACATTTGTATATATTTATATATTTGATATATATATATTATATATTTATATATATATATATATATATATATATATATATATATACATACATACTTATATATATGTATATATAATTTAAGTATATACTGTATATGTGTATATATATATATATATATATATATATATATATATATAATATATATATATATATATATATATATATATATATATATATATTATATATACTCACTGGTCTTATCTAAAGCCGTTTAAACCTAAGTTGGAAAAAACCCAAAGCCCTGTCTTCCCATTTTCTTAAATCGTAAATTCACAGTGAGACTCCTATAGCTTCTTATTCTCATATTATCTACTGTGTCATGGCAACAGATGGCCTTATTAGCGATTCATTGTTTCCTTCTTAGCCAGTTTTATGTACATGGATTTTGCAGAAGTCATTTAGGAATGCGAGTATCTTCCAGCTCTTAATGGTCAAAATGATTTCGTCGTTGAATCCCATTTTTTTTTTATTTCTTTTCATATCTATAACTTGTTTTGTGACTTCATTTTGTTAGGTTGTTCTCGGCTTTTATTTCTTGCCAAAGGCATAGCGCTGGTCTCTCCCAATTGGTATCGCTTTATAAGTTTTCTCTACACGCACCAGCCATTACGTTTATACATATATATATATATATATATATATATATATATATATATATATATATATATATATATATATATATATACA
>NC_089783.1:21066781-21111781 GCF_040412425.1 Macrobrachium rosenbergii | reverse complement strand
AGAGGTTAAATTATTATTCTACTCTTCATAATAAGATAATCCTCATTTCCTTCTCAGCTCCTGTCAATGCTTATGGCACTGGCATGGGGATAATACCTGTGAATACACAAAATTCTCTGTTAAAATATAAAAAATATAATTGTGTTTTATAATAATCCTGGAGTAGCACAATATATATATGTATATATATATATATATATATATATATATATATATATATATATATATATATATATATATTATATATACATATATGTATATGTATATAACCTTTGTATATACATATGTATAATATATATACATATATATAAATATATACACACACACACACACACATATATATATATATATATATATATATATATATATATATATATATATATATATATATATATATATATACAGGGTATATATGTATATACATATGTATAAATATATAAACATAAATGTATATATGTATATATTTATATATATACACTACATATATATGTACATATATATATATATATATATATATATATATATATATATATATATATATATATATATATATATATATATATATATATATATATATATATATATATATATATATATATATATATATATATATATATATATATATATACACACACACACATACCAATATAAAAAGATAAAATGACAAAAGTGTCAGAGCGCCCGCATAAACATTTGCTCTTTTTGAGCAGGTAATAATTAGAGGGTGTTCTTAATTGGGCGAGCCAGGTGTGCGAATTGTGTGACGAGATTAGTTACTACGCCATTGTAATGAAGATGGTCGCTTTGTCGCGCAATTAGTTCGTACTTGACGTTCAGTCAAGAATCTGTTTCAAGTATGCGTTAATGACCTTTGCAAAATTAGTAATAATGATGAAAATAAGGGTGCAAATGGAAATAAAGCTGATTCTTGTAATATTTCTAATAATGAGTCAGCTCATTACCGTATTAACAATAATAATAATAATAATAATAATAATAATAATAATAATAATAATAATAATATCTCGGAAAAAGAACTTACAAAAATAAAACTGTAATTTACTGTCGTTATTTTCCTTATAATAATAAATAATAATAATAATAATAATAATAATAATAATAATAATAATAATAATAATAATAATATCTCAGAAAAAGACCTTATTTCAAAAATAAAAAAGTAATTTATTATTGTTATTTTCCTTATAATAATAATAATAATAATAAGGGAAGAGACCTTCGTTCAAAAATAAAAATTTAATTTATTATCGTTATTTTCCTTACAACCACAAAATAACAACCCCCCCCAAAAAAGTAATTTCCTTTTAAAAATACGAACAATGACGTACACACCAGTTTTTGAGTAACTACGACGACCTTCGATTTCTCCTCTCCTCTCCACATAATTTCTTCTCTCCTTTATTTTTCTTACTCATTCCATCTCCAAGTATTTCCTCTTAAGGGCAGGAATCTCTATCATGAAGACTGATACCTGAATCCAATCAAGTGAGCAACGAATAGGGAGATTGGTAAGGGAGATCTTGACTATGATTTTTTTTTTTTAATCTGGTGAGAAGAATTGGTTCTTTTTTTCGCTCTGGAATTGCGGGAAGGAAGGTGTAATAATTAGCTTAGTCGCAGGAAAATATGACAAAAAAGTGTCGGTTTTCTCGATGTATTCTACCGGTAAAAATGTGGAAAACAAAAGTTTCTTTCAAGGACGAGAGTTATTTGAAGGAATGAATAAATAAACATTAGAGACTTCCAGTTATTAAGATTTTTAACTTTAAGCTACCGAACTGAGAAGAAGGAACTCTTAAACGAAAAACGGAAATAGAGGTATGATAGCAACTGGCAATAGTGAAGACTTTCAAGAGTTGGAATAAATAGTAAATAGTAAGGTGAATATCTAACTCACTTAGAAGCACTCTCAAGTAATTAAATCCTTAACCTCGTTCGAAAAAATCCATTTATTTATATACATTTACCGTGATTAATTATTTATTAGCATTAATAAGAACTTGATCAAAACAAAGGGATGTCAGACCAAAAAGCATGAAAATTTCAAGTATAAATCAACGGGATTCTCGATCAACCAGCTACGATTAAAATTCTTCCGCGCAAGAAGGGAATAAACCACGGAGGGAAAGTCTCCCACAGTTTTCTTTTTTTTATCCCTCTTCTTCCGCGTCCTAGAAATTTATGCATCAGCCGCCAAAAATGCTATTTTTCTTCGGACAAATAATATGTAAACGAGATTGACTGCTGCCATAACTGTGCCTACTCAGACTACAAGAATATTTGACTCTCTCTCTCTCTCTCTCTCTCTGTTTCATTCAATATTTATTTTATTCTACTCTTTTTATCTTTGTAATAATAAAGCTTTTCTCCTCTTGATCTGTGTAAAAAAAGCCATAGATTTGCTACTCTCAATCGTAAAAGTATTGTGTCCAGCACAATGCTGTGTTCCTTTGTTAGGCTTATCATCTGTTATCACTTTCTCGTTATCTGCCTTCGTTCTTCCTTTTCGTAAGTTATTTTGTTTATCCAACAAATATCTATTGCCTGGCCCAGGGTTGATAGTTTATATATTTCTGTACACGGAGAAAGGCATAATGAAGTTGAATCTTATGTATTCCTGTCATTACTGGTATCTTCATGTTTTCAATGATAAATAACTCAAGTTATCTATCATTACATGTTCTTTTCCTTCCCTCACTATTTATCTCATTTCCACCAAATTGAACGTGATTTACTTACACTTAATTTTATTTTCAATTTTTAGACTTCCTTGGATTTATACCTCTGCCCGTTCAGTTTATCGCCTTGTACCTTCTTATTATGGTTTCAAATATTCTCTTATTTCGTTTCGTCTCGGCGTAGCTTATTTCTAATTTGTAAGTTTACCTTTTTTTCACTTTTATATTTACTCACTTTTATTTTCGTCTTTTTTATCATTAGGTCTATCTCACTTTATGTATACCTTTATTTTTTAGCAAGCTACTTCAATCTCAGTTTCGAAAATTCAAAATTCCTCCTGTGTACTTGAAATCTGATTTGTGAGCCTTAAAATTACTTAATTTTTTAATAAGAGTATTCATACCCATTCATCAAGCATTCTTCAAATCATGGCGTTTATTTTCTTCCACTCGTTCTTATTTTGAAAGTGTTCAGTTTTCTTCCCTGCCAGCTCTTGTTTTATGTCTTTGCATTCCCCCTTTCCCCTAGATCTCCCCTTAATCTCCCTAGCTTTCTCTGAATCCACCACCTTATCAGCATCTTTCCAAGAGGTGGAATTTACAAGGCGCTATTTCCTAACATATCTTCCTTTTACTCAATGTTGTGTGTTATGGATATTATTACTATTACTGTTATTCATTCACCCGTGACACCGTTCATGCTCCCTTTCTCATTTACGTCACACTGAGCGTAAGAATGCTAAATGTCTGTCTTAATTTTGTTACTGTTCTGATGCAAAAGCTAATAATGACGATAACGCTTAGGATAAAGGTGATATTCATGTTAGTTCTAATGACTAGGTTAATGTTTACAAATGATGGCATTTACATGATAATTAACCATAATGGTTATACACACACACACACACACACACACACACACACACACACACACACATATATATATATATATATATATATATATATATATATATATATATATATATATAATATATATATTTCTTCGTTTTAACGTGTTTTTTTCCCATTTTTACATGGGGTAAGCACGATGCCTCCAATTGAAGGACTTTGATTTGGCGGTGGGGTAGGCCGTAGCCTCGATCGGCTGCCCTGCCTGACATCGCTTAGACCCCGGTGACGAATGTGTGCATGTATTGTAGCGAATCCCCAGCTCCCTTTCTCCCAGCAGCGAGGAGAACTGGGTGTTAGGTCGACAGTTCGCGACGTGTGAGGTGTCTGTTATGTTTTTAGAAGATGTTGGAGTGGCTTTGTTTACGTGTGTATTAGTCTACATATATATATATATATATATATATATATATATATATATATATATATATATATATATATATATATATATATATATATACATACATATATACAAATATCAACAATTACGTGCGGACCTGAAAAAAATATCTGACTCACATCAGGATCGAACCGATGTCTTTCAAAAGGAAGACGAAAGCTCTGCCAACCAGGCCACACAAGTCATTTAACAGACTTGGGTACGATCCTGATGTGAGTCAGAAATTTATATATATATATATATATATATATATATATATATATATATATATATATATATATATTTATATAGATGTATACTTGATTCATAGTTGTTTAGATGACTAGGAGAAGACAGTTGTTATTGACTCCGTTTTCAGAGGTTTTAGATCTTATTTCTTTAGTACGTACAGGTTTGTGTTCACTTCACTGATGCTTTGGTCTTTACTAGAGTAATGAGTGTGGTCATTGAGAATAAGAGACTGAGAAGATGAGACAACTCTTGTTGTGATTACTCCCCTTTATGAATTACAAACTACGATACAACTGCGTTGATTACATGTCTTGCACCAAGCTCCCACTCCAAGATTTACTTTGCCAGTTAGAATGTACTCTTATTTTTCCTGTTTAAAAATATTTTCTCATTTTGATATTAAAACATGATGCAAAGTTATTTGATGACTAGATATTATTCACCAATTTTCTTCAAAGCTGATGGTCTAAACAAGGGATGCTTCAGATCTACTGAGGTTAAATGGTCAAAATGTGTTTGTCCTCTTTTAGAATTAACATCCCTCTGGGAGCTTGGTCATTTAGAAACAATTGATAAAGAACCTGATTCCCACTGACAGTTATTGGTTAGAACGATGAACCTTCAGCTATTCTCTGTAATGACTGATCATTTTAAAGAAAAGGTGATATATATATATATATATATATATATATATATATATATATATATATATATATATATGTGTATATATATGTGTGTGTGTGTGTGTATGTATACACATGCACATACACACACACACACACATATATATATATATATATATATATATATATATATATATATATATATATATATATATATATATATATATATATATTCGACTACTATGGCGTTGTTTTTTCTTATTATTCCTTTACACACATATATATAATATATATATATATATATATATATATATATGCATAATATATATAAGTATAAAGGAATAAGGAAGAGAAACAACGTCAAAATGGTCGAATGTCAGTGAGCAATGAGATTCCAGACTGCAGTAAGTCAAGGCCAGTCTCTCCGCGTTCATTTTTATTTCGTATTTTGCAGATCCATTTCGTTCCAGCCGTCACACACGTATTCCTCGGCATTCCGACAGAAGAAGAATTTCTGTTTATCTTCGGGAGACAAAACGCTATCAGAAAAAAAGGAGAAAAAGGATATCGGTCGCAATGTTTCCGAGTCGCATTATTCCGGGGAAGAGTTTTATCGGAATTAAATTTTTTTTTATTCAATGTAGGCTTTTACTGGTCATGGGCATTGGAGGAATAAAGCAGTTAATAATTCAACTACTGCATGAGAGCAAATAGGGAAATATTTCGTTACTTGAAGTAATAATGGAAGTCAATTAGTGGTAGGGAATATGGACTGATAAATTAATTTTTAGTTTTCTGTAAAAGAAAACTATTGTGCCGGCTTTTTTCTGTCCGCCCCCAGATCTTAAAAACTACTGAGGCTAGAGGGCTGCAAATTGTTATGTTGATCATCCACCCTCCAATCATCAAACATACCAAAGTGCAGTCCTCTAGCCTCAGCAGTTTTGATTGTATTTAAGGTTAAAATTAGCCATAATCGTACTTCTGGCACCGCTATATGATACCTAGAACACAGGCCACCACCGGACCGTGGCTGAGTTTCATGGACCGCGGCTAAGAGTTTCATGGGCCATGGCTGAAAGTTTCATACAGCATTATGCGCTGTACAAAAAACTCGATTGCGACGAAGAAACTTTGGAGCATTTTTTACTTGCTTTTATATCGCACGGAACGAGATGTACTCTTCAGCCATATTGAATTCTAAAGCTACAATAAAAAAATTAACACTAATTTAAATTTTAATAAAATCGTCAACGGAAACAAAGATAAAAGAACCCTGACAAACTCGAGCCCGATGTTGCAACTTAACGTAGCAATATCCAAAATAATATCTGTAGAGTAACTTTAAAACTGGTCTTATACAAGTTGACTGAAGAACGTAAATGTAAATTAAAGTGGTTAAACAGATTTTTGTTTAGGGGAATAGACGAAGACGTTCAAGAAGAATGGTTTGTTCGAAAATATCATCTTATAAAGAAACCGCAACTTGCAGGTAACTAATCATCAGTTCTGAGAGTAACGATTTCAGCAATGCCTGATCAGTAAGGGTTTAATCATGGGGTACATATGATGATAATGATGATGTTTGCAGTTCTCTTTAATATCACCACTGAGACTAACAATGATAAAGAGGAAAACAACTGTGATGATGATGATGATAATAATGATGACGATTCTCTTCATTATTAACACTACTACTAATAACAGTAATAATAAGGAAAACATTCATCAGCATCGTCACAGCAAAAGAGAGCCCCAAAAAATAATACGACGCCCGACGAAAGCAAACACGAAGAATTACACACGGAGGTGGAAGAGGAAAAACTGAATAAGAGAAAAGTGAAGATAAGATGAGACCTGGCAGAAATCGTATGAGAAAATGAATTGGCATTTCGTCGAGGCAAGTTTTGATATGAAAAGGAGAGATCCAAGGAATTCCTGACGTGTTAGGCATACCATACCGACGGGAGTCCCCGCTGAGAATAAAACAGACATTGGACAATCTGAGAGCAGAGGAATTTTAGCACTGAGCGACAGATATTAGACAGATTTCCGGCTTTAAGATCGAGAGCGTTGTCATTTGGTAATACGATTTTATGTAAGATTCTACCATTCAGTAGAAGCTCTTATTAAAATACTATCTTTTAATTTTAGATTTTAATGTAAAAACAGTTCTGGCTTTAAGATCGAGAGCTTTGTCATTTACTGATTTTATTTTATGAAGGATTCTACCAGTCAGTAGCAGCTCTTATTACAATATTGTCTTTTAATTTTAGATTTTAATTTATACAGAATTCAAGCTTGAAACCGAGAGCGTTTTCATTTAGTAATTTGATTTTGTGAAGGATTCTACCATTCACTAGATGCTCTTATTAAGATACTATCTTTTAATTTTAGATTTTAAAATACTAAGATCTTTTCATTTTTTAGTTTATTTTAATTCAGTAATCAAAATACTTTTAACTTTAGATTTTAGCTTTAAGAATCTTTAAGATCGACAGCTTTGTCATTTAGTAATTTGATTTTATGAAGGATTATACCATTCAGTAGAAGTTCTTATTAAAATACTATCTTTTAATTTTAATTTTAATTTAGACAGAATTCCAGCTTTATGATCGAGAGCGTTGTCATTTAGTAATTTGATTTTATGTAGGATTCTATAACACAGCAGTAGCTTTTACTAGAGTTTTTCTTTTAATTTCGGCTTTTAATTTAGACATTTTTCTAACTTTAAGATCGAGAGCTTTATCATTTAGAAATTTGATTTTATGAAGAGTTTTATCCTCAGCGCAGGTGTTAATGGACGTCAGTCTTCTAATTGTAGAACTGAGTTAGAATTTTATCTTTAAATCTGGCTTTTAGGAATTTATCAACTGCTGAATGAAAGGTATAATTTTATTTTTGCTTTAGAAAGACTCTAATTGAACTGTCGTTTTTTCCTCTACTTGTGGCATTAAACTCGAATCTTTTGTCCTTTGTGTAAGAGCCTTGGTGGAGAAATCTTTTATTTCAGAATATATTTAAGAGATAAGTTTACCAATCATTAACAATGCTGCGGAAATTTTAGCATTAAACAACAGTAATTATAATGAGCTTTATTATTTGACCACAATTTTCATAGATCACATCAGGAGTCTTCAATATCTTTGTGATTTAACTATAAATTTTGGAGAATTTTATCAACAGGCGCTCTGAAAGCGATTAGGCTATTTTAGTGTTAAAGAGAAAGCATTAATAGGTATCCCTTTTTGAATGGTCGGTCTACGAGGAAATTCCAGAGTTTAACAAGATCTCGTAAAAGCTTGGAACGTTCTATTTGAAGCGAGTTTATAGGGATGTTCTTTTTGTAATAATTTAATGTTATTTTGACGGGAAGGCTGCCACTTATCTTCAGAATTATGCTATTTAATAATTTTCAGGAAGATTTTATAACGTAATGGCTAATGATACAATGGAAATAATTGCCTTCATTAGTTTTCTATAAACGAAAACTATTGAGATGGTATTTGTCAGTCCGACCGCACTTTTTCTGTCCCCCCCTTAGATCTTAAAAACTACTAAGGCTAGAGAGCCGCAAATTGTTATGTTGATCATACACCCTCCAGTCATCAAACATACCGAATTGCAGCCCTCTAGCCTCAGTAGTTTTTATTTTATTTAAGGTTAAAGTTAGCCACGATCGTGCGTCTGGCACCTCTATACTCGGCGCATTTTTTATTTGTTTTTTATTCATCATTAATCAATTAATACAACTAAAATGAGCTTTAAGGGAATCTATCCTCGTAAAATATCCAAGAGGAACTTTTACATTTAACCACTACAGAAAGTGACTGACAGGTAACAGGGTGACAGACGCGTACCATTACTAAACAAATGCTTTGAGGCAGAGTCACTTAATATTCTGTGGGGAGAGTCTGATCGCCCAAGGTCCGAGTTTTACTGAGTGATATTCACAGAAAAAAAAAAGACTTCTCCCTTTTGGTTCCTGATGTTTGTCTTTCTGACTGTCTGTCATACAGTCGTTTCGTAGGTAGCCGTCTCTCTGCATGTCACAAGCCTTTTCATATAAATAAAGGTGTAGTTTGGGTTTACTGCCAATTTTTTAAAATAGTTTTAATACTTGTCTAAACGCCAATCATTCATCTAGTGTGCATCTCTCTTTCGGAACAGCGCGTGAATTACTTAATTGGTTATGTATACCTTAGTTTAACCAGACCACTGACCTGATTAACAGCTCTCTTAGGGCTGGCCCGAAGGATTAGATTTATCTTTACGTGGCTAAGAACCATGGTTACCAAGCAACGGGACCTACAGCTTATTGTGGAATCCGAACCACATTATACCGAGAAATGAATTTCTATCACCAGAAATAAATTCCTCTTATTCTTCATTGGCCGGTCGGAGATTCGAACTTGCTGAGAACGGAACCCACTCTCCCAACGAAGAACTATTGTAATCTTCTGCATATTTCATAAGATAGGTGAAGGGAAATGTGATAAAATTCGGTGCCAGTGAATAGATACAAAATATATAAAGGTTTCATGTTGTGATAATAGATTTAAATATACAAGAATAAACGGTGCAATTATCTAAGACTTCTTTCCGTTTGGGAATAGTCTTGAAAATGAGAGAGAGAGAGAGAGAGAGAGAGAGAGAGAGAGAGAGAGAGAGAGAGAGAGTCTGTGGTGATTAGTTTACGTTTTCGAAAAAGCGCGGGAACATACTCTTCATCGAAGTATACACATTAAAGTCGCCATTCAGCAGCTATTTTATAATTTCATTTGTACTTTTGCTCATTCATCAACGTTGTCATTGTTCCTTGTGACCCTTCGCAATATTTTCCAGTATAAGGAATAATTAAGAAGGTACATTCCTTTGTGGCTCGTTTGTTTTTTATTTACTTTGTCTGAAATGACTGTGCTCTCTTATCTTGTACTGTAATTGCTCATTCTAATAATTTCTAACTCGTTCCTGGTAAACTGAAAAAAAAAAAAAATTTCTCTATACCCGCAACGGATATCAGTACGATCTGCATAAGAGCTGCCACTCTTTACCAACAAATTATGCAACTGGAACGCTTAACTATTGCTCAGACTTTGATTAAATGATATAAGGACAGAGCCAAAGATTGATTGATTGACATCTGTCAACTACGCTTCGAATGGCGACGAATTACTCTGAGAGCTATTGACCGACGTGGAATCAGGAGCAGACATCCATCGTCCGAGAAAGAAAGAAGAAATTTATGACGTTGCATAATCCACACGGGTATGAAAGAAGCCTTATCTGATCCATTTGAATACGAAGCAAAAGACGTTTCATGATAAGATAAGATGCGAAGGAGCTAAAGCGAGCTATTCATATTCAAAGCATCTGTAGGAAGCCCGAATTCATGGGCCAGTCTAACACCAGCGGCGTTTTCTCTTGTCTCTCTTCGGGCGTCTTGGAGTCAAGTTATGGCCTGGGTCCTTTCTGCGAGATCGCACGCCACTCCGCCTCAAATCTTGGGAAGTAAAAGGAGTCTGCTTTTCCCTCTCTCGTAGGGAGAAGCACGCATATACTTTCTTTGTTACATTCTTCTTCTGGTAAAACATCTCTGACTTGTATTTCTTTTATTCTGTTCGCAATAAACTCGCTGATTCTAGCTGATTCAAGTTTCTGTCAGTTTCCTTCTTTTGTAAATCTTCTTTTCGTAAGAAGACGATTGCCAATAGGCGATAATGGATGCACAGACTATAAGAGTATCATCAGTAATCACTGATTGCTGATTGTCTTTGAATGTATGGCTTATCCTAATGCAGAATGCTGTTTCAGTACTGGCACCTTGGATCTGGTTCTCAAAGTAGCATTCCTTTCTTTGATTGACAAACCAGTTCTATCGGCTAAACATCCATCATCTATTCAGCTAGTTAAAAACATGCTTCAGCTTCTTCCTTTTTCCCGTCAAACTTGGTGGTATCCCTAAATCCAGCAAAGGGGAGGTCATTCATGATTCATTAGGAACAATGCATATTTTACACCGTTTGCTGTCTCATATAATTCTTCCATGGACATTAAAGAATCGGAAAGGCACTCGAAATATCGTTTATTTATAATTAAGAAATAATGGGCGGGACAGAGCGGTTTTGCGAAAAAGCTTTCAAGTTAAATGAGGTGGAATACCCATTACGATGCGCATTGCAATATAATGGCAAGTAAATATATCAAACCTCGTCTTCTGAAGTCCTCATGTGGAGTTTTCTGCGTACACTATTATTTTCACATTTAAAAAGTTTAGTGAATACCTTGAAGACAGCAATAAACTGAGTACTCTGTTCTGTGGGAGCTTGCTAGAGAAAGCTGTGGGTTGTGAATGATAATAATAATAATAATAATAATAATAATAATAATAATAATAATAATAATAATAATAATTGGAAGCTTGCTAGAGTAAGCTGTGGGTTGTAAATAATAATAATAATAATAATAATAATAATAATAATAATAATAATAATAATAATAATAATAATAATAAGTATCAAGACCTGAAAATAGAAATAAGAAGGATATGGGACATGCCAATGGAAATTGTACCCATAATAATAGGAACACCAGGCACGATCCCAATGAACCTGGAAAAACTAGGTGCCGAAGTAGCTCCAGGACTCATGCAGAGGAGCGTGCTATTAGAAACAGCGCACATAGTGAGAAAAGTGATAGACGCCTGAGGAGGCAGGATGCAACCCGGAACCCAACACTATAAATACCACCCAGTCGAATAGGACGACGGAGATAGAAAATAATAATATAATATAATAATAATAATATTCTATTACAAAGAATGGCAGCATCGGTGGAACTGATTTTAAACAGGGTCTTTTCAGTTTTTCTTACTATTCTCATTTCTTCAAGGCTGATACCTGCTGGGAACTGCCAGTGCACACAATCTGGATAAGGGAAAGGCAATAATCTTGTCTTGTTCAGCATTGACGTACTCAATACTGAACAAGTAATGAGAACAGGGAGTAGAATTACAAAGACCTTGTTTAAATCAGGTCCACTGATGCTGCCATTCATTTTAACAGAACATGCTTAAAAGAGAGTGTAGTCCCTTCATTAATAATAATAATAATAATAATAATAATAATAATAATAATAATAATAGGTGTAATGCGTGGATTTCTCCTCTTTTATCCATGTCAGTTGGCTTGTAGGGTTAGTTGCTTCATTTTCATTGGTTATTCGGTCGTGACGTCGTCGGAAAGGCGGCTCCTGATTGGCTGTCTTCTCCTCGATCTAAGCCTACTGCACCATCATCAATCAGCAGAAGGCTTGGATCGAGGAGATGACAACCAATCAGGAGTAGCCTTTCCGACGACGTCACGACCGAATAGCCAATGAAAATGAAGCAACTAACTCGACAAGCCAACAGACATGGATAAAAGAGGAGAAATCCACTCAATAATAATAATAATAATAATAATAATAATATTTTCATGGGTAATCTGACTGCGTAGAAAGATCTGGAAGAGGAAAATAAGCATAATAAGAACGGTACATAGCTTAGAAACGTTCTGACTGTGGCCGGAGGGTTGGAACGAAAAGGAATTCAGTCATACAATGATTCCGATGACGTCCGAGTTTGTGAGTAGCGAGGTTTGTTTACTGATATTCACCCCATTAGTGGATGACTTTCTACATGAATTTCGCCTTGAGTTTCACTGGAGCCAATGTTCAGTGTAAGAATACTGATATAATAACAAATTATAACAAGTAAAAATGCGCCGAAGTTTCTTAGGCACAATCGAGTTTTCTGTACAGTGTATAATGCTGTATGAAACTTTCAGCCGCGGCCCATGAAACTCAACCACGGTCCGGTGGTGACCTGCGTTGTTGGTACCTACATTGGTGCCAGAAGTACGATTATGGTTAATTTTACCTTAAATAAAATAAAAACTACTGAGGTCAGAGGGCTGCAATTTGGTATATTTGATGATTGGAGGGTGGATAATCAACATACCAATTTGCGGCCCTCTAGTCCCATAGTTTTTAAATCTGAGGGCGGAAAGAAAAGTGGGGGTGGAAAAAGCCGTCACAATAGTTTTCTTTTACAGAAAACGAAATAATGCGCCGAAGTATCTTTGGCACAATCGAGTTTTCTGTATAGCGTATAATGCTGTATGAAACTTTCGATGTGCTGCAGTATGAAACTCTCAGCCACGACCCGGAAGCGCTCAGTTGCTCCCCAGATGCTGTCAAGTGAAGATGCGTCAAGTGGTGCCAGACGCACGATCCATGGATAATCTTAACCTTAAATAAAATAAAAACTAGTGAGACTAAAGGGCTGCAATTTGTTATGTTTGATGATTGGAGGGTGGATGATCAACATACCAATTTGCAGCCCTCTAACCTCAGTAGTTTTTAAGATCTGAGGGCGGACAGACAAGCCATCTCAATAGTTTTCTTTTACAGAAAACTAAAACTCTCATAACCGCATGAGTCACTAAAATAGTGAAGAAATCCCCAATGATATCAGTGATGATGAAAGACAAGAAGAAAGTAGCTATGCAAATATTAGAAGTTTTCCATCCATTAAGCTACGTAGTTGTCTAAAATAAAAAAAAGGAGCAAGTGTACTACAGCATTTCATATGCGAATGAAAATAATCACTGAATAAAACAGCCTCGGAAATGACTGGGTTTAGGTAAACAAGTTTGTCATTTACATCTCCAACATTTGCCTCCCAGCCTGACTTTTGGTAAGAAAATAGGTCTTTCGCTGCGTTAATGAATTTCAGTGATTGCTCTGGTAAAGATTCTCGTAGGGTTTTAAAATCTCTACAGCATTTTCATTCCTTCTTTTCCTCATGAGACCACAAAATGACCGTGTTAATTCGTCTATTGTTTTGTACTAAACCAGAAGTCAATGGAATTTACGTTTCCTAATTTAAGAAACAAATATGTGAGACAGACACTTCATATGACTCAGATTTTTGAATTGTTTTCGTACCCAAAACATACAGTAGACCACACTATTTATCACTTCACGATTATCTCTAAAATACCTTGTCACTGTGATTGTTTTGAAACAGAAGGTAAACTTTCAGTTAGAACAGTAATTCGTAGAAAAGACAGTGTTTTATGTCGTCTTACGTCTTTGTTTGAATAACCCACAAGTGTTACAAAGCAAGTTGATTTGAATGATCCTCTCTCTCTCTCTCCTTACCATAGCCTCCAGTATCTTAAGCAAAACTGGGATCAGCGGGTTAATGAAATGTTTTACATTCCTTATATCACATGTGTCCTTCCAGGTTTTGGGCGATTGCATGGTGCAGAGGGATAGGTGGAGGTTCACGCAACGTGCATGTAGCTCATGATTAGGTCTGCAGAGTTAATGAAGGCTTTAGATTAATCTTCTTGCTTGACCGAGAAACATGAAAATGAGACACAATCTTCTTAGGACAGAAAAGTCTGTCTAATTCCCAGCAGCAAACAATAATTCCAGGTTTGACATATAAATATGACAATGTTGTTTCTCAATTTCTCAATCTCTGTTTTTATAAGTATCATGAGTAAATCATTGAGAGATAAACTGACTAAAGAACATGTGGGCTGGAAAACTGTTTAAGGACGACGTTACGCTACAAACACCCAAAAATCGAAAATTTCTCAACATAGCGAAATATTGCTAAAAAGCAGCCTAAAGCATTGGTAACACTGTCCTAAAGCTTCAAAGTCATACGGAAGGTTTTAGTATTTATTTTTAATATTTTTGTAAATTATCTAATGACAGAGTGCTTGTTTACATTGTAAGTGACGACGTATATACTGTGCATACGCAGTTTCGTTGGAAATCTCTGTAATTTATTTTATTTTCTCGAAAAGAAATAATCAATTGGTAACTAAACATCGTACTGAATGGCAATATGAATTGACGTACTGCCACTGAGGAACGCCAGCCTCACGTGAAATGTCATACGTGGCACCAACTTTTACTCGGTGATTGTGGTTTTATTTTTAGTTTGTGCTTTTTTTACGTTTTATCTGCCTAACCATGGCACGACCAAGAAAGAAGTATTGCTTGAAAGAAGCGAGCTAAACAGCAGTTTTAGCGCGAAGAAATAATTGCATTTCTATCAAAAATTCCACGCCGGCTGTTGAACTCTTCATCCTCTGCATACTAGTTCGTCTGCTGAAACTATTCATCTTATGCCTTTACATCTTGTGATCATATGATGACGCCCTCTGTTTCTAGCGATCGTCATAAAATTTTCTAGCGCGGAAAAAGAAAAAGATGGTGAGGTTGTCAAGACCTCGTAAGAAGCAGAAGACCAGAGCTGATGATGCATATGCCTGGAGCATATAAACTTGGCTAGAAACAGTGCTGAGGGAACGGAAGAGGCTCATCCATGGTAAAAAAAAAAAAAAAAAAAAAAACTTCCCTACGAAGTACTGTTTCCAGAATGCTCCAGGGTGAGGTACAAAATACCGGCAAAAGTCTTTGACTTGTATTGAATCATATATATATATATATATATATATATATATATATATATATATATATATATATATATATATATATATATATATATAATATATATAATATTATATATATATATATATATATATATATATATATATATATATATATATATATATATATATATATATATATAGTAAAACCAAGGGAAACACACTGTTTTTCATGTAAAATGAATAGTTATTCAATTTCTATGCAGAAAAGTGCACACTAGATTTCTGCAGGAAGGGTAGTACTGTTCCAGAATGCCCCAGGGTGAGGTTTACCGGCAAAAGCCTTTGACATGAATTGAGTCATATGTATATAGTAAAACCAAGGGAAACACAATTTTTTCATGAAAAATGAATAGTTATTCAATGTCTATGCAGAAATTGTTCATAGTACACACTATCTTTCTGCAGGAAGGGTCTGAATTAAAGCATGATGATTTCTCCTTTTTTTTTTTGCTAAAATAATGTCACATTTATTGAAATAACTCAGGCAATTCTTGATCAATTTGGGTGGGATTGGTCTTGTTTTGAAGCTTACACTTTTACTAAATATGTAAGATAGCAAATGCCTTTAGCATGAAAACTAACTCTCTAGGCAATTTTAATATCCAAATAGAGGAAATTTTTGCGAAAAATTTACTAGGATAACTTGGTAACATGCCAGAACACAACTATTGCACCTAGAGCAATATATCTACTTATTTTTTCAATAATGACATGTACTTTCAGAAAAAAAGTCCATAACCCTAAGGTCAAATAGTTACTGAGTTATTTCAGTCTGAAGATGACATTTCTTAGCATTTCTTTTTAGTCGAAAATGCCAATTTCAATTTTTGTGCATTTATTTCTGCACATATCTAGATGAAACTTGCTGTTTGTAGTTACTGTCAGGTGCACTACTTGCAGTAAAAAAATTAGTTCAGTACCTCTGTTAGAAACGAACGTCGACTCCGTAGCGTAATGTCGTCCTTAACAGTCACGACATTGAAAAGAAGTTTTATGTCTTTGAAGTAAGTACCCCTCTTCTCTCTCTTGCCTGTGGTTAAATAAAATTCACCTTTAAGATAATTGCATTTATAAAAACTAAAAATGAATTATAATAGCATTTTGTAGAAAAAATTACCAATAATTACGACAGGTGAGCATGTAACTCCTCCACCTATAATATAGATGAGGATTATGAATAAATTAATGAATATCTGAATAATTAAGTTGGTTAAGCACATTTAAGATTAGTTAACATACCGAAGACTCCTTATGACGTGCCCTTGAGTGACCTTTCAGGATCTGGCCTCTTATCAGTGCTTATACAGTATCTAATAAAGCTGAGGTTACTTGGAAAAATAATCCTATCACTAAATAAGCAGCGAATGAAGAACAAAGGATAAACAACGACGGAATAATTATAAGTGGGCATCTTCTTTTCTAGGTTTCTTAGAAATTATCATAGCTGTTCGGAATGAAACATACACCATTCGTTTTATATATATACAGTATATATAGTACATATATATGTGTGTATATATAAACATGTATATATATATATATATATATTATAGACATACATACACACACACACACACATATATATATATATATATATATATATATATATATATATATATATATATATAATATATACTAGCTGTCCAACCCGGTGCTGCCCGACAGAACTCTGAAGAATTTTCCTGCACCTCCTCCTTGTACTGGCTGTCCAATTTATCCATGAATTACTTTTCTGACTGTCCCATTTATCTAGGTATTACTGTGGTGACTATCCATTTTATCCAGAAATTACTGTTCTAACTGTCCCATTTATCCAAATATTACTGTGCTGGCTGTCCCATTTGTCCAGACATTACTGTGCTGACTGTCCCATTTATTTAGTCATTACTTTGGTTTCCGTCCCTTTTATCCAGGTATTACTCTACTGACTTTCTCAATTATCCAGTCATTACTGTACTGACTGACTGTCCTTTTTATCCAGGTATTGCTGTGTGGTGACTCTCCCACTTATCCATGTATTACTGTGCTGACTGTCCCATTCGTCCAGGTATTACTATGCTGACTGTCCCATTTTATCCAGACATTACTGTGGTGACTGTTTCTTTTATCCAGGTATTACTTGTGGTGACTGTCCATTTTATCCAGACATTACTGTGGTGACTGTCCATTTATCCAGGTATTACTGTGCTAACTGTCCCATTTATCCAGGTATTACTTGTGGTGACTATCCGTTTTATCCAGACATTACTGTGGTGACTGTCACCCAGATATTACTATGGTGACGGTCCCATTTGTCCAGACATTATTGTGCTGTCTGTCACTTTTATCCAGGTATTACTGTTCTGACTGTCCCTCTTATCCAGGTATTACTGTAGTGACTGTCCATTTTATCCAGACATTACTGTGGTGAATGTCCCATTTGTTCAGGTATTACTGTGCTGACTGTTCCTTTTATCCAGGTGGCATTTCTGTGACGACTATCCCATTTATTCAGGTATTACTGTAACTGTCTGTCCCTATCATCCAAGGATTAGTGTACTGACTGTCCCTTTTATTCAGATATTACTGTGGTGAATATGTAAACCTTGATACAGAATTATTATAATCACAGGAAAGAAGAATATTTTCAATAATATATTTCTAAGGAATCGAGTACATGACATGAGGTATGATAAACCACCTAGAGTTTATTTACACATGAAATGAGGTATGAAAAATCCGTAGAGTTTATTTACCACATAAGTTACAAAGAGAAGTGGAGAGGGTGATGGGGAAGGGAAGGGGGTACAGGTTTGAAACCTACCCTATTATCTGAGTTGGGTAAAATGGTGGCCATGTGCCAAATTTTGTCAAGATTGGTCCAGCGGTTCAGATTTCTATAGAGCACAAAGTTACAAACATACAAGCATTCACTTTTATATATATATATATATATATATATATATATATATATATATATATATATATATATATATATATATATATATACATATATATAATATGTATGTGTGCATGTATGTATTATGCATGCATGTGCACATACCCACACTTAGTGATATGCTAGAATCATGGAAATCTAAATTGGATGGTAAATAAATTTTCAATGGTTAAGGCAATCATTTTATTAAGAAAGTTTTGAGATTAATGAACTCATTATCAGATGTTGAACAAAATTAATATGTAAATTAAAAAAAACCAAGCAAAGAGTAAAGCCAATAGTGTCGTTTATGTGTATGTAGCTTTTATTTTTGTTCCTAATATCAGTTTACTTGTTGTGTAATTTCACTGTCTTTGTTACGCTTTCCATTTAATTCAAGGTGACCAAGGCAAAGAGATTTATTTTATTGCATTTTGGATCATTTTAAAAATTGTTTTTCATCAATTTCAGCTTGATGATGAGGTTATTGACATTGAAAGCTAACGAAATAAAATGTTCTCTCAAGCCTTTCAGTCTCATTTATCACAAAGATTTTCAAGTAGCTGACCATCCACTGAGACTAAATTTATATAAATGCTAGATTACCCATGACCCGTTGGGTCACTTAATGCTGAAAATTTCGGGCCAGCCAGGGTTGCATGTCACTGTGATGAAAAAAGGAGCATTTCCATACTTTCATATGTACATCATGGCATCTCGACACCGTTCCATCCTATATCTCGTCTAGACCACTCGTGTCCCGTTGGGTTACTTAATGTTGAAAATTTATATTAACAGACGAGTAGTTTAATTCATTAAATGAATATATTTGAAATTCCCTGAATTCTACGTAACATTAACAAAAACATCAAGTAAAGAACATTTTTATTCACTACATTTTTAACAAAAGGTCCATTTTTAACGAGGTCAAAAAAAGTTTGACAACAATTTTTTTATGTCCGTTACGAATTAGCACATAAGTGCGGTTATGTTTTACACACACACACACACATATATATATGTGTATATATATACCAGTATATGTATGTATACATACATACATACATACATACATACATATATATATATATATCATACTATATGCAGTGTGTTTATACTTATTAATAATAATAAAAATAACAGTAGCAGTATCAGTAATCATATTAATAAACGAGCTCGTATGCTTCTTCTAAGCTATATTCATTAAGTAGGAGAAATCATAAGGAAATGATTAATGCCTTCGGCCAGCCCCCCCAACAAATAAAACAAAAAATGTTGTGAAGCGGCAACCTCTGGCAAGGCGCGAAAACCCGCAAGTTATTGCCTCCAATGAACGATTTGAAACGTTGTGGCAACAAACAGCACAGAAAGATGCGAACGGTTCCATAATTCATATACCACATTAGTTACAAATACAAAAGTCTACGGGCAGCACCAGGCCTGTTAAGCTTACGGTGTGCAAACAAACAAACATTTGAGAGTTTTAGTGTACATACATACATACATACATACATACATACATACATACATACATACATACATACATACATACATATATATATATATATATATATATATATATATATATATATAGATATACATATATACAGACTGAATTAGATCATATATCAAAAATCTTGTTTTAGTGAGATTAAAAAGAAAGAGGATTGACTGTTTGATTTAAAGAGGCAGTGGACTTACGACAACAAAAGCCATATCTCTCTCTCTCTCACACACACACATATATATATATGTATACATACATACATGCATACATACATACATGCATGCATACATACACACACAACACACACACACACACACACACACACACACACACACATATATATATATATATATACAGTTGTGTGTGAGAGAGAGAGAGAGAGAGAGATATGGGTTTTGCTGTCGTTACGCCACTGCCTGTTAAAATCAAACAGTCGATCCTCTTTCTTTTTAATCTTGCCAAAACAAGATTTTTGATAAATGTTCTAATTCAGTCGATTCTGAATGAAGATAACCCATGCACGTAAAGACACGCACACGTACGTATACCGCGACACGCCCACATAACCGCACGCCCATGCACTCCCATACACATGTAAATGACAGCAGAAGATGAAAAGAACTTGAGGCACCCGTCCCTCTTTTGATCTTCAGCTCCTCTATGAGAGATAAGTGACAGGCAAATTGGGACGAATTCATTTCCCTTCCAAGTCTCGTCCCACTCGGAAGTACCTCAAAGAAATACTCCTTCAGAAGTTCTTTTGGGGAACCAGAACATCCCGGGAGGAGGAGGAGGAGGAGGAGGAGGAGGAGGAGGAGGAGGAGGAGGAGGAGGAGGAGGAGGAGGAGGAGGAGGACGTGCATCTCACCTTCTCGTTCACATTCGACTCCCATTTTTGGAATAAGGCAAAACGCGTGTTCCATTCTTCTTTTGCCTTCCAAAGAGTTCAGGATACTTATCCAAGGAGCAGTGCTTTTGATATTTCCATAAGCTGGATATTTTATCTCATCTTTGTTATCGTCCTGAACTGCTCAATATTAGAGTAGGAGGTGCTTGAACACAAAAACGTACATGGCACATGTAGGGATAGCCGGAACGCTAATATTTATGCTTCAAAATATGTGTATATACACACACATACACATATATATAATACACGGGTTAATATCCTGAGTTCCTGTCCTTCGCTGGTTCGAGCCCACGGGACGGCGTACTTATTATCAACTAAAAAATTCCCTTCGGTATATATGAAAATATATTATTTCCGATATGGATATTAAAGGACGTTTGTAGCTTAATGCTTGTATATGAATCACGGTGATGTGAGAAAAAACTTCATATATATACTGTATATATATACGTGAGTATGTGTATGTACAAATTTCTGATTACAATGAGGGCCTCTTAAATTCTCGAATTATTCCTACTTTTCGTATAAGCTTGTCACCAGAAAGCCTAAGACACAAAAGAGGAAACAAATGAGCAAATGAAGAAATCCTCACACCAGTTGAATTATTCGAACCCGCACCCGATAGGTCAGAATGACATTCATATATATATATATATATATATATATATATATATATATATATATATATATATATATATATATATATATATATATATATATATTATATATATACATATACACAAAGTGTGAAGAAATTGGATAGTTAAGAGGTCACTGAAGCTATTAAAAAAACATGTATATCTAACAAAAACCTGAGTGTAAAGCACCAGAAGTCTGTTCGTATAATAAGCAGATTAATTACGCTTCATCCAATTAACAATTCATTCCTTTTAATGACTTTATGTAGATTAAACTTTTCTTTCCCAATTACAAACTTCGAGAAGTTTCATATCCTTTTAGTTAAAATGACTTTGTAGGGGATGAGGACGTTATCATTTTCTAATTTTAAAGACTTGTGTAATCTAAAATTTTTTAAGCTATTAAATGTTTTATTGAAAAATATACAGCTACGTGCAAACACACACAATTTCACAATATATATATATATATATATATATATATATATATATATATATATATATATATATATATATATATATATATATATATATATATATATATATATATATGTATGTGTGTTTGTGTGTGTGTAATGTATATACTGTATATGCATATATGGATTTACATATACATAATCTATCTGTATATATTTATATATACATACATTATATATATATATATATATATATATATATATATATATATATATATATATACATATACACATACACTGTATATATATGTGTGTGTGTGTGTAACATTTAGGATCCTTAAAACTACAATCATTTGACTGAAATATTACATGAATGATACATTCCTGGTTGAAAATGGAATATATATATATATATATATATATATATATATATATATATATATATATATATATATATATATATATATAAATATATATACATATATATATATATATATATATATATATATATATATATATATATATATATATAAATATATATATATATATATATATATATATATATATATATATATATATATATATATATATATATATTGTATTTATATTTCATAGACAACTGTATTCCGGCAGACGACTTCCTGCTGAGTGCTTTTCAAGTTTAAAATCTTTTGCTAAGCTCCGCTTAGAAAATCTAAAAGCTTTTGGATGTCTCAGGTTTTTGTGTTTGTGTGTGTTTTTTTTGACAAGTATTGAAGGCTTGAAATTTTCTTCTTTTTAGTTCCTAATCCTTCACACACACACACACGAGAAAACCCAAACTCAAACAATATATGTATTTATGTATATATATATATATACATATACAGTATATATTTATTATATATTATATATATAAGTTCGGGGTTGGCTCCAGAGGACGCTACCATTTTGGCTTTCAGCATCTTCTTTCAGCGATGCTCCTACTGCTCTTAACGTTAAAATTAAATGTCAAGGTTTTCTGGTTGTCAAAGAATACACTCTTTCACAAGTTTAAGTCATATTTAGTTAGATTATAAGATTATTTATTATTGGAGATGATATTTAGCCTATTTTAGAAATATTACATTCACACTGTCTTACGTATTAGCAATTTACCAGATTATGGGAAGAAGAAGAAGAAGACGATTATACTATAAAGATATTACAGTTTAGAGATAATTCTGTATTGTAGCGATTAAAGTTTATGGCAAATTACATTTAACGTCATTTAAAGATACCCGATAAATAAAAGTTGCTGTGTTAGGCAGCTCATATCTAGTATAAACTGAAAAAAAAAAACTAATGAAAATTCTGTCTATATTCTGAAATGTATGAAAATATCCAGTTAAAATCTGGCAAGACCTGTTAAGTCCAAAAGGGAGGCATTTTTGAGAAAGTATAAGACAAAGAAGAGCATTTATGAAGCAACTTTTAACAGAACTTCCATCATTACCCCGGGATTGGTAATTGTATTGATCACTCCGGAAAGTTACTTGGAACAGAATTTCGGAATGTGGTAACATTCTGCTTTAATTTGTATAACTTCCGTTTCAACATGACCAAGATTATATGAATAAAATTTCTTGATTATAACTTTACCTTTCGCAACAGCCAATCAGGGAAAGGGGGTTCTCACGTCACGAGAAATTTGATGGTTGTAAAGTTTTAATGAAGTTCCAAACAAAGGCATCGTGGACCTTTTCCACACCATTTCGATTGCGATCACGCTGGTATTACTAATAAGTTTAGTGTTTGTGCAGTAAAACTGCTTCGCTGTCGGACTTCTCAGTTCCAGAGGTCCCTTATTCCTCACACCATTGGACTGTGGAACGGTCTCCCTGAGGATGTTGTGCAACTGATACAACAAATGTTCAAGCAAAGATGCCAAGCATTACGATCTTACAATTCTACTTGTATTTCCATAATTTTCTTATATTCTTAACAAATGACTTACTGAATTGTTAATCTAATCTTTCTATTCTAAAAAAGCACTCTCTTCTTTCTGTGTTTCCTCTTACCTTCTGTTACTTCTTTCAAATGAACACCATACGCTTGAATTTCAAGTGAATGGCCCTGTGGGCTTGTTCCATATGAATAGGGTTTCATTTTCTGAATAATAATAATAATAATAATAATAATAATAATAATAATAATAATAATAATAATAATAATAATAATAATAATAATAAAGTGTCAGTGCATAATATCAGTGACTGCCTCTCAAAACCCTACGTTCAAGATTGAGTGAATAACTGAATGTGAAATTGATGAACTATACTGGAAGACAATAAATGCACAGACCATGGTTAGAATTCAAAATCAATCGTAGAATATGTGATGTAAATGAAGAGATTCTAAAACTTATGCTATGGAGCGAGTATTTTCAATGGGTTTTGAATGTAGAAACTAGAAGAGAGTTAGGACCCTAACTCTCTTCTAGTTTCTACTGTGAATATTTTAGGGTGAAATTTGGCATTAATTCACAAAACAGTAACTGCTTATGCACTTCATTTTAATCACACTGAAAGCTTTAAGAAATGGACGAAGTTAATAGAACACTAAGAATCTTTCTGTAAAGTGACTACTGAGGATGTAAGAATAGGATGATAAAAAAAAATCCACGTGACAACATTTTGTAGGTTACAAGTGAGATACTGAGATATATTTTCACAATCAAGGCTTTAGTGTCATGGATTCAGGAAAGGTTCAGAAAAGAAGGGTGAAAGGAGCTGTCTGGGGAGGCCAAAATAAATAGGAACGTTAATTAGGAACCTTTAAGCTCACTCATCTATATGGAAGTGAATGGCAGTTGCTGAATACTAATAAATTAAAGGAAGATTATTGCAACCACCTTTCATGCATCAGTGGCTGAAAATATAAAAATCATAAAGATATGCAGCACTGCACAAAGGTTATTTTGAGGTGGTTGTTATCTCGGAGAGAATAAAAGTCGACATGGTGATGAAAATGACGGGTAATTCAGAAGTCTAGAGAAGGAGTAAAGATGTCTCTGGAAGTTATAGCGAGGAGGAGTGGCAGATATACTGAAACACGTGGGCCATAATTACCGCGAATCATGGGTGTGCAGACAAGAAGAGATGAGTGGCGCAGTGTGCTCAGGTACGCATTCCACTCCCCTGATGTGTCTTCTTTGTAAGTTTACCAAGCAACTGATGCCTGAAATGATTCTGCTAGGAGGGTTCAGCAGACTGGAAAGGATGTGGTTATGGACGTGGCTGTTTTCTTATATGTTTCTAGAGCTCAGTAAATATATATGTATATATATGTGTGTGGGCTGCCCTTACTAGAAGAGGTAGAGGTAGCCCAAAGGAGACGGGGTTAAGGACAATGAGGCGGGAAGCAGGAGAAGAGTGTTGGGGAGATCTTGAGGAGTTCGCCCAGGACAGAATGTGGAGGCGTGAGTTCATCGAGGCCCTATGTATCCCCGTGGGTGCCACAGGAAATGACTGATATATATATATATATATATATATATATATATATATATATATATATATATATATATATATATATATATATATATATATGTGTGTGTGTGTGTGTGTGTGTGTGTAAATGCTGGGTTCCTACTGACATTCATCGTGCAAATACAGGGAACTTTTGTTATGACGTAGAAAGTCATAGAATGAAACAAATCACAAGTTCCTCGCGTTCATAGAAATCTACAGGTCTGGAAAGATAAGTAAAGGTAGCCATTAGCGGATTAAGGAGTGAATACACCACTCCACCAGCACAGTTTCTTAAAGGGTGAGAGCCCTTGGCCCGTTAGTATTGATTTTCTTGTGCCACTTATTTTTGGACATTTAAAGACTGAAGTTTTGTCGATCAGCGGGAGTTTTTTTTTTTTTTTTTAAGCTAAAGGGACAAGTGTTGGTCATGACTTACTTTTTCAAGATCCAGGACACAGTTTTAAAGAATATAATTTTACTTCTTTTCAGGATATGGACTGAAATATTTTCTTCTATTTCTGTCTTGCATATTTTTATCATGTTAACACCTTTTAATTAGTACATAATAGAATGGTTAGTTTGGTGTCATTCGTAACCTCTACGGCTACGATCCCCCCACCCCCCAAAAGAAATATCCCTCTATCCACTCTCTTTTACTTTATTAAACATTTTTTTTGTGTGTTCTAACGTGTATAATATAAGGCTCTTTTATCGGAAGGGATTTTTGAATAATGATTCTAATATCCTATACAAATGTAATTAACATTTTACTCTCTTCTAGTACTTCTAGTAGTTCCATTGCTATTGGACTTAATGTTAATGCTCATTAATATAGGTAGCTAAAATATATTTTCAACTTTTCACAGTACAGGTAAAAAGCGGTAATAAATTTTTACGATAGGAAAACACCTCTAATGATTTTCTTAGAGTACGAACAATACTGATGTAGATTCAGTGTAATTGCCTTTTTATTCTGTTATCATATCTTACAATTAGATTTTACTTAAATATGTTTTGACACATATAAGTTTAAAAAATAAATTTTAAACGTTTCTCTCTATTTCAGGTAGAGGACAATCTGGAGATTGTAGAGTCCAAGGAAAGAAACCTCAAGTTGTAAACTGAGACCAAACAGAAAATATAGAAAAATAACTGACTGGGTAATGATGAAATTATGTGAATAACAAAACTGAAACTGGGTTATATGCTTTAGTAGTTGTGCACTGTAGTGGCGCCTAGGGAGGGCAACAGTGAAAAAAATAAAAAATAAAAAAATGCTGCTGGCCCAGAATATGGAGACGAGGAATACCATGCCTTACACCACGCGTGTTCTGACCTTCCGGTCAAAGACCAACAGACGCTGTCGCTTGGCATCCTCTGCATCAGATCCTTCAGGAGATGATGCTGCTTTCACGGACTCGGTGAACGAGAAGAATGATAACCGATTAAGTGACGAGAAAGGAAAGGGTGTCGTGTCTTGCGGCTGGCAAAGGGTAGCCAACGCGAGAACCAACCCCCTTGAAGAAACTCTGCGTTTTTGTGAGGGTAAATTAGATGTCAAAATGGAAGTAGCTTGTGGTGAGTCATCCTTTGAAGTTGCTGACGGGCGAATACCTACTTCCCTGGAAAAGGACCAAGATTTTGAAAGCATTTCGGGGGGAGGAGCATTCCCTGCAGCTGAAGGTAACCGGAGGGAGGAGACTTATCCATCAGGGAAACAAACAACACCACTTTTATCATCTTCACTGGCTGAAGTGACATCGGCAAAGAAAGTTTCTTCCGCTACCTCTCAGGATTGCCACGAGTCTCTTCCATTACGAAGTGAGGAAAAACTTCCCAGAAACTCCCAGGGGACTTTAGGTCATCGTTCAGGCTTCATGTCTGCCAGATGGGCTTTCAAACCGTGGAGCTTTGAGGTCATCTTCTTAAGCTTAACTCTCCTGTGCGTCGTCCCTGTTTCCGGTAAGTTCACCTGTTTCAGTCGACGTCTTATGAATCAGTTTTTAACTTTTCATTAATTTGGGATTTCCGTCTTTTCTGACTGCTGTGAGGAGGCCAATTACTTAACCTGTTAGTCTAACGGCTGACTTTGAAATCATTTAATTTCAGAACTTAAAATCACGGTCTTTTGGTATGAACTGAATGAATTTCTCTATATAAAATTTCTCTATATAAAATTCAGATGAATATTTAATTAATATTTAATTTTTAATGCACGCAAATGAAATAATCACTTGCATTAGATGGAAAGGCAAGTTTTATGAACTATCTCTATATAAGCGATAGTTCATAAAACTCGCCTTTCCATCTAATGCAAGTGATTATTTCATTTGCGTGCATTAAAAATTAAATATTAATTAAATATTCATCTGAATTGTATTGCATTTCTTAGTCAGTCATTATTGTTTGGTTTCTGTCTTTACATGAAATTCTTCTTTATAATATCGTATAATACTGAAGGCTTAGTTGATTTGTTTTCCATATTCAATTTTGAATCAGTTCATTAATGCATGACTTCCTATGATACATTAACTTTCTATTACAAGTTTCTTTTTCTCTTCTGTCTCCGCGTGGATTCTCACAGAAATTCCCGGGTCTTTGTCTAGTCAGATTTTCTCAGTCGTCTCTCTCGCAGTTTCAGTCCAGACTCTCCTAAACAACATGAATATAAACGCACCGATGGGTCACTGCATTTTAATGCATTATTATATAAAGGACGATATGAAAAGATTTTTCGAAAAGTCTCGTTCGCTCGTAAAATGAAAATAGATAATGACTTGAGGAAAGAGATCCTGCAGAGAAGTATTTATAAAATATCGAACAGGAATACAAAAAAATACATATATTTATAATGAATGCGGATCAGTTAGCACAAAAAGCATAATGGGAAGCGTAAAATTAAAAAAAAAAAAAAAAAAAATACTGATGTACAAAAGATTTGGTCCCAGACAATGAAAATTCCAGCGATTTTCATATGGCGCAAAATTCCGGCGCTGCTCCATAGCGCTTTTTGTTTTTCTTTTTCGGTTAAATTAAATTACTAAAACAATTGCAACGGAGAAAGAAAGCAATGCAAACTCCCGCATGTAAATTGTTCCAGCGAAATGTTTCGGGATAGTGTCGGAGTACACGCAGACCTGGGTTTCCCGAATACTGCCGAGCATAAAAAAAAAAGCTTAAAAAAGAATTTTTTGCTGTTTATGTGGCAAAACTACTTATTAAAATTAAACATTGATAGGAATTTTGATTACCTGAAATAAATAGTGAATTATACCAAAGAGAAATAAAAAATAAGGAATTTTATCATTTAAAAAAAGTTGGATTAGTACTGTGAAAATAAGCTTTAAATTGCATAATAGGAAGGTTTTATTATCCTGTAATAGTAAAATCTGCTGTAGTATTTCTGACTCTTTACACGGTGTTTTTCACAGTACTTTTATATTACGTTACTTGCGTGTTCAGAAACCCATCTGGTAATTACGTGGACTGAATAGAATATTTTGCAATGCAGGAAGCTTGAATCCTTCGCAATTCAGTCATCTCTTTTTCTCAGATTTGAAACATAAAAGAAGTGGAGCCTGAAGAGAAAGACTAAAAAAAGGCTCTTCGTCTGATCTGAAACAAGTCATATTCCCCAGAATAATTTTTTTGTTTTAGCGATTGCCAACATGTTGAGCCTTTGTGAGGCAAACTTCATTTCATGTTCGCATCTGAATAATATTGCTATTCCATTTTTACCTTCTGCAAGCACTGCCTATTGTATACCATGAAGAAAATGACTTTAGAACCTAAACCATCTTAAGCAGCGAGATTACATTTTAATTACAAAGGCTCCAAGACGAAGTTCTCGGAGATTTAGTCTCTGCTCAAGAGTGAATCATAAATGAAAGCTGGGTTTGTTCGTGGAGGAAAAATCATCGCTAACTTACATTTGAATGAAGTAGACTCTCGCACGCTCTGGGATTTCCAAGGAGGAAAGAGCTCAGGAAATGATGGAAGGAAAATGTCGTCTTTCGTCGTAAAACTTTGTCTTCTACTCGTATTACTTAGGCTTATCTTCCCAAAAGTTGTTGCAGCGTATTGCTGATAACTTCTTCTTCTTCTCTTCTCTCTCTCTCTCTCTCTCTCTCTCTCTCTCTCTCTCTCTCTCACACACACAAATAAGTTATATGCCAATTCTTAGTATATGTCCCTTGTGAAAGATTTTACTGTTCAGGAAAAATATGTTGTCGTATGGAATGAGTCTTATCTGTCCTCAGGTGTTCATCTTCTTTAACTGCAAACTATGACTTATCAAAAATGTATTTTAACTTGTGTAGATGCAGTTCTGGCATGAGACGAAAACATTCGCCTGTAAGGGAGGGTATTAACATCAACAAAAAGCTCCCTAATGATTTCTGAGAACAATGAAAGGACAAGGAGTTTCAGAATGTGTGTTGCATATAAATGCTGATGCTAAAACAAAACAAGATGAATAAATGTAAAATGTATTGGTATATATAAAATAATTATTTAATGTTTGAAATTTCACTAATGATGTTGGTTTGAGTTAGCAAAATCAATTTGCCGTGTAGCGTCCCTGAGAGAATGAGGACAAGTGAACAACTTATAGGCAAATGAATTAAAGGTGACGAGACCTTTCAAAATGCCATATTATTCAGAGTTGCAATCAAGGATTTATGGGACAGCATTTCACATTATATATAAATGGACAAAACTGACAGTACTCTCAGTCATCAAGTGAATAAACCCAGGTTCGAACCCTAATGGCATCTTCGATGGCCGTAATACTGAATTAGATGCCTGGCAATTAGGCAACTCTGGTGTTCGAGACTAGAGTCGCTTCCAACTTCATGTGTAAATTATAATCACCGGTTTTCTAAATTAACAAAATGGCTGCTGTTTGCAACATTATTTGTTTTGATAAACTTGATCTCAATTTTAATTGACTATATTCGTCATTGCTGCCCGTATACTGGGTAATTTTTTCTGATCCACGGAGTCGGACGCAATGCTGACAGGTAGGTTGCCATAAAACAATGTTGAAGCTTTCAGAATTGTTGACTGTGGCTATAGCGCCCTTATCATTATCAGAAAATTCATGATAAGGACCGGAGGCTTAATACGTTCTGATGCCACTTACTCGAAGGAGAAAAGGAGAATGGCGATTTTATATATATATATATATATATATATATATATATATATATATATATATATATATATATATATATATATATATATATATTACTAAAAGGACCTCATTCAAACTGGATGGTATCTAATGGAGTATTTATTCAGAAAAAGTTACAAGCTTTCTTGGACAAACAGTCCACATTATCAAGTACGGATACTTGATAATGTGGACTGTTTGTCCAAGAAAGCTTGTAACTTTTTCTGAATAAATACTCCATTAGATACCATCCAGTTTGAATGAGGTCCTTTTAGTAATTCTAATAATGCACAGAACAATTGCGTATGAGATAAAAGTTTATATATATATATTATATATATATATATATATATATATATATATATAAATATATATATATATATATATATATATATATATATATATATATATATATATATATATATATATATATATATATATATATATATATATATATTATATATATATGCTAGTGTGTGTGTGGTATGTGTGTTCTATATCCAGGTGTACAAGACTCTAGTTCTAAGAAATACAACAAGTAAAAAATAGCCCTCGCCTATAATTATTTACGTTTTATGCCACAGAAAACAACACGAAATTACTTGCGGATAAAAACTGCAAAGCAATACTTGCCTGAGGAGAGAGCGAGGTTTAAATAAATCGTCGGAGTAATGTCACTAAAACGAAGCAAAGGAAAAGAATTTTCTTCCTGGTTGTGGATCTGCGTCGGGAGACAGGGAAAACAACGCCGCGGAGCCACTTGGAAGAGTTTTAGTGCACGAGACCACTTAAGTGGAAGAGGGAGCGATGCTTGAAAAAGCATTCTATGATACTTCAAAAAATAGCAACGGCTCTGGAGATTCCTTCTGCTGCATCTCAGAATACTTTTACGGAAATGTGGACTTCGTGTTATTAACCCCGACTGCCTTTAGCGAGCTCGCTCCCGGATAATTTAACGTTGCGAACCTTCTTCACGTTAGGGAGCGTTATGTTTGCTAGTTATATACTGTATATTGCAGTGCGCAGAGCCCTTTTACGTCTGCGGATGGTCCACATTTCTTCCTTACGTTGAAAACGAATCCATTACTGTACAAATAAAATCCATTATTTTCGGGAAGCCCCCGAGGAAGCATAAAAGACCGGTGCTTACACTCGGCCGTTCTTGTCTCTCCAGTTAATAGAAGATTTAATGACGGCGATTCCAGGTCGTTTTCTCGTACCTTCGACCTCCATCTCGTTTGTAAATGCCTTTTTAAAGATGAAAAGCCAAAGGTCGTCGAAAGGTCATGGCGTTCTTGTATTCTCGCCGAACTTCACCGCTTCCTAACGGGTGACCTATACGAAAGCTCGCAGGTCAGTGCCAGTAGAGACCACAACAATTGTTTAAACAGACTAAATCTCTCTTCTTCTTCCCATCATTAATAATGCACTTGAGTATGCATAAGAGATGATTTTCACGCGGCAATTTAACATTCTAATATTCATATTTGCCCTTCAAAAACTTTAGCTGTAGTGGAAGGTTGCATAACGTGAGAAATCTGTTTGTTTCTTATTGTTAAGGAATGCAATTACTGAAACATATTTAGTTGAACAACTGTTTCAAGAATCTGTCGTCTTTAATTCGAGAATCAGCACAATCCAATCCCTTTAAAGGCGTCGTATATTTATCCTATAGCAACCAACTTTACCACCCTTCACAGAGAGAGAGAGAGAGAGAGAGAGAGAGAGAGAGAGAGAGAGAGAGAGAGAGAGAGAGAGAGGTAGAGAGAAGCGGTAAGAATACTGTGAAACCTCTACACAATATTTGGGAATAATTTAGTCCGCGATTTTTCCTAAAATATAGTAAATCCTAAGTTAATTGGCAATTCATTATTAACCCCTTTCTATCTGCATTCGATTCCGGCTTGGAACAATCTAACAACTTTGAAGGGATATGCGATCAATTAGATCCGCTCCAACAAACTGTGTTTGCAGTAAGACGCTGGAAGATGGTAGCGCCTTTGTTGTTGGAAATCGATCAACCGTTGGTGATTAAGAGATCTCTCACTGCAAGATTACAACAATGGACGCATAAAGTTTATATTCTTACTCCTTTTCCTCATCGAAGAATTTGAAAACCTACCAGGATAAGGGGAATAATTTAGAATAGCAAAGTTATTAGGAAACTTATACTTCCGGTTAATTTTCTGCATCAAATGAAGTTGCTCCTTTTACCTTTCAGGTAAAAAGATGTTCAAATAAGGCGGATATATACGTTCACTATCCTTTGTTCAATTTTTTCACTGAGGAGTTGCTATACGTATCTGGGGAGGGTATCAGTTGCATAAGTTTAATGAATGACCTGATTTTCATTCTTGAATAACGAAATGTATTTGTTCCTCTAGTATAACTTTTTTTATGTATTATCGAAAGGACAAATCATCTAATGACCTTTATTCCATTAAGAGAGAGAGAGAGAGAGAGAGAGAGAGAGAGAGAGAGAGAGAGAGAGAGAGGAGAAAATGACAAGAATGATAGACAGCAGAGTATGATTTTATATAGTATGTGTTGGATACACCTCTAACTGACAAAATAATATTTCTCATTATTTGTCACGGTAAAAAGAGAAAGCAAACAATGTTTTCCGATTCAAATGATAAAAGCAGTTTCGAATCTTCCTGTGTTTAAGAATGTTGAAATATTGTTTTTGCCTTTTGCTGAAGGTTCATGTTTTCTGGTTCGCCAAGTCAAGTCATCCATCAAACGCTTAACCGTCTCATAAAATTTTTAAGGATTGCTATCTATTTTTTTTCATTTGTTGGGAACGAAGTTTCAGACTCGAATACTAAAAGCACCAAAAAAAAAAAAAAAAAAAAAAAAAAATATATATATATATATATATATATATATATATATATATATATATATATTTTTTTTTTTTTGCATCTAGGAAGATCAAAAATTAAGTTGTATCCTTCTATCCCCTCTTAGATTATCCTCAAGACCAACATAAATGATTTCCTTATTTCCGGACCTCTCTCCCGGAGTCGCCTCTTGTCTGGAGGTGTCACTCAGGATCCAGACTGGTCTGACAGCCTGACGTTCCTCTCCGGGCATCTCCCTTCTAGAAATATTTCCTTTCAGTTCAGGCTCTGATATTCTTTAATGGATGACCCGGTTATTTTGGTGCCTATCCAGATATATCAGAGTGATTCTAATCTCGATGTTTACCTTTTCAGCCTGGGCGGTCTACATTTTGGACTTTTTTGGTGCCTACCCAGACATATCAGACTGATTATTATTTCGATATTTTTTTCAGACTGGGCAATCTATGTTTTGGACGTTTTGTGCTGAGTCTTTCAGGATAAAAAAGATAATTTATAGATTCACTCTTAATTTATTTCTTGAGCAAGAATACTCCGTTATCGATTGCTTCGATAACATGTTAGCCTAATGCAAAGCCCTTGTTTTGATTTCTGAAACTTTCCTTCGATATTAAAAACGAAAACTTTAGTGTTATTGGACAAACAGAATTTTAGTCTTGGGATAAATGTCTTGACTCAGGAACAGTTTTATGTGGGTGATGTAATCCTGCTCTTAAGTTGTTTGTGATGCAGGCTACAAGACTTTTGGTTAAATCTTAGCATCGAAAAGTTTTATTAAAACAAATTCCCTAAATACTCTGCACCATTTGTATCACACCTATTTTTGTATCTAAATATCAGTGCAAGTTTAATAATTGTCCTTCCTGCAAGGAAATTTTGTGAGCAACATCAAACTGGTTTCCCAAGTTTAACGCTCAAAGAAAGACTGAATTTTTGATATTTTTCTTAATTTGTGCCTATCAGATTCTTTTACTGGCACTGCATTTTCATGTGTACGTGTGAATATGTTGTTAAAGTATATCTTAGTTTAACCAGACCACTGAGCTGATTAACAGCTCTCCTAGGGCTGGCCCGAAGGATTAGATTTATTTTACGTGGCTAAGAACCAACTGGTTACCTAGCAACGGGACCTACAGCTTATTGTGGAATCCCAAACACATTATGACGAGAAATGAATTTCTATCACCAGAAATAAATTCCTCTAATTCTTCATTGGCCGGTCGGAGAGTCGAACGCTGGGCCAACAGCGTGCTAGCCGAGAGCTCCAGCCACCCCTCCAATGAAGAATATGTGAATATGTTGTTATGCAAGTGTTAAGACAAATCGAAACTGTTGGCTGATTAGCAAACAAATTGCAATATATTATTAATACGTCCTTAATCAACGTTCCAAAGTTTTAAACTCGAATCACATGAGCATTACTCTCACTCCTTTCCTCATACCAACAGGTACATTCACTGGAAGGTGATAGGTCCTTTTCTTCTCTGCATTTCTCACCAAGTGTACAAAAGGCTTGAAAACAGTTTTCGTAACACATTTTCATATCATTAACAGCCTGTTGTATTTCCCAATATAACATTTCCGTTTTGACGGTAAGGTTTTCTGTAAAATAATTCTATTTTATAAGCATTTTACAGAAACTCTCACGTTTCTAATAACCTCCAAAGTAATACTCTCCTGGTTCTGATAATCTTTAACATAAAACGTGTTTGTCTCTCAATTTCCAGAGGCTTCCCTGAGCAGTACAAAGCTCGGCTGGTTTGAGAGGGAGACATTAGAAGTGTGATATCATTAGGCTACCCACTTCTTACCATTCACTTCCTCTGTGATTTTCCTTCTTCTGTTTTTCATTGTCACTTCCCCTTTCGTTCTTAATTACCTAATGACCGCAGTACGGTTTCCCGTCGTTCTCTGCTCGTATTTACTAGTCTTAACATGAATATATATGTATATATTTTTATATATGTATGTATATACATATATGTATATATATATATATATATATATATATATATATATATATATATATATATATATATATATATATATATATATATATATATATATATATATATAAACACTTGACGATTACATATGGCATATTTTCATGCATTTTTCTGCTCACGATGTCTTTTATTTTCTCAAAAGGAATCAGTCTCACACATTACTTAACTGAAATGGCTCTTTCGGGACTATCAGGATGCATTTTCATATACTCAAATGAAAAAGTTAGTTGAAAATACAAAATATGCTCTCGATTTAAAGGCCTACAAAATTTAAGACAGACTTATTTTGTTAAAAGAAAAGTCAAATAATTTAGTTTTCTGTGTCATGATCGAAAAATACTGAAAAGTCAGAGATGGATTTAGCCATTTTGTACAACATGGCTCTGGCATCTCGTTACTGGCAACGAGACCTTGGAAACTTCAAGTTTCATTGAAAAGAAGGAATATTTTTCAAGGTTTTTTCGTTGCTTGTGGATGACTAGGAAATGTGTCCAGATGACTGGGCTATGGTAGATCGACTTGAATATCAGATCAGGATAATGAATATATTGAGAGTATTTTGCGCTGATCGAATTCTAAAACAGATGGGAAAAGATAATCTACAACGCACTGAATCTGACGAGTTGTATATTTAATAGATGAATTTTGTCCCATAAGAGTATGAAATGGGATTCAGTCACATTTCATGACTTTAAAATCAGTGGCAGAATTACACGATGGATGCCTGTGCCTTCAAAACTGTGACGAAATCAGCTATTATTCGTTCTTCCTACAGAGTAACTTGGCAAACAAATTCATACATTATTATTATATTATTTCAATAGATGAAAACTATTCATATGAAACAAGCACACAGGGGCCATTGACTTGAAATTCAAGCTTCCAAAGAATGTTGGGTTCAACCTCCCGCCGCAGACCCCACGCTGCAGCAGTAACTGATAATGATACAGAGCCAGTGATTTTTCATCGCCCTGGAGAAGACGCGAACCCGCGACTTCTGAGTGGCATGCCACGACACTAACCACTATACCAGCGGACCAGCATATGCCAAATGTACCATTAAGCCATAAGTATTACAGATCTAAATAATGATGATTCATAATCTAGAACAAATTAATGTCATACTTGTATAGTTTCAATTTGTGTTTTTTATAATGTATGTGGTCACCGTTTCCTATTCATTCTTTCACAGCCTACACTTGAAGTCTGCCCTAGTCTCAAGGAGTTTGAATATGTATATCTCTGTTATACATATTCTGAAGACGACTTTATGAAAAGAGTTTTAAAGATATGTTGTTTCATGCAGTATTCAAGAGATTCTTTAATAAAAAAGCAAATGAAAATTGTGAACTGCAATGAGTGATGATTATTCTCAAGGAGACAAGGGCGTTTTTCAATTTTTTTATTGTAGATGTGATATAAAAATGGCAGTTAACCGGGTGAGCGAGGGTGTGCAGTAACATAAAATTAAAGAAAAAATAAAAAGCAAAACTTAAATGATGCGATTAGGAAGAACTAATTGCACTTTTGATGTTCATTAAAAGCCATTTGTCAATAATAGCCATATTAATTTCTTGAAGGACTTAGATTAACAAATTTCTTTATGAAATCACAGGTAAGTGTAAAGTAATATTATATTTTATGGTCATTAAAAACTAATTTCTCTGTCTCCAAAATGCTTTCATCGTAAAAACCCTAAGATATCTGCTATTTTTCCAAGAGCTTACGAGAAATAACAAGCAAGTATCCAGCGTTTAAAATCCAATAGTAATAAAGAAGAAAATAGGTAACAACTAAAGATAGAGAACGCTCTCTCTCTCTCTCTCTCTCTCTCTCTCTCTCTATATATATATATATATATATATATATATATATATATATATATATATATATATATATATATATATATATATATATATATATATATATATATATATATTATATATGTATATATATGTATATATTTATATATATATATATATATATATATATACACACATATATATATATATATGTGTGTGTATAAATGTATATATATATAAATATATACATATATATATATATATAGTCATATATATATACAAACGTCCTTTAATATCCAATTCGCTCTACTCGGAAATAATATATTTTCATATATTTTACCGAAGGGGAATTTTAGTTGATAATAAGTTCGTCGTCCCGTGGGCTCGAACCAGCGAAGGACAAGAACTCAGGACTACAGTGGATATTAACCCGCACGGCCAGCAAGTAGTATAGTGGATATCGGCTCCCAACTACAAATCCCCGTCGAACTCAGGTGGTTGTATTAGAGACGATATCCACCACCTCTGCCATGTTGACCGTATAGTGCGTTTGTACGCATATATATGACTTTTTATCACATCACCGTGATTCATATACAATCAGTAAGCTACAAACGTCCTTTAATATCAATTCGCTCTACCTCGGAAATAATATATTTTCATATATGTTGCCGAAGGGGGAATTTTTTAGTTGATAATAAGTTCGTCGTCCCGTCGGCTCGAACCAGCGAAGTCCAAGAACTCAGTTACATTGGACGCATTCCACACACGAGCCAGCAAGTGCGGTATAAGTGGATATATCAACTAAAATCCCCGTCGAACTCAGGTAACATATATGAAAATATATTATTTCGAGGTAGAGCGAATTGGATATTAAAGGACGTTTGTAGCTTACTGATTATAGCTATATGAATGAGGGTGATGTGATAAAAGTCACATACATATATATATATATATATATATATATATATATATATAAAATAGAAATATATTATATATTTATCACCTGTATATATATATATATATAATATACAAAATATATAATATATATATATATATATATATATATATATATATATATATATATATATATATATATACATATATACATACATACATACATACATTGTATCACCAAGGAAACAAGATTAAATGTTATAAGAAGCAAGGGAAAGAATCTATGAAACAGTATGAGGACAAAAGAAAATGACAGAATTTCAACATTAATTACTGCTAAGAAAATCCGTGTCGCTAGAAGATAGTGTAATGGAAAGGTATAGAGCATTTAATCCTTAAGCTATCCCAGAGGCAACAGTGCATGCCAGGTAATCCAGAAATGACTCACCTGAAACTCCTTAATTAATCCTCATCAGCATTCCCCTCGCGTGTTATTCTTCTCCTTGGATTTTTCATTTTGTCTTTTCCTCTCTTTGTGTTACGTGCTTCAAGAAAGCTATTTTTTTTATTGTATTAGAACCAAAGGAGAGAGTGTAATCTAGGTTTTAATGTGAGCTACGAATCAATGATTTGTGTTTGCACTGTTTTTGTGCTGTTCATTAAGCGCAGTGATATAATGACAGCAGACTCAACACCTACATTCTCCAGCTTAAAACCCATTACATTTGTAGGCATTTTGTATAGCATGAATGATTAAATTTCAGTGCATATACTTCCATAAATTAATTTTAATTACACTCTCAAGCATGCCACTTAATGCTCGTCAGAGTTATTTAATTTTTTTTCGAAATGCTTTTTTACGGAAATGATATCAATATTTTATCAGTGGTTTTCCAGCTATTGTAAAGAAAGTATTCATATGTAAAACAGGATCTCACTTTCCTGTCATGCTTCTTTGAAATTTTAAATATCAGCATTTTTACGACTACTTACCAAGGTAACCTGATCTTCTGGAATGTATACAAACGCCAAATTCTAGCCACACTGTGAATAAAGTATGAACTTTACTTTAGGAAAAAATTCTTAAATTCTGAGATAATCCGTTTAATTATCCATTTTCTTGTCAAACTACTAATCTATGGGTGATTTAGCGTCCTCACTCGTCACAAGAATCCTATCATTTTCTGTCATGGAGCTGGAGGGTCATTTGTACTATACATTAGAGTTGCATCAAAAATATTTGGCTCGCCTATTCATCTATGCATATTCGTTGTGAATATTCATTGACAAACAAACTCACGTAAACCCATGTTTGGAAGAACAGTGAGCGTTAACACATTGTTTCTATATATACAGAAGGAATAAAAATATACATAAGACGAAAGCAAACGAGAGAATGGACGCCATCCTCAAACACAGCAGTCTATTCACAACTTTAAAGAAAGGAGTGAATGGAAGATCAGGGAAGCATAAGGGAAAAAGATTTACCAAAACGGGTAGATAAAAGCGGAGACTAACATACTAGATCTACAGTATAGGAGGAAATACACACACACACACACACACATACACATGTATATATATTTATATATATTATATATATATATTTATATTTAGTGCCAATGTATTTATATATATTATACACACAAATATTTTTATGAATGTACATATATACATAAATAACAAATATTTTATATATGTATATATAAATATATACAGTATGTATATATATATACAGTAATATATATATATATATATATATATATATATATATATATATATATATATATATATATATATCAGATGACATGACTAGAAAGTTTTAAAAGCATGTTTATCAACTTCTCCAATATCGGAGGACACTCACCACCGTCAACTAACTACTAGGTTGCTAGGTCTCTCTCTCACTCTCTTTTCTTTATATATATATATATATATATATATATATATATACATATATATATATATATATATAATATATATAATATATATATATATATATATACTAACTGACCAATATATATATATTGGGTAAAATTCTAAATGACCAACCTGGCACTGCTTGGGATAAACAAACTCTCTCTCTGATAAACACTCTCTCTCTCTCTCTCTCTCTCTTCAACACTCTCTCAGTCTTTCCCCTGTCTCCTCCCAACACCCCTCTACTCTCTCTCTCTCTCTCTCTGTCACTTCTTCTCCTTTCCTGTTAAGATAGTTGCTTCAGTTACATTGCCCAGCATTTTTCACATTTTATATTTCACCCCTTCTCACACCCAATTTCTATTGGCGCTGAACTTGGACTTAAAGGGCATCGGGAGTGTCACCATTCATTTCAGCAACCTTGAAAACTATGGTTTAGACACTAATATCTGTTGTTTTCGGTTATTTTTACATGTCACCATCCTCCCACCCCTTCTCACCCTTGCTTCCTATCAGGTTGAACTTGGACTTAAAGGGCATCGGGAATGTCACTGTTCATCTCAGCGACTTTGAAAACTATGGATTAGACACTTATATCTGTCGTTTTTGGTTACTTTTACATGTCACCCCCCCTCCCACCCCTTCTCACCCCCCTTTCCTATTGGGGTTTAACTTTTACTTAAAGGGCATCGGGAGTGTCATTATTCATCTCAGCAACCTCGAAAATTATGGTTTAGACACTAGTATCTGTCGTCTTTCGTTATTTTTACAGGTCACCCCCTTCCCACCCCTTCTCACTCCCCCTTCCTATCTGGGCCTGAACTTGGACTTCAAGGACATCGGGAATGTGACTATTCATCTCAGCGACCTTGAAAACTATGGATTAGACACTAATATCTGTTGTTTTCAGTTATTTTTGCAAATCATCCCCCTTTCCACCCCTCCTCACCCCCTTCCTATTGGGGCTGAACTTGGACTTAAAGGGCATTGGGAGTGTCACTATTCCTCTGAGGGACCTCGAAAACTATGGATTAGACACTAACATCTGTCGTTTCGGTTATTTTTACAATTCATCACCTTCCCACTCCTTCTCACCCCTCTTTCCTATCAGGGCTGAACTTGGACTTAAAGGGCATCAGGAGTGTCACTATTCATCTCAGTGACCTTGAAAACTATGGATTAGAAAATAATGTCTGTCGTTTTTGGTTAATTTTACATGTCACCCCTCTCCCACCCCTTCTCACCCACCCTTCCTATTGGGGCTGAACTTGGAATTAAAGGGCATCAGGAGTGTTGCTATTCATCTCAGCGACCTTGAAAACCATGGAGTAGACACTAATATCTGTCGATTTGGGTTATTTTTATAATGTCACCTCTTCCCACCCCCAACCCCCTTTGGTGCCAGTGATGTCTTACCCCCACAGTATTCTTTCCCAGATAGTAAGTCATGTGTATACCAAGTTTGGTAAAAATTGATCAATGCATTTCAGAGTCTTGCTGGAACATACACGCACATACATACATACATCCACATTCATATATATATATATATATATATATATATATATATATATATATATATATATATATATATATATATATATATATGTACTGTTAGAATAACTAATATTACTATATACTGTTGGGTTTTAACGTCTCTCTGTGAGATATACAACCTCTTATCGGCTGAGGTATTTTTTTTTATCGTATAATTGGATTTTGCATAAGAATGCATTTTGCAACGCAGCACATACACACTCCTGTCCTCACACGTCCGCTCATATGAAATTAAATTAATGTGAAACCCGCTCTCAAACGACTCCGAGTTCATACGTTTCTATCCTTTAATAAAGAGCTTTTAATAGAACTTAATAGGAAAATGGATCCGGTCTCCCCCAATGAAATACTAAATATGATAATCTCGTGTAGACAAAGGAGAGGAATCGATTCCCGATTCTCCTTTGTTTCTTCCTCATCATCTTTGCTTTTCATATCACGCACAAAAACGCCGGCAAACTTGTTTCTGGTTGAATTAAGAAAGTGTTGCTTATATGTATGCAATTTCGCTTATATTTTCTAACTGAATACATAAATTTGTTGTCTATCTCTAAACGAGTAGTATTATAACGGCACAGAAACAAGCATAAACATAATCAAAATAGCACAGCTGTTTGATGTTATTCTGCAGTTATATTCGTTTCATAAAATCACACGTTGAATGTAATTTATATATAAAGTACCATTCTTACCACTGTACCTCCGCAATTCTTTGAGAATATTAATTCCTAATTCACCCTCCCCCCTCTTTCAGTAAAATAATGCACTATCTATTTACTTGTCCTGATCTAAACCTCAATATCTTATTTTCTGTTTTTGGAAGACACAATTAATATTTCAGATGGAACATTTCTTTCCTTCTATACTTATCCCGAAGCCTTCTTCAAACTCCGTGATTATATTCATTTTCAAGTCGCGAATGCAAGAAAACAAAAGGACAAAGAAAACGCAAGAAGAAGATCAGCAGGGGCAAAGGGAGCCAGGAAGAGGAACGCTGGATAACTAAACGTAAAGGTGAATGCAGTGGGCGCGTTCATAACGACGGAGTCCCGGGGTGCAGTTCGTTACGGAGAAGTCAATGGTGCCACGGCATTATGGAATGACTCTCCCCTGGGGACAGGGCTTTGTGCCACATCCATGGTCGGTCATATGACCCACAGATTATGGTCATGTCGATATTCTATTCATGGGAGGCTCAGCGGAGGGCTCAGCAGAAGGGTGCCTGATGGAGAAGGACCCGTTCCGTACAGGAATGGAACGCCGTTGCAATTTGAACAGATTTGGCATTTGAGAATTAAATGGGTGGAGTTTGTCTTGAGAAAATGAAGATGGCTTCAGCTTAATGAGGAACATGATTATGCTCCTGGTAGGATTTTTCAGCTGCATACATATATACATCCATACTTGAGTGTGTACATAGAGGCATACAGTGAATCAAATTTGTGTACAACACACGCCCAAATATACACATATACACACACACACATATATATATGTATATATATATATATATATATTATACATATGTGTGTGTGTATAATTTAATTTCTTTGACAAGTGATTGTGCTCAGAGCGAAATATGAAAATATTCCTTTTCACATGTATACTTCAATTATAACTCCAATGATAAACTACAAGAAGAAAACCGCTCCAACATCCGCTGCTCTGTTTAATTACGCATAAGGGTTTTCAGCAGTAAATTAACCTCGCACACACTGCGCAACTCACCTCTACCTTAAGTGCATTCTAAGCAAGACATGCTTGCTTATCAGGGCATTCGTTTGTACAAAGAAGTTACTCCTCGAAAATAAAACGGTTTCGACATTGAACAATCTGACAGGTCCTTGCTTCTACAGCTTTTACATCTTTCATTTGTTATGTTAATGAACATTCATGTCTCCACAAGGCCTTTTGTCGTGTCTCTCCATGTCCTTTTAACACAAAATTTCTAACTGACAAACTGCCCGTATTTCCTGTATGTTTGTCTGCCTCGTCTTATTTCTTTGCCCATTCTTCCCCACCCCCTTACCCCCAAAAAAATCCAGTGATAGCAATAACCTAACATAACTAAAGGAAACCATTTCTCTACCCATCCTAAACTCAGAGCTTGTGTAGAAAGCGCGAGCGAAAGACAAGGTTTAAAAGTCACACTCTAACCTTCTTATGGCGGCAGTATCAATAAGAGCAACTAGCAAGATTGCTCCAGAAATACCCATTTCGAACCCAATTAAAAATACTTCTGGATTTAACGTGGTTATTTTTTTTATTAATTATCGTCTCAAGGGCTTTAATGGTTTTGCAATCCCACTATTACAAGCTCTCTTGATAATTTTTTTTATCATTTCTTATCAACACCTAAGCTTTTGTAACGTTTGTGATTTAGGTATCCTGGGAAGTTTATGTTGTAGGCGTCATCTCAAAGCTTTAGGGGTTAATGAATACAGCAGCATGATTTCTTTCCCTACTGAGAAAAAATGCAAATAATCTTCTTCTGTCTGTCTTTTGGTGAAGTGAATACTTTTTGCCCTATTCTCATATCCTTTGAGAACCGGCTCGCTTTTGCAAATTCCTTTAGCTTTTGCACGTTTCAGTCTTTGAAGAAATAAGTGCCTATTTTCCTTTGCAGTGTTAACTTACACATCACCCTCTAAGTAAAACAATCTTGTCGATTATGGAAGCCTTCCGTGGCACACCTCAATTTATGCAATAAACTTCACGATGATTGGGCAATTAAGAGTTCATTTTGGCAATTAAGTGTTCCAGTTTACCCTGCTGTCGTATATTTGAGACGCATTAGGGAGGTATTGAGTTAATATCTAACTTGAATCGGAAAATTTTCAATGAGCCAGTTTTTTTCATGCAATATCACGTACTGCTTCATGTAATATTAATCACATTACATTTTTAATTGACCATTACTTTGTATTTTCCCGACTTGTTTAAACTGAACACCCAGTTGACCTATTTACAACTGTTTATAAAGATCTATAAGGGGAAGGAGAAAGTAGGCCTGCTATTCAGTAAAAAGTAAAATTACGGAAAAGAGAAATCAAATGTCTTGGTGTTTTCGGGTTATTCTGTATTTTTTTTTTCGGTCTAAGCAGGTACTTAGACTTCATCACAGTGAATATAACCTCTCGGCAGAACTTCTCCTCCATTGATGATTTACGATCGGATTTATCCACATTTTTCTCTGAATTAAAATCGTATAAATTTCGTTGCTGCTTTGTCTTAGCATTTTAATATCTGCGCAGCTTTATCTTTCACGGGTCCAACATATTGACCTCATTCGTGCAATTTTTCCCTATTATCTACTAACACTAACCCGTCTTCTTCTAAATGAAGAACTGGAGGCAACACAAAAACAAACAAACTTTTTCCTTTTCTGTATTTATTCTCCGACCGCTAAGAAGAGTGAAAACCCATTATGGCGAAGGCCTCCGGCCGCCGAAAGCTGCTTACATTCAGGGATCTTGTTCTCTACAGCCATAAGCAGTGGGTCTGACCTTTCCCCTAAAGACTATAT
>NC_089783.1:21049281-21061781 GCF_040412425.1 Macrobrachium rosenbergii | reverse complement strand
TTTCACAAAGGTATTTCCTTTGATATTCCCCCTTTCAGAAATTTCCATATACAAATTGGACGCTGCTGTAAAAACGTGGGCTCCTCAGAGCAGTGGAGAAATCAGTCCAAAAGAGGATTCCATTGTAAAACCAAATTAGTCATTTGCAATGCAGTATTTACGTTCAAGGTCACTGATAATCCTGTTATTCAGTTTACAAATAATATGATTATTTTCATGTACTTTTTCCTCGTCGATGTACACACTCGTTCCTGCTCACGTGTGCTTTTTTTTTATTTTGTCTGTTGAGAATTCATCTTTTTTTCTTGGTAATATTCTGTTCATGCATGAATGTCAGAGCATACATTCACACATACAGAGACACACTCTATATATATATATAAACATAATATATACATATATATATATATATATATATATATATATATATATATATATATATATATATATATATATATATATATATTATATATCTATATATATACAAAATGTAACAGTAAAGGTTTCATGAATTATTACGTCCTTTGACGCTGCCATTATCTTAAAATCCGTTTCTGTATTATGGAATAAAATTGATTATCGTCTTCAAGCTTTTAACATACAATCCTGCTAAAAGACCTCGCTACAATATTTTTGAAAGGGGATAAATTGTAATATAGTTTATGAAACATCATTGTCCTCTAGAATTTAATAAGATAAAATTTGGGAACTGGACAGAAAATAACCAATGTCCAGAGAGAGTTTTGGATCCTTCTAAATCCTGCCTCTTTCACTTTCTTTAACCTCTCTAGGACACAGAAGACAAAATTTGATGCTGATCGGAAGGCTCAGGATTAATCAACACTAATCACTTGTCTGATGATTTTAAAATTTCACCAACTAACAAGTTAAAAGCCTGAAATCTGATATGGAGTGACGGCTTTCATCGCTTGAGTATTGGACAAAAAGCCTGACTTGGGCATGAAGAATATCTTTCCTTATGTAATTTCTTAATGTACAGGCTTCGAGAAAAGCAAATGATTATATTGAAGCTATAAAGCGCTATATAGCTTTGGCTTTATTAGAAAGAGAAATAAATATCTCCAATAGGAAATCTATTATCTACCTTTTTGTTACGTTTTATTGAAGGCAAATTTTGGATATTTCCAGATTATTTTTCTTTCCGTAAAATTGGTGCTTCGATGTCGTTTGAATGTTTCCAAATTAGCATTGAATTCATTTCCAATAGCGTAATAATGTAAAATTTCAGTCAACTGAATAAATACGGCTGACTTAGCTTCCAATATTGGAAGAGAACTGTGAGTCCGAGAGTCCTAGTTATTGCGCCTTTATAAAGTATGTTTTTTTCTATTAATGAGAGGAACTTTATGAAAAGTCAATTTTTATTTTACTCCTATTGCCATATTAATGATGACGCTATGGTATTTAGAGGAATACTTATATAATATAATTCCTAGCACAATTCAATTTAATACTTGAGCCATTCCACACACATACAGACAGACAGACACACATATGTATGTATGTATATATATATATATATATATATATATATATATATATATATATATATATATATACGTATAGTATATATATATATATATATATATATATATATATATATATATATATATATATATATATATATATATATATACATACATATACATGGTTTAGTTCCTTTGGTCCTAATTAACCTAAAACTCACAAAATATGAATAGTTACGTGTGAAGTTGCAATACAAAATGCAATCCTCTTATTTCTGGTTCCTAGCCAGTTCCCAAACTGCGATATCATATTTAACGTAAGACTCTCGCCCTCCCCTGGCTCCCAGAGCCACGGTTCTTTTGGGAATCAGTCTTCTTCGAACAATTCTGTACCTCCAAACCTTTCTTCGTCGTTTACATTTCAAATAGACCTGATTTCGTTTCTATAATATAAACCTTTTCTCACCGTGACCTTGCTATTATGACAGTTATGTTATGAGAAACTCAAGGAACCCAGTTAACCAAGTTATCTTTTGTTACTCAAGGAACCCAGTTAATCAAGTTAAATTTTGTAACTCAAGGAAACCCAGTTAATCAAGTTATCTTTTGTTACTCAAGGAACCCAGTTAATCAAGTTAATTTTTGTAACTCAAGAAACCCAGTTAATCAAGTTATCTTTTGTTAATCAAGGAACCCAGTTAATCAAGTTAATTTTTGTAACTCAAGGAACCCAGTTAATCAAGTTATCTTTCGTTAATCAAGTTAACTTTTGTAACTCAAGGAACCCTGTTAATCATGTTAACTTTTATAACTCAAGGAACCTAGTTAAACAAGTTAACTTTTGTAACTCATGGAACCCAGTTAATCAAGTTAACTTTTGTTACTCAAGGAACCCAGTTAATCAAGTTAACTTTTGTTACTCAAGGAACACAGTTAACCAAGCTAACTTTTGTAACTCAAGGAACCCAGTTAATCAAGTTAACTTTTGTCACTCAAGCAACTTAGTTAATCAAGTTAACTTTTGTAACTCAAGGAACGCAGTTAATCAAGTTAACTTTTGTAACTCACGGAACCCAGTTAATCATGTTAACTTTTGTAACTCAAGGAACCCAGTTATCAAATTACCTTTTGTAACTCAAGGAACCCAGTTAATCAAGTTAACTTTTGTAACTCAAGGAACCCAGTTAATCAAGTTAATTCTTTTAACAACCAGTTTCTTCACTTTTCTTTCTAAATGAACACAACGACGCTTATTGTTAACCTTTGTCTGTGAATCAAATAGTCTTGGTGATAGAACAATTTACTGGCACATAGATACTGCACACTGCTATACCTTCTAATGAGAATATATAGATATTACATTTTCATTCTTTGTGCATAGTATTAATAATATGCATACATACAGGCACATACAAATCTACATGTATAGCAGTGCATGTATACACTTACACATACATATACACACACACACACACACACATATATATATATATATATATATATATATATATATGTGTGTGTGTGTGTGTGTGTGTGTGTGTGTAGAGAGAAAGAGTGAGAGAGCGAGAGGCAACTGATGCACACATAGACACGATAATACTTATGCAACAGCTGTTTAAATTCAGAACTGTCAGAATACTGGTTTTATAAAACGAACTTTCCTGTCAAATCCCAGGAGCAGCTAGCTAGTGGAGCTTAGCTGATCAAAATGTCAGCGTTGACCGAAAACCATTTCGAAACGGTCCTGTCTCAGTGATTGGTTTCACGATGTACCAATTTGAGATTTGAATTATTCCTTAGTCAGTGAACTTCTTCCTTAAAGATTCGTAGATTTGATTTTTCTGCACTTGAAATGCGATGTCAGATTAGAATTTCTAGCAATCTGGCTACATTAGCTTTCTTCTGATTGATACGAATGATTTATTTTCTAGTGTGTGTGTGTGTATCTTTATTTCATGTAATTCCTCTTCTTGATGGATTTTCATTATTGCTTTGAAATTAAGGATTCATCCTCTTGCTTTGCTTGTAGTACACCATGCAAATGTCCCCATTTCTAAGTATTTATTCCCTCACTGAATATACTATTATTTACACTCTTCCATAAGATGTACATTGCTGGTCACCTTTTATCCGTAACTCGTATGCGATATTTAGAGCACCTTTATTTATTATTTAATCCTCTTGCTCTGTGGCTGTTTTATACTGAACTTTCTGCCGCAGAGTACCGATAAAGAATTCATATGACTGCTGGGATCCTCTTCATCAATAATCAGTTATCTCGCGTTTGAGGTGCTTTGCATTTAGGAAGTTCTTTTGACCAACCTTCCTGACCGTAATTATAATTTTATCTGTGTGTTTCATCTTCACACCTTAGTCTATGTAAGAAGCTTCTGAGACCATCATCAGTGATATCGGCTGCCTATATATACCGTCAAAAAAAAAAAAAAAACTGTATTGTATTCGTGCCTTCATAAATACCTGTAATATCAGAGAGGTCTAGAGATAATGACCTGACCCTGGGGGCATTACGGACGATTCTGAAGCTAGGAGCAAGTTACCCTCATTTTCCAGTGGAGCAAGAGGCTTGACCCAGGCTGGACAACGGCTTGTCTAAACCTGAGACTTATTAACCGTAGACAAGTCGACATAAAGAAAAAAATAATTGGGATACGTTTTGTGGTTTATCTTAAAGAAATTCTTTGACAAAGAGTTTCGATTTTAAGGAATTTAGGCCGTCAAGCCAAGCACTGAAGGGCCACTTTGGCAATTCAGTGAATAACCCCCTGGAAAGAGAGAGTTGGAGCAGTTGGACAGAATGATAAAGAGAGGCAGAAAATAAAGATGATGTACAAGGACCTAGAAATGGAACTGGAAGAAAACGCTAGTTGAACCAAGCAAAGTTAAAGTGGTTAGACATCAAGATTAAGGAAAGGAAGCAGGAGTGGAGGTGAAGTAAAAGTTTAAAAAGTGGGTGCAGTTAAGGGCCGAAGGGACGCTACGAACATCCTTTAGTAATGTCTGCAGTGCACCGCGTGAGGTGCACTGACGGCACTGTCCTCCTCTTGTTCCCTCCCATTCTTCAAATTTTCGCTCTCCTTAGGCTTAAGTAAGATAAGAACTTCGGCATGACTGCCCCATCAGCCACAGTATTTAAAAAAAATCGTGGCAAAATTAGGTCGAAATATCTATCAGTATTTACGAACTTCATTTAAAATACTTCCTCGATAAGAGTCGAAGAAAGAAAATAAAAAGACAGAGAAAATCTTAGCCGAAGGAGGGAAACGGAAAGTTATCGAAAGAAGGGAAAAAATGTTCCCGAAATTTGCTGAGAAGTTCGAAGCTTCTCGTTGAGGCGAGACGTCTTACTTTCATGGCCACAAATCAAGGAGTCTGCAGAGAGAAGAAGAAAAGTAAGCCGCTGTGGAAGCCAATCAACCCTCTTGACTTTTTTGGTCTATCGGCGTTGTTTTCTCATCCCAAACATACGCAGTGTTTTTTTTTTCTTTTAACGACTCGTGAGTGGTTTGGCGAACGATAGCCGCGGTTGAAGACTCCTTTTCACTTATTTTGTTTTGTTTACTTTATCTCGAAAGATTTCGTTTTTTTTTTTTATTGCTGATACTCATGACCATTAGTTGTAATGTGACTATAGCATTTTCGTTCATTTCTAAATTATAGATGATTTAGAAAGAAAACTAAATACCCCTAACAACGGTATACCTCTGTGTATTATTACAGTTACGAACAGGACCTCATTGAAACTGGGTGGTATCTCGCGGAGATATTTATTCAATAAAAGTTACAAGCTTTCCAGGACTAACAGTCCTCACTGTCACGTAACCGTCGAATGACCGGACACATACAGTAGCCCAGCTGTACTTGTATGTGTGTGGGGAAGAGGATTAAAGCCCTGTCCTGTGATTACATTGTTTGCGCATGTTATGAAGGCATTCTCTATAATCAGTCTGGCCATTTTGTTTGTGTTCCTGTGCAAAAAATTCATATTTTCCCAGTCTATTTTGTGGTCTTTTTCCCAACAGTGCTTGGCGACTGCCACGTCTGATTATGGCGCCTTATGTTTTGTAAATGTTATTTTCCTCGTTCTTTGGAGGATTTGCTGCTTTCACCGAAGCAACGCTCTTCACAGTCTAGACACGCTGCCATGTATACCCCTCTCTTACCTCTTCCCCCTCTAACAACTTTTTGTTTTTGCAAATGCCTATCAATTTGAAATGATCTAGCTTCCTGTTGATGGGTGCAATAGTGTTGTTGTCCAGGACTGTAATCATTTTCTTCCCTTTCAAATGTTCCTTTTCTATCCCTTCCCTCTCCCCAAAATAGTTTTCTTCTTGCCTTAATGCGTCCCGTTCCTACCAATACTTAGGGTATCCTAATCTCCTAAAACTCTCCCTCAGGTATTCCAGCTCTTCATCCAAGAATTCGGGACAGCAAATCCTATAAGCCCTGATGGCCACCCCTGTCATTACTCCCATTTTAATTTCTTTCCTATGACTGGGGAACACGTGTATGTATGATTGGTGTGTGTGTGTCTTCTGCCTGTGTACCTTAAATTTTTTGTACAGGAACACAAACAAAACGGCCAAAATGATTGTAGGGAATGCCTTCATAACATGCACAAACAATGTAATGGCAGACAACACTGACAAAGGATTTGAAGACAGCCAATCAAGAAAAATCATATACTCTGCAATAGAAAAGAAACGCAAAAACACAAGAAACCACTTGGAAAATTCACACCAGGAAAGAACTGCGGGCAAAGAAATGCCAAGGTCAGGAGGGCGGGGCCACACAGAAGAAGAAGGATAATCACAGGACAGGGTTTTAATCCGCTCCCCACACATATAAATACAGCTGGACTATGTGGCCGGTCAGTCGACAGATACTTGACACTGAGGACTTAGTCCTGGAAAGCTTGTAACTTTTATTGAATAAATATCTCCGCGAGATACCATCCAGTTTCAATGAGGTCCTGTTAGTAAATATATATATACATATATATGCATTACAATATATACAATATATATTATATATAATATATACATATATATATATATACATATATATATATATATATTATATGTGTGTGTGCTTGTTTGTACCCACTAGTACGCATGAATATAAGTTCTATTTTCTGCATAAAGCAATTAAGAAGAAATTCAGAGACGACCTCTTCTTAATGGCAAGGAAGGAAAAAAAAACCGTAAAACGAGAAAAAGATATTAAAAGAAGGGAGAGGAACTTAGCTTATTCTTTAATACATTTCTCGATTGTAGGAAATAAGGAAGGAGTCAATAATGAGGCAATAAGGGAGAGGATCGAGATATGGAAATTGCTGGGGAAATTAGAGGAGAGAGGGAAAATAAGAATATAAATTGAGGAGAAATGTGATAAAAGGAAGATGCAATTGGGGAGGAAATGAGAAAATAAGAAAAATATGTTGTCGGATACATTGAAAAAATGGCGCAAGAAATAAAGGGTTAGGAAATAAAAGTGGGATGCAATAAAGGGGTAAAAGAAAAAGCCGAAAGCCATCATAAATTGTATTGTTTGCGAGTCCCAGCGATCTACACGTAGAGCCAACGAAGATTAGAATGCACCAAATACAATCCACGCACAGAGCCTCAGGCTGAAAGAGCCTAACCAGACGTAACAAGTAAAAAATTGGCCATCGACTTTTCTGTACAGCGTATGATGCTGTATGAAACTCTCAGCCACGGCCCGGTGGTGGCCTGTGTTGTTGGCACCTATAGCGGTGCCAGACGAACGATCATGGCTAACTTTAACCTTAAATAAAATAAAAACTACTGAGGTCAGAGGGCTGCAATTTGGTATGTTTGATGATTGGACGATGGATGATCAACATACCAATTTGCAGCCCTCTAGCCTCAGCAGTTTTTAAGATCTGAGGGCGGACAGAACAAATTTCGGACGGATAGACAAATAACCATCTCAATAGTTTTCTTTCACCGAAAACTAAAGTTCACACATTCAAAAAATACCTCAGTTCAAAATTTCTAAAAAAAACACGGACACACACATTCAAAAATTCATACTTATACTAACGAAAAAAATGTAATTACGCAAGCACCTAAGTGAGTAGTACTAAAGAAAAAAAAATGAAAAGGATGTCTTTCCACATATAGGCAAGTTTTAACGTCATATAAAAAATGAGCAAAAAACCTCCTCACTGTCAGTGTTTAAGATAACGAGAGCACGTACAAACGCACTCACACAGATCATACGGACAAAAAACAGAAACTCCCATTTACAATATGAAAAATATTACTCCCTTAAAAAAAAAAAAAAAAAAAAAGGAGCCTGGTCATAATTTTCCCGAAAAGGCACCAAAGACGAACCGACAGACGAACGCAATAACCTGGCGGCGTAACAATCGTCGGCTGTACTTCAAAAGGAATCAGAAATTTCAGATTTCTGTTTCTTTTCTCCTTGCGGATAATAAAGGCATAAACAATAGGAATTCGGGAATGGCGAAGGCCATTCCTCAACTCTCTCATAGAAATCGTGGCGTCGTATCGCTCGTCCCTTAATGTATCGTTCGCTCTGTCTTCCGCTGTCAACTGTGGCGCGCTACTTCGTGGCTGAAATTCGCCGATGTTTAGCGAGAATTTTCGCTCGTTTGTCATGCCCATTTATCGGTATATTCAATAACGGCATTATAGGATGTTATTTGTTTGTTTATTTACGAGCTGTCTCTTTTTTTCTGTTGCAGGAAGGTTCTGTTTTTGTATTGATCTGTCCCCAAAATATAACGCCTGACTAAAGATGAATTGGCACTTATCTGGGCCCTTTATGGTTTTATGCGTCTTCCTGTAATACATATTGCGCTAATCGAGAGGTGGTGGAATGCTGTTTCTATATATATATATATATATATATATATATATATATATATATATATATATATATATATATATATATATACATATATACATATACACACATATATATATATACAGTATATATATATATATATATATATATATATATATATATATATATATATATATATATATATATATATATATATATATATATATATATATATATATATATATATATATATATATATATTTAAGTAACTATCTTTTCTATCTTTTTATCTTGCCTGAACTTTGTTTCAAAGGAAATTTTGTTAATTTCCTGCTACTTGAGACGTTTACCCCATCTTGTTTTCTTATGAACAGATAAACGCGCTTATATGCACACACGCAAAGACGCACACACATATACTACAAATAAGGATTTGATTTTTGTACTTGTAAATTTCTTCCTTGCTTTCCTGCTGTCAATAGAGGAGCGTTTCCTCCTTTATCAAACAGCTACAGGAAGTGAGAAATTCTGTAAGTTCGCACGCATCAAATTTAAAATAACCTTGAAAATCACTCAGCAATAAAAAAGCTTTATAGGACATATATTATATATATATATATATATATATATATATATATATATATATATATATATATATATATACATACATATATATATATGTAGGCGTGTGTGTGTTTTTTTCTGGTGCGATATCAAGTTCAAAGTAACCTTAATAGTCGTTGAATAATAACGCTTTCAGTATATAATGATATAAAATGGTTATTCTATAAGTCCTTACAATTGAAATGAAAACACTGTAAAAATTACATAAACTGCTGATAAGTCCTGTTACAACTTAAAAAAAAAACTAAAATAAAGAATAACAAGAAGAAAAAATGAATAACTAAGAAAAGTCGAAGATGAATAACATTCAAAGAAAATGGACACTTTACCAAAGAAGAGAATAAATCTGAGAGAGGAAAGACCAAGTTCGGTGATACAAACCCAGTCGATAAAAAACGAGATGAAATTACTGTTAAATTCAGTCACAAAATAACAAGAAGTAAAAACAGAATAACCACGGAAGTCATAGATGCATAAAAAAGAAAAAAGTAAATCTAATATAAGAGAGGGAAGGCAAAGTCAGGTGATACAAAGCCAATCGATAGAGCGACCGGGCACACGAAGGCCTAATGACTGTCATTTGCAGCATTGTTTTCTGATGGTTACCGTTGAGCGTTAATATTTCTCCCCATTCTCCGGGTTCTGTTGCAGCTATTGCAAACACCTGAAATATATGTGACTTTTGACTTCTCATTTTTTACTTGTTTACTTAAAGAATATATTTTCATGTGTTGGTTTGTGGTATGTTTTTGCCGAGATGTATAGGTATTTCGAAGTTCACAGAGTATTCTATTTTTTGCTCAGTATTTTCACCGAGTGCAGTAAATAAGTTTTCGTTTCGTGTTCCAACACTGTTTTTGTTATTAACACGCAGGAGTTAGAGTTTATATTTATTGATTTTGGACCAATATTCCTAGATATATAAAGCGCTCCTCTATAAGAATGCACTGATTCCGTTTTGCATTGCAGGCTTCTTTTTAAATGTTTATGTTTTTGAAGGCACATTCATGAAATGTTTGGATTGATATTTAAAAATGCTCGCTATCAGTCAGCCTGATGGCTTTTATGCAGAAGTCCATGTGCATTGAATAATTTAGATTTTTTTATTCTGATCATGCAACTTTTCTATTGCTGAAACGCTAAAAATGTAAATATTTCCCATTAAGACATTCGTTATTCATATTTGATGAAAGTTTTGTGTTGTTACTCTTTAAAATGCATTTTATTACAGCAAAGTCAACTAGTTTCTAAGATAGACATTTTCTGAGACTTAAATAGTTTCAATCAAACATTATGTCAGTGTAAAAAACTATTGTATAAAACTCATTTACATGTAGATTGTTTTATTATTAAACTTCATAGTGTAACACAAAATCGAAAAAATATAGACACAAGAGAAAAGAGGAAAACGTGTAATGGAAGCTGAATTTTTTTCTAATGCCATTAAAAGCAATTTCTGTGATCCTGGTATTAAGAGCTTTGTATTCCCCGACTACCATTTCTATTTTTCTCTCGGCGCTGGATTTCATCGTGACTGTATTATTTTCTAGAACTGAATTACAGGACTTGGAATGCTTCAGGTAATGAAAAAAAAATTAGAAAAGAGAGATAAAGAGAGAGAATGAGACCGATAACAATCGGTAAAAGCTAAAATTAAGGAACTCTACACTATATATTTGATTGAGACAATTTAGGGCTCAGGGAACTTTTACCTTAAAATATGTAAGGAGCTTCTAGCAATAAAATACTTTTTAATGAGTATCAAAAGAACACTTTCAAGAAAAATTTACTATAAATATTTTAATGAAAGATAGTTAGTTTTAATTTTTCAGAGAGAAATAATTACTGAGCCAGAATAAAAGATACATAAATTAAAAGACTAATTCACATAATATCTAATTATCTTCCAACTCATCAGCTGTTTTCAGGTGCAAATCAACACAGAGGTACGAAGTCCATTCAGGCTTCATTAATGTGTTGGGGTCTTTATAAACGAATTCCCTTTTATACATCGCACAGCGTTACACATATTTCAGACCGGTTTTAATCTAAAGAGATTATCTTCTCATTTCGAATATATTACGCCCTGTGCTTTAATTATGCGACAGCGTTATTGCATGCTTTGAATAACAACTATATGTCTGTCTGCAATACAGTATTTTTCGATGGCGTCCGTCGTTTGAAGCGAGTTGTTGACAACAAAATTTAGACGGTGTTTGGATGCAGGTAAATGCAAGCTGAGGTGGATTTTATTATTTCATTTCTAGTTTCCTTACTATTTTTTCTAACTAGCTCTTCCCACTAACCGACCGGTCAACAACAGACTGAAGTTTTGTATATATGAATGTAAATATTTGTATGTATATATATAAGTATATATATATAATAATTATATATATATATATATATATATATATATATATATATATATATATATATATATGTATATATATATATATATATATATATATATATATATATATATATATATGTATATATATAAATAATTAAATAAATTAATATATATATATATATATATATATATATATATATATATATATATATATATATATATATATATATATATATATATATATATATATATATATATATATATACATATACACACACACACATATACAGTATATGTGTGTGTATTTATTAACTGATATTAACAAAATTTCTTATAGGCTTTGAACTGTTATCAAAAGCACTCTATGTTTCATCGTTTTATCATGGTAGCGTTAACTTTCAGCTTTCCTAATGATGAATTGTAAAACGAAAATGTTGATCCAGCCGATACAACTTTGTCTTTTCCATAAAAAGTCTTCTCTATTTCGTGTTTTTACCTTTCTATGCTAATTGGATTGCACTGAGTTTTATTTCGTTAAGGAGTTTTTTATTATTTCTTATTTCTTTTCTAACAAGATATTTAATTAAGATTTCGTAATTTCCGTGCTATTACCTGCTTTCTTTTTGAGATTCATTTATTTTATTCCCAAGCTCTGAATTTTACTTCCTCCTGTATTCTTGGAAAAGTAAAACCGTCTTTAGATTAAGCAACAGAAAGGATCTCCATCTTTTTAGGGGAAGGAGTAATGAGGTTTTGGTTTTCTACAGGTGAAATAAATAAAAGTTTTAGAAATACCACAGAACTCCCCGGAACTGAACAATGTTACAACAGGAACTTGAGAGCATTGAGGCTTGATTAAAAAAAATAACGTCAAAGTATATTGTATTGTGCCGGAATGGTACGGCAGTTATCGTAATGCGATCCAGATGAGAGCCATTCGTAACAACTTTTTATCAGAAATTATGTGTACTCTCTTTCTGTACACACACATATATATACGTATATATATATATATATATATATATATATATATATATATATATATATATATATATATATATATATATATATATATATATATATATATATATATATATTATACAGGGTGTCCATAAAGTCACTTTACAATTAAAAAAATATATTTTACAAAAGCAAATGAACAGACAAATATGTAGAAATTACTG
>NC_089783.1:21036781-21044281 GCF_040412425.1 Macrobrachium rosenbergii | reverse complement strand
TTTGAAATAGTCAAATAAAACCCTTGTTAAACAAATGTATAAAAATAAAGATATGGGAATTCCTCCCATGTTACTTATAAAGTACACACAATGTAAAAAATGTCTGACACAAGTGAGATATATCTTAAATGAAACAATCTACAGTTTGGGAAATATAAAATGTTTCCTACCTCCAAAAAGCAATGTTCACAGTCTTAATCGACAGGTATCGAACCAGAGTCTTCACCGAAGGCTTCTATCAATATTCGGTGTTGATCTTCGAATGACAATTTGTGTGATAACTAATGCCTGCACACCCTGGGGCTCCCACCCAAAGAAACACACATATGAACGAATTCTCCGGAACCGGGACATTTCCAGGAACAAAGTCTTGTCAGGCAATGTGTTTCAGGTCTCAAGAATATCTGACGCATTTGTCCTAAGTCTTCTAATGAGCGCCAGACACCAGCCAAGCATTCTCTCTAGGTTCTTCACAATGCCTTTAGCCACACTTAATAATAAAAAATCTACTGTGTATTGCAATTCATAAAATATCTGTGACTTATGAGCTTTTCATATATATATATATATATATATATATATATATATATATATATATATATATATATATATATATATATATATATATATATATATATATATATATATATATTATTATATATATATCATGACATCATATACTGTCTGACATAATATTTATGTATTTGTTAATGTTTTCAAGTAATCTGCTTTAAAATCCAAGTTATTCATCGTTTAACTAATAAGAAATTTTTCTGAATTACATTAATGTTACTATTCTTTGAATCCATATTGTTTTTTCTTAAACATTCCATTATTTGAAAGGATTAAAGTTAATATAGGTGTAAAATAGGTAATTTAGCATTCCCGTACCATTAAGACGACCTTTGCTGATTTAATATTTTCCAAATTTGTAATTATCTGGCTGTCTTAGCCTTAATCTTATTTTCTTGAGAGTTGCAATAATTTAACATTTCTTTTAAATTAATGCGCTTCTAGAGTTACAGTGTCTTTAAGACTATTGCCACTTCTATACATACTACCCTGAAGTTATCCTTTCTTCATTATTATTACTGTCAGAAAACCACTCTTCACTTTACTATGGGGAGCTTTTGTAAGAATCAGCCATATGATAACAGTGTCTCTTTTCACTTCATGCTACGACTATTTTGAAGTTGCCTTTCTTTAATGCCGTCAAGTTGTCCTCTTTTTCTGCTTATTTTAAAAAATAGGTTCATTTCAAAAACGCCAAAAGCGTCTACCAAATTAGAATGATTTTAGTAGATGTAGGACCAACAACTAGAGCGACTTGGTCGACAGTAATTGGGCGGAAAATCGCACGCGTGAACCGCCTTCTTGAACAAAGCCATTTTAGCATTGAAACGAGCCTTTGTCGAGGCACTTAAGACCAAAGTGACAAAACTTGTAAGAATGCCTAAAGCGCCTAGGACCCATTTGCACTGAAAATGCGACGCTTTGTTGCTTGGAATATTCATTCCTGAACGGAAAGCTGTTGTGCGCAGCGGAAAAAAAGAACTAAAAATGAAAATGGAAAAATAGCAGTCCTTTGGAGATGTTGGATCGTGTTGGGGAAATGATATAATTTCCTGGAGTTTCTGAGTGTGCAATGATGGTAATCAGCATTTAACAGCAGAAACTGAAATGATTTACCTTTTGTGTATGATCGTGACGAGGATATATAAAAAAATTTATTTTTGTGGTATACGATCTTGCTGAAAATAAAAGGGTTCATTTGTGAATGAAGGGCTGTGTTAAAGAACTGGAAATATTTATGAAGATATTAAGAACCCTCTCAATGAACTCACAGGATCTCTTTTTGTATGCATTAAGGTGCTGTTCTGAAAATGTATGGAAGAGTTGGTGAATTAAAAATAGTTTTCATTTAGGAATGCAGATTTTTTGTTGAGGAATTGAAAGCATAGTCCTTCTTGGTATCTTGAAATCATTCAGATTACAAGTTATCAATATGCGCAGGAAGCAATAAAAAAGGATTTTCTTGGAAGTGAAAGAAATAAATATTGATTTTGCGACTGTAGGATAAATTCGAGGAATCACATATATTCATTTTCGCATCATTCTCCACCCAAAAAACAATAATACTAATGGTTCATTGTACCTAGTTGACTAATTTCTGATTATTTTCTTTTTATCATCAGGTTTCGTGGATCAGGCAAAGAGACCTACACATCCTCACTGTTGGAATCTTCACTTACACAAGTGACGATCGATTTAAGGTAATGGATTTGTCTAATTAAAGAACATTGTCATAGATAGGTAGAGAGACTGATAGAAAAAATGCTTGACTTGTTTAAAATAAAGAAAATGGTATTTTGTACTTGTTACACACACACAGACACGCACGACGCACATGCATAACCATATATATATATATATATATATATATATATATATATATATATATATATATATATATATATATATATATATATATATACATATACAGTATATATGTAAATGGATGTATGTATGTGTGTGCGTGTATGTGCCACAATTACTCTGAAATGCAATGAGCAATTTCAACTAAACTTGGTATACTTATGACTTACTATCTAGAAATCAGCACAGTGTGGGGGTAAGACATCACTAGCACCAAAGGGCACCAAAGGGTGGGGGGAAGGGCTTCACTGAAACGAGGCTGATTCTGCCGGTGAAACGGGGCTGGTCGTTCCCGCAGACTTAGTAACTTTACGAATTTATCATATCTAATTTTGGTATACTTATAACTTACTACCTGGAAAAGAAGACTATGGGGGTAAGAAAGACATCAGTGGCACCAAAGGGGTTGGGGGTTGGGAAGGGGATTACAGAGAGAGAGAGAGAGAGAGAGAGAGAGAGAGAGAGTGAGAGGGAGAGGAAATGAGACAGAGAGTAGAGTGGGGGATGTTAGGGAGAAGAAAGAGGGAAAGAGACAGCAATGGTTGGAGAGAGAGAGAGAGAGAGAGAGAGAGAGAGAGAGAGAGAGAGAGAGAGAGAGAGTTTATCAGTTGTCATTCAGAGTTATCCCAGGCAGCGCTGGGTTGGTCAGCTGGTGTACACACACACACACACACACACACACACACATATATATATATATATATATATATATATGTATATACATATATATACATATATATATGTATATATATGTATATATATGTATATACACACACATATATATATATATATATATATATATATATATATATATATATATATATATATATATATATATATATATATATACTTGCATATATATACATGCATATATATTTGTTTATTCGACAATCATAATGAATACTGCTCTGTTTAAAAATAAAAACAATAGCTGAGGTGATATGACGAATAGGGGACAATAACTCAGCCAGAATGAAAATACGAGGACTTTTGTGTTTTAAAGGGAAAGGTAGCGATGTGGGATATATTAAAAAAAATCACAATACCATATCCCTGGAATAAAAACCGACCAACACGCAATTAGATAATGGTTATCTCTCTGCATTCTTGCATACCACAAAGGAAGGGGAAGGAGTTTATTTATGAGTTACCCTTTTTACATCAAGCAAAGGACATCGGGTGATGATTTCCATTATTGTTGAAAGTTTTTGTCGTGAATTAATTCTCGGATAAAGAGATTATCCACAATTGTATTCCCTTTCTGTTGCGAAGCTGGATTTATTGTAGGATAAGTGATTGATTGGTTAATAAAACTAGTGTGGTAAACGCGATGTCTTTGCGGTTTCTCTGGAAAGAGAGCTCTCGCTCGCATAATTTCCACGTCTATATTTGCAGTATTTTTAGGATTATGAAATGAATATTTGTTTGTGGCATAAATTTAATAAAGATTATTGTTGTTTGTGTCGTCAAAACTTTTGTTTCTGAAATTATATGCTCTGAAGAAATATCCCTCCCTTCAACTAATAGCTGATTATTGAAATGAACTAATACGATTACCTCAGGATAGACCCAAGTGAAAAATGGAATGGCTATAAAAACAAAAGATGAAGTTATCAACACTAATTTGTTCACTTAGAGTTTCAGCACCCAATCCAAGAAAACGACATTCAAAATTCACGTCTCAAGTAGTTCAGGTAATGATGGTGCAACGGAGCAGTAAAATGCATTCGATTTTAGGCGATTATAAGCATCTGAATTGTAACCCTTGATATTTAAAGGACAGAAGACGACATGATGCGATAACATTATGCATGAGGCTATGCATGGGAGTATTTGAAGGGTAGGATATCACCAGTTTAAATGTCAAACGCAGAGTGGCAGGGAGCTTTTGAAATAGGGAAGTGAAAGATGCACGAAGGGACGCAAGCCCATTAAAGGGGGGCGTCTCAGACTGCTTCACATACTGATAAAGTTTGAAATAAAGAGGAGATGGGATCTTCGAATAAAGGAGGGTGTAGTAGCGGTGACAGCGAAATGTCATGCTCATGAATACTGATGGAGAAGACGACAATGATGAATTACAATATCATTATGATGCTGACAGTTCGTGACGTTTAATCTAATCTTTATTGGTATTGTTTCTACAGCGTGGACAGTTGTGTATCTGTTATATTTTAATATCATTCTGAGCTTTTATTTAGAACTGGTATATCTATTTATTGGTAGTTACGATTTAGTCTACTATTTTCTACTTAGAGAAATTCGAAGAATGATAAAATTATATCAGCTCTTTGGTTGAGCAATCTTTTTATGAAGCTCACGTGCTTGAAGATAAAGAAGGTAATTGTTAGTATTCGATTACTGTTGCTTATAACGGGAAACTTGCGACAGAATAACGCTGACATTTTGTCTGGAACTGAATTTCATTATATTTATAGAACGTAGTTCTGGGACCCGCCAAAGAATCCCTTATGATGCATTTGCTCATCTTAAATTCTCCAGGTCTTCCATCCACACGAGACTGAGGACTGGTATCTGGACATCAGCAGCGTCACATTCCGCGACTCTGGCATCTACGAGTGCCAAGTGTCTACGAGTCCGAAAGTGTCACTTCCCATCCACCTGACTGTTCTTGGTAAGTATCTAAACATGGGAATGGATTTTAAAGATTTTAATTGTTCTGACAATTTAATGTGGATTGTGTTGGAAGATAAAAGTGTTAGACCGCTTCAATGACTGCCAGTTTTTGTTGGTAAATCTAAACTGTAAAATGGTTTGAGTAGTTTTTAGTTTTCATAATGTAAAGTTTTGGAATTAATAATAATAATAATAATAATAATAATAATAATAATAATAATAATAATAATAATAATACCACTGTATCTATAAAAAAAATAACACCTGTCTATCGTATATTCAAAACATAAATAATAAAAGAACAACTAATTCTTAACTTAAATACCCTAACCTACTAAGATTCAGAACAACAGCGCCTTAGCAATGCAGAGACGAAGCAAACAATAATGCCTTGACGCTCTGTACAGGTGTTCAAGAAGCTGACATACCTGGCCCGGACGAAGTGTTTATCCAGCACGGCTCAACAATCAGCCTGCAGTGCGAGGTTCAGGCGGGCGTTGAAGCCGTGGGTCCTGTGCACTGGTTGAAAGGAGCCGATACTCTTAATTATAGTTCTCCGCGAGGTGGAATTAGCATGGAGGTAAGAGCAACCTCCTGTCTGCTTGTTCATGTGAATCTTATTGTTTGTATTCTCATTCATTCTTTTCTTTTCATAGTCTGTTTAGTTCACAATAGCCGTCAGGAAGATTTTACTCTATAAGGGATTTTCTGTACTGATGCATTTTATTACATTACTCGACTCATTCAAGGAAAACGTTCTGCTAGGGGGATTAAGATTAAGATTTAGATAATTAGTCTCTCTCTCTCTTATTTTCTGTGAACAAATTACGTAACCATATTCATTTTGTTATGTGACTAGAGTTTTTCATCGTTATTTTCTAGAGACTTAAGGTTATTTTTAGATATTTTACGTTTACCACGTTATACCTTAACTTTGTCAGAACCTTTCCTCATTACTATATACATTCCTTAAGTTATTTTCAAATTCCTTTCCTCGCTTTCATGCTGATCCTTATCTCTTTGTTTCATATAACCTTGCTTCATTGGCACTTTGACTATATATTATTTTGTCTCAGAACCTTTTCCGTTGTCATGTTGATTCCTAAACTCATTCTGAACTTGCTCTCTGGTAAGTTAATTCCGTCAGTCCAATCACAGGTAAACTTTTCTCATTTCCTTCCTGACTCCTGAGGTACCTCGGTTATCCATCACTTATTTCCAAGTTGATTCTTAGTGTTATGTCTTAGAAATCAGTCTCTCGTTGCCAGTTTGATTATTAGTGCGTAGATTCGCCATGCCATGTTAATTAATCAGGTTTGGGGTCATACAGCCTTTCCCCTGTTTCAAATAATCAAGTCATGTAAGGCTATGAGAACTGAATTAAATTTCATAAACATAATTACTTTAAACGATTACCAACTCATAGTATTTTATGTAGTTTACTACCCTCTTCAGTCACTGATTTTATAAATCCTAAAGGAGAATGTTTAGGGAAGCCATTTCTTTTAAACGCTCAAAACCTTTGAGTAAAGAGAGACGGTGAAAGATCTGCTTCCCCAGTCCTTTGAGAGAGCTTTGGGTATTTACGTATTTCACGTGCTGACTCTCATCTACCTGCACATGCTTCTCTCACAAATATCTGCATACGTTTCCTCAGATCTCGAAGCACCTCAGGAAAAATCTCCCCTGCGATCCTGCAAGAGCCATCTCAGTTTCCCCAAGATAATCATTTGCAATCGCTGTGCATTTATCATGTACCTTTCTGCCTTTGTCTTGTGTTGCTCAATGGAATATAGAAATTACTTCTACCCTCATCGAAAGCCGAAGGGTTTGAGCAACGCAGAGGAACATTTGGTTGCAACATGTATTGTTTGATTGTATCTCGGCTGACGAGTACATTTTACGCATCTCTGTATCGTTTTAGATATACAGACAATTCAGGTCTTCGGTATTACCGACGTATTTCCTCTGCATTTCCTCATGCTTGTTAGTATAGCCTTCGAGGTAGATAGGAGTTTGGCTGCGTCAGTTTATATTTATTGTTTTCTTTTTGTTTTCCAACTTGTACTGCCTATTATTTTTTGTATATAGATAAAAGATAAAGTAATGTGGTTGTTTCTTACATTTAGATGAAAATTTGTCCTCTCTTCATGCTTGTATATTTTAGTAGAACAACTATGAAAGTAAAGTATCGGATTATTTCTGCATATATATATATATATATATATATATATATATATATATATATATATATATATATATATATATATATAACATACACTCACACACATATATATATATGTGTATATGTGTATATATATATATGTCTATGTGTCTGTGAATATATATATTTATATTATATATGAGAGAGAGAGAGAGAGATAGATATATGAGAGAGAGAGAGAGAGAGAGAGAGAGAGAGAGAGA
>NC_089783.1:21016781-21031781 GCF_040412425.1 Macrobrachium rosenbergii | reverse complement strand
TATAGGCTTTTCGTCTTTCATTTTCTGTTAGTGATTAACCATGTCAAGAAAGTATATGAAACGATTTCCTTATCGAGTAAATAACCTGTATTAGAAAAGTGGATGGAAATATAGATACGAACCCAAAGAATAATAATGACTGACTGACAACTTCCTAAATCACCCTATCCTGTAACCTAATGCATGGTTCAGTATATCTACTTGTTTGCCAACAGTTTATACTATACGCACATGAGAACGGTACTGTGTTGGACATTAATTATTACCTTTAATATAATTGACGCAGGTGAATGAAGTGCTCGATTAAAACCAGTAAAAGGGTACACTATTGGAATCTTCTCCGGATGAGTTAGAGGGAAATATTATCACGGGGTGGATAGATTGGAATCTCTCTCTCTCTCTTATAATATAAACTTATTCTGATGGCTTTCATTATGCTTGTTGAGACGTTCCGTTCAATATCCAGGACACGTTTTCTGAATGGAACCAAGACGTATACAGAAATATATAAGAAGACGATACATTTGATTTACAAATGGATATATTACGGAATTGAGTATGGAGATAATGTATGAATATCAGAAATTAAATCAAGTTAGAATCCTTTTTATAAAATCAGTGACAAAAAATTTACCTTTAGTTTTTATTGATTTTTGTTGCGAATTTCAGAAGACGTAAATTTTAATCTTTAATATATTAAAATCTTACAGGGGCAATACATAACCTAGAATAGGTGAGTATTGAATATCACCAAAGAAAACGTATTACAAACAATTAAAACAAGTAAAAAAAATGGCATCAGCCACGGCCCATGAAACTCAGCCCCAGTCCGGTGGTGGCCTGTATTGCTGGTACCTATGGCGGTGCCAGAAGTACGATTATGGCTATATTTAGCCTTAAATAAAATAAAAAGTACTGAGGCTAGAGGGTTGTAATTTGGTATGTTTGATGATCAACATACCAATCTGCAGTCCTCTAGCCTCAGTGGTTTTAAGATCTGAGGGCGGACAGAAAAAAAGTGCGGACGGATAGACAAAGCTGTCACAACAGTTTTATTTTACAGAAAACTAAAAAGTTCCATTACCCTCATTTTAGTTTAAGTACTCTAATTGTCTCCATGCTAAATGTCACTTTTTATTCTCCGTGAACGGTTAAACATACGTGACGAAAATATTAAATCACGAGTCGCGCTAATCTATAACAGATTAGCGACGGGGTTTCAATATCATCCGTTTCCATGAAGGAGATGTTTGGTTTGAAGCAATCACGAAAATGATCTCGCCCATTAGCCGGGTTCCAATGAATCTCGTTATCTCCCTTGCAGTGATAATTCCATTCAGATGAGAAAAGCAGGTGAGGAAGTGAGAAGAAAGTCAACGAGGAAACGAGAACCAGGAAGTTGGTGTTAATGTTGAATGGCAGAGAGAGAGAGAGAGAGAGAGAGAGAGAGAGAGAGAGAGAGAGAGAGAGAGAGAAGCAAGTCAAAGAGGAAACGAGAGCCAGGAAGTTGGTGTTAATGTTGAATGGCAGAGAGAGAGAGAGAGAGAGAGAGAGATGCAAGTAAACGAGGAAACGAGAACCAGGAAGCTGGTGTTAATGCTGAATGGCAGAGAGAGAGAGAGAGAGAGAGAGAGAGAGAGAGAGAGAGAGAGAGAGAGAGAGAGAGAGAGAATCAAGTAGCAAGTCAAAGAGGAAACGAGAGCCAGGAAGCTGTTGTTAATGTTTAATGGCAGAGAGAGAGAGAGAGAGAGAGAGAGAGAGAGAGAGAGAGAGAGAGAGAGAGAGAGAGAGAAGGTGACTGGGGTAAGGAGAAAACAGTGGGTGAATGTTAATGCTGAATGGGAGAGAGAGAGAGAGAGAGAGAGAGAGAGGAACATTTTTTGTGAATGTATCAGAAATATACATGCAATAGGAACATTAAACCGCTTACGCAGTCTTAGTAGGACGGAAAGCAACTGCGAATATGGTATAAACATGAACGACCAGACAGGAGTGTATAAGGAGATGGAAGGAGTTGGGTTGGTGAGGGTGGGGGTCGTTATATTTTGGGGAGGCATATAGGCCGGGGGTGGGGATAAGGGTGGGTGGTGGTGGTGGTGGTGGTTATCCTGGAATGCGTAACAAGGAACGTGGAGATATTTCACTTGATCACATAATTTCCAGCCGCGTGACTCGTAGGTAAGGAGCTTGGGAAAAAAAAGGATTTAATCTCAAGGCGGAATTTATGGCAGCTTGGAACTCGATTGGCTAAGAAGATTCACAGTCTAATGGGCATGCAAATATTCTCCCGACATTCATGCCTCATATTTATTTTCTTTTCACTTTTAAAAATAGTTTCATTTCTCTGTTATCATGTTCTATTTTTGTATCATAAAGTATACTGTTTTCGTGGATTTTTGTGGAATATAAGACAGTTCCGTTTTATCTTATTCCTTCTTACACACAAACACACACACACACACTCTCACACACACACACACACACACACACACACACACACACACACACACACACACACATATATATATATATATATATATATATATATATATATATATATATATATATATATATATATATATATAATATATATATTTTATATATTAAGAGTTGTTATAGCGTCAACGGCTGATTTTTCTCTGCCGCATGAATATTAAATTTATTTCTATATCTCATTTAATTTAATGGGGCAAGAATGTCCTGAGATTATTTTCTTTGCAATGCAGATCGTCTATTCTCTGACTAAAAGGAGATATATTTATTTTCTTTTATATATACACCATGTATTTACATACAGTGAAGTCTGGCACTTATTATCCGTTGACATATTGCAATTATCAAGAAAAAAAAACTATGATTTTAAAGATATTTTCATGCAAAAAAAAAAAAAAAAAAAAATTCTGATTGACGTTGTAAATGCCAGTCATCTGCGTGGAAAAATATTCTTCAAAAGCAGGGGAAAATGTGAGGAATTCTTTTTCCAGGACTGGAAGGTCAGATGATATTGAAACGGACGAGAACTAAAAATCCTGCGTCGTTTGTGTTGCACGTGAATGCCTGACGCGAAAAAAGTTCCCCACCAAAACTGAAAAAAGCTATCTCCCGCGTAAAGTGATCACATGCAAAACCCATGTAACCCTTCAAGTACAGTAGATTGTTCAAATTTTATTACGTAGGTGTAAACATTAAAAGCATATTTTGTCGTTAACCTGGGCTAGTAATCCAGTACTGGAACACTCATAACAGAGATAATGAAAGCAATAATTTGCACCGATACGTATGAAGTTAAGTATATCTTAGTTTTAGACCACTGAGCTGATTAACAGCTCTCCTAGGGCTGGCCCGAAGGATTAGATTTATTTTTACGTGGCTAAGAACCAATTGGTTACCTAGCAACGGGGGACCTACAACTTATTGTGGAATCCGAACCACATTAACGAGAAATGAATTTAATCACCAGAAACAAATTCCTCTTGTTCTTCAATTCGAACTCGCAACCAACAGAGTGGTAGCTGAGAACGGAACCCGCTCACCCTGCGAGGAACTAGCGATACGTATGACTGAGTAACAATAAGGCAGTGCCTTGATTGACTGAAATTAAAGTATTGTGCTCATAAGCTCAGATAGTTCCCAAGAGGCATCTATCGATCTGATACAAAGGCATTCCCGTAATGGCGCCCACGTTCTACCGAGGCGCCCTATTTTCACACTTTTGATTATCTGATGTCATTCATTTACTGTTGTGTAAAATTGCTACACGGTCTTACAGACAGTACTAGTCATGTAAATATTCAAACATTTTAAGAGATTAAAATGATGATACATATAAGTTTTCAGGAGTAACAATGGTATTTTTTATAGGCATATATCTAAATTATTTGATTTATCTTATATGTTATTTTCCCTCTCATTATCATCTCTTCATAAACTGGCGTTTCCTTCTGAGGAAGAGTGTTTGACATGTCGACGGCCTCTAAGTAACCATTTGAATTGTTACTTGTAATTAATGTTTGCATTTAAATGTAATGACAAATTCAAATATATATATATATATATATATATATATATATATATATATATTTTAATATATATATATATATATATATATATATATATATATATATATATATATATAGTTATATATATATATATATATATATATATATTTTTATATATATATATCTAATATTATATATATATATTGACTATTTATCACATCACCGTTATTCATATACAATCCTACAAACTCATTATCATCTCTTCATAAACTGGCGTTTCCTTACCGAGGGAATTTTTAGTTGAAGAGTGTCCTTGGTCGAACCAGCGACGGTCAGGACTACAGTGACGCAGTGCGCCACTGTAGTCCTGATTCCTCGTCCGTAACCATTTGACCAGCGATTGACTTGTATTGACGCGGTGCGTCACTTTCCTGATTCTCGTCCGTCGCTGGTTCGACCCCACGGGACGGCGGACTTATTATCAATTAAAATTTAAATGAAATATATTATTTGACAAATTAAAGGACGTTTGTAGCTTTCTGATTATATATATATATATATATATATATATATATATATATATATATATATATATATATATATATATATATATATATATATATATATATATACAGTATGTATGTATGTAGGCATATAAGTTTGAAAATATTTGTTTTAGTCCTTCTTCACATCAACAAAATTGAGAGGAAGGAGGACATAAATATACAGTGAAAGTCAATTGTTTCGAAAGAAATATTATCCCTTGAATTGTTCTGAAATTCAGAGAAGGAACTAACCAGCAATAAGATCAAGCTGTCGACTTCATGGAGACGACGGACGTATACAATTGAATGAGATGTAAATATTTGATGAATATCCATTTTTAACATACTTTGAATGTAATATCACTTTTACAGTATTGATCACCGCGTTGATATTTGAAGAGAGAGAGAGAGAGAGAGAGAGAGAGAGAGAGAGAGAGAGAGAGATCAGGATCGAAAATATTTGATGAATATCCAATTTAAACATCCTATGAATGTAATATCACTTTTAAAGTATTGATCACCGAGTTGGTATTTGAATAGAGAGAGAGAGAGAGAGAGAGAGAGAGAGAGAGAGAGAGAGAGAGAGAGAGAGAGAGAGAGAGAGATCAGGATCGAAACCGCTTAACATAAGTGGATATGATGTGAAACACGTATTTTGTTTTGATAAATGGGTGTAATGGAGACTATGAACAATAGACATATCCGTCATTTGACGACAATTTGTTTTATTGACTTCCTTTGTATTTCCAACGTCTGAGGAATTCTAATTATTATCCTCACCTACTTAATGACATCCATTCGCAACCACCAGAAACCGCGACCCGTACATCCTTCTGTGTCTCTAAAGCCTCGATTCTAGAGGCAAGTTTGTGACTACCACGAACGCGCGCAAAAGACCAGGAAAAACACATTTCTCCTATATTTCTCCTCAGACTTGTTTCCCTTGGTATATCTTACATAAACACTTTAAAAAGGAAATTCTATTGCGTATCTACATCATCCCATGCCTCTACGCACTTGAACCCCATTTTTGTGAAAATAGCTTTTAACTGGGAAGGGTGTTTGGCATGTCACCGCTATTTAAACATTTCATAAAATACGCGAAATGAGCGCGACCAGCTATCGTGCTTTTACCCTTTGCAAATATGTTTCCTGAAATACTACGGATACTTTGAATGTTTCGTTTTCCATGTATTTAAAAGCACGAACCTTTTCACGAGCGCAGACCATTCGCTTTCATTTGTCAAAAGAGGAAATGCAGTTTATTCTAACGTTTTCAAATGAAAGAGTAAAACTCATGAATTCGTTTTTCGTGATTTGATATAGAAATGGCTAAAATTAATTAATGTTTCTAAACAACTTCATTCATGTACTATTTCTATTTTGTTTAAATCTTTATATGGAATTTTCTTATTCATTTATTTAACAGTGAATTTCAATACGTAAATCCATGATACATAATTTCCGTAATGCGAAATGTGACGTGGCCCTCATTTTGCTTTACGAAAGGAGTTTGAATTGTCAGATGCTACACTTTTTTTCTAGAAACTGTGCCATAAACATTTAATGACCCATTTCAAGCTTCATTTGCTAGTACTGCAGAAATACTTTCGTTATTAAAATTTAAGCTGACTCCCCGAAAAATTAAATGCTTTGTATTTTTCGAACAAAGTCACTTAATAATTCAGCAGTAGCAACAAAGACGAATAAATAAATTACCGTATCGTTAATTCTGTGGATCTCTGCAATCTGATAAATGTTTGCCATTTATCGTTACAATGGTAAAAAAAAAAAAAATTTCAATTTTGCCCGTTGCCCAGTCACTCATCCTCTGCCTAGCCTTGTGCCTAACATCAGTTCCTTGCACAGAATCTGTAGCGTTCTAAATGTTCTGAGAATGTGAAAATCTTGTATACCTCTCGGTATTCCCACTTAGTTTCTTGGGGATTTTGCTGATGGACTTGCCCGGGTATTTTTCTGTCATTCTCACTTCCTTCTCGACAGTGGCATTCATCCTTTTACTTGGATGCAATCACTTGAACATGTTAACCGTTCCCATAACTCAGGTGTCGTTATAATTCTCAGGTTAAATTCTTTTAAGCTTAACTCAGTTGATCTCTACAAAACTACTTGTATACTGGTAGTTTTCTCGCTAACCAACACCATTGTTTCTGTAATGTATGGTCACACAGTGATCTCATGTCGTTCTCTACTCTCGCCTGACATTCGTCTTCTACAGATTTTGAGGATTCTTACGCCGTAGTGTTAATATAGCTAAAATATTCAACAAAGCTCCTTGTAGGCTTGGGCTCATTTTAAGTAGCCTTGCACGGCCCAGCACCTAAGACATACAAGAATCCTGTTCTTTAATAACTGCAGAACATCTGCAGGGACATTTAGAACGAGTGGCAACCAAATGATAAACGATAAAAAAAATAAAATCAATAATATCTGCTGCGACGTTCACTAAATGAAATTCAACTCTTGTCAGCAAACAACATGATACAAAAAAATTACTATTTTGTTTAGGACACAGTGAAATATAGTTTATTGGTGAGATAACAACACCAACGAAAATATATTCAAACCGTCCAGTTTTTGGTGGCAACTCCCATTAAAAACCCTATGTTGATTCTAGAAATCATGTCGTTCCCTCCCCTCAAAACAAAAAAGCAAAACGTAAGTTCATTCTATGCAACAGTCACCTGTGTTAATGCAGCTTCTTCTTCTTGGTTCCAACAGCTGGAGAGGAATCGGCAGCAGCAGTGCACAGCGGGAGCAGTCACAGTCAACAGGAAGAAAACGTCCTGATGTGGGCAGCTACATTGTTACCAGTTACTTGGCTCTTCCTAAATTTCTCATCGACTCGACCATGAGCAAAAGTCAATGTAAGTACTTTGGAGCCAACGGCCTGTTTTGTTAAAAGATAAATTAGAATACATTATTAATAAGAATCCTTAAAATACACATATATGATAAGTTAACTCGACAGATAATAAAGGTTTTGCTATGATATATTTTTCAATGTCTGAACTGGAATACTATTATATATATATATATATATATATATATATATATATATATATATATATATATATATATATATATGTATATATATACGTATATATATATATATTTATATATATGTATATATATACAGTATATATATATATATATATATATATATATATATATATATATATATATATATATATATATTAAGTTCTTTTGATTTATAAAATTTAAACTCCACGGCTCATATAGGCTAACAAGGCCTTCTGTAAAAAGGCGGTAAACTGTGATATGATTCACTGTGCTGCGAAAAAGGATCAAAATTCATAATAATCGAAGTAGGTAGAATAGTAAATTGATAGACGTCAGGCGAAAAGAGGAAAGACTCCAGAACTATATTTGGTCATTATTTTGTTGAAGCGAGAGTTAAGAAAGATGGAAGTTCAAGTTATAGAGGAATGGTTGAATATACAGCTTTGGTCGTATTTATACAGTAAGCTCGGTAAGGACGAGTTAAGTAGAAAATGGGTAGAAAATGCTACGGGGTTATGGACAGAAACTGAAGGAGCACATGAAGAATGGGAAAAATTCTTGAGTGAGGTTATGCACTTAGCTGGAAGTGCTTCCGGCTTATCAGTTTTGTCAAGAGGGAAAAAAACAGCCAGTAGAAGGTTGAGGAAATGAATAGTAAAGTGAATGAGTCAAGGAGATTTTTTGAGGTGCAATTGCAAGACAGGAATTAGAAGTGTGTGTGCAAGAGTAAGGAGAATAGTTGAAGTGGTCAGAAAGATCATAGTGAAAAATACAGCATGTAATAAATGATAGGAGAAAGGGTGCACAAGGACTTTTGGGGAAAGTAAGAAGTTATTCCACAAGGAAGAGGCACAGAATGCAGAAGGAAAGGTTAATGACCAAATGAATATTTGCAGGCTGTAGAAGATAACAATGAGGTACGGGTGAATGACGCGTAATAGGAAAGCGCTAGAACCAGTTTGCAAATATCTATGTGAGTTATGATTGGCACATAATGACAACAAATAAGGTGACAAATGGGCACATCAGGGTTGAATGGATCACAAGTAAAATGTAGTATGGGTGTGTAAGTGCAATGAATCCTTTCTGTCAATAACTAGTCCTTTCTGCCTCAGACAGGGCGAAATTTTATTTTGTCAAGTAAAATTTTTTGTACAATGTGAAGATGTTATTCATGCTACGGTGCTTCCGTTGTCACCTTAAAACGCAATAATCGTACTTTGCTGTGATATGCTCATAAACACAAACAATTAAACAAAGGCTGAAAATTGCAATAAAATCGTCAGTAGCGCATTGCTGAAAACGAAACGTCAAAATGTCAGACCACGATTTGCAAGGCATGTCAGAGTGACGGGAAAGTTTAAGAGAACCGGAGGAGAGAATTAACTGATCCCCTCTATAAGGGTAAAGGTGATAAAGGAGGCTAAAGGAATTATAAGGGCATAAATTTACTTGGTATACTAGGAAATAAACTGGAATAAGGGTGTAGTGTTTCTGTGGCTGTTGAACGGTTCAGCAGTTTAAGAGCGAATGTGGGCATTGCTTTGTTGCTTATCTATATTAAGAGTTTTTTTTTTATAAATGATTCCTATATCTAAAAATAATAAAGCATTAACACTTTTTAATACTAATAAAAGTAGACATGAATAGTCACTGAAATTTGAAAAATCTAAGATGTCTATTATTAGAAATTTATCAGATGAATTTGAAATGGTCTACTCTTACTTTTTTTGGAGGGGGAGGGTGGTTATTGTATCGAAATTGTTATCCGCATTTTGGTATTATACATTGATGCAACAAATGTTTGTGTGTGTGTCTATGTGTGTGTGTGTGTGAGAGAGAGAGAGAGAGAGAGAGAGAGAGAGAGAGAGAGAGAGAGAGAGAGAGAGAGAGAGAGAGAGAGAGTTTTCTATCATTTCCAAAAGATTTTATCAAGATGTTTGGCAATACAAATTTTCTAAGTTTTTTTATTTAATTATTTGTTTGATTTAGAATGTATTTGCTTAGCATTAAAAAGAAAATAATGCTGGACAGCGGATTACCCTGACAGCCATTATTCAAAGTTGGTTTCAGCAAAGCATATTTTGATCACCTTTAAAAGAAAAACAAAAATATGGTGAAATGACCTTTTCCTCCAGTTTGGAGCTGGATTTGATTTTATGATATTTATGCTGCCAAGCCCAGCGCCAGGCCACTTTGGCCATTCAGCGCTTAGGACAGTGAAAAGAAGGAGGTGGAGTGGTTGGACAGCGAGATAAAGTGACCCAGAAAATAAAGGAGATGAAGTACAAAGATCTAAAGGTAGATTTGGAAAAAACCCACAGTAGCACTAACGAGTAACAGTTAGAGAGGTTGGACAGCAAAGATGAAGACCGAAAGCAGTAATGGAAGTTAAGTAAACGGCTAAAAAGTGGGTTCAGCTTGGAAACGAAGGGACGCTGCAATCCACGTGAGGTGCACCTCTCTAACTGAGTGTCACCAATAGTTGATGTGATCAAACGAATGGGAGATATATAGTATAAAGCAAGGAAATTCTTCTGTTCCGGCAGCCGAATCCATCTCATGCAAACGTAGGTTCCAGATACATATAGGAAGAAATACAAGGATATACAGGAGAGTCAGTTGTGACAATCCCGAAAGAGAACGAACGTCAGTTAGACTAAAAGTCTCAAAGGAAAGGCGAATTGTTTGTGCAGCATATATCATCAAGAGATAAGTCAACAAAAATAGATTAAATTCTCTGTCTCTTTTCTGAAAAGAAAAACATTGCTGGACAGGGACCAGAGACCTGTAGTAAATAGCTTTTTCTAAGACACAGTCCAGTCAAGTCTAATGCACACATTGAAATACAAATCGCAAATTTGTGTTTCTTCGAATAAACAACACTGGGAAGCTATTTTAGGTGGGCTGCTTTACGAAATGAATGCAATAGGCTGGGACTGGAAAAGTTCATTCAGTTGTTATGAGAGTGAAATTAAAATTTAAAAATAGAACATAATCATTTGTGGGAATCCTGTAAGTTATAAGAGGTCAGCAAGAGCTAATGACTTGAGAGAGAAGAAGCCGATTCTTACTATTAACGTTAGTCTCCTTTGATGACAACTGGATTTTTCAGTTTGATGTTTACGGAAAAGGATTTATAGTTATTTACATAATCCTCGTCTGCTCATGCACAAGAAATATATAAAAGACTCATAATTTATCTCTATCACAAAAAGAGGCCTTACAGATAGGCACGGGACTGGTGAGTTGGCTAAATTCTATGGAATTTTATGCAATATAAATTTATGGCAGTTTACAAAAAGATATAAGTTTTGAGTAACTAAGAAGTTCAGTAAAATAAATGTGCGGGTCAGTTATTTATTTATTGAAATTATTTGAAATTTTAACTTGATCCTCTTGTATGCGTATGCCTATGATTAGGCCTATGATGAACATTTATTTCTAAAAACATTTAATTGTGTGTGTTTGCTGGAAATACAAATAATGATGTTGCTACGTAATATTAAATTTAAAGCATTACCAGTTGTTATTGTAACGCATAAATGAAATAGATTCGTAAGGCTATTTATCAGTAGATGAATGAAAGAGAGAGAGAGAGAGAGAGAGAGAGAGAGAGAGAGAGAGAGAGAGAGAGAGAGAGAGAGAGAGAGAGAGAGAGAGAGAGAGAGAGAGAGTTTTTATATAGGGAAAGAATATATATATATATATATATATTATGCTATATATATATATATATATATATATATATATATATATATATATATATATATATATATATATATATATATATATATATATATATATATATATATATATATATATATATATATATATATATATATATATATATGTATATGTATACACACACACACACACATATACATATACACACATATATATATATATATATATATATATATATATATATATATATATATATGTGTGTATATATATATACACATATGTATGCCATGTAGTCTTTTTTGTGTGTAATCGCGCGAGTGTGTGTTCATTTATGTGAGGTCATCGTTTGGTCATTAGATAATACTAGTTAATTAAAATACTATATATTTCGTACACTAAACTTCAACAACAGAAACAAAATTCCCAAAAGCCCAGATTTTCTGCAGCCTTTCAGAGCACCCCTTACCTCATCTGCTTGCTCTTTTTCCGCAGGTGAGACCCAGACCATCTTGTACAGATTGATGTATCCCACCTTCCCGTTCCCCAGGTAAGTTGATTTATATGTTTACTACAACGGCTGATCGCCTAGAGCTTAACCCTGCTTCGCACCAGGTTTGCTCCTTATAGATTTTCATAGTGCGCATGCGTTGCTTCCCCACTTTTTTTTTTTATTGAATTTCTTGGCGTAGGGAATAAATTGAATATTACTTGGGAGGATATTTTGAATAGAGTTGTTTATTCATTTATCATTATTATTATTATTATTATTATATTATTATTATTATTATTATTAACGACTAAATATTTTTAAATATTGTTCATGAGCCAAGGAAAGTACTTCTGTGTTTAGAAATTTACAGTCGAAAGTAATTTGAATTATTAAGAGCATATTAAAACTCACAAAAACACACGTACACAGATACACATACACACATATATATATATGTATACATATATATGTATATATATATGTATCCACACATAAATATATATATATATATATATATATATATATATATATATATATATATATATATATATATATATATATATTATATATATAACATCCCAAGTTTGAGTACGTGTGTAAATGTGCAGTCATGTATCTTTTTAGTTTTTTACACAAAATGTGTCTCTGTGGAATTGGTGAATTTTACACAAAAGAAATTTGCTGCTCCCGTAGTCCCCAGCACAGTATGCCCTGTAATTATCTAATTTTTTCCCCAATCAAATTATCTCTCCATTCCATGAAGTTCACGAATTTTTAAGAAGTGTTTAACGCTGCTTTGGTTTAGTCTGTACCTCGTTCGAGTTCTGTGTCAGTTACTATGGTGATTTGTTTCTCGGCTTACTCTACTTGTGCATCAGTTTTTTTAATAACTATCTAAATGATCTACCACCGAGTTTCTACCTATTTTACCCATCTGTGATTCTTGAGCGAAACTGATCACAGACTTTAAGTGGTACTGGATGAGATTATAGGACGATTTCAAAATATCCTTCTTAGCTTTTATAAACGCGTTTTTCATTTGTGCATGATTATCCGTTATCACATTTATGTTCAAATAAATATATATTTTTTATTTTCAGTCTTCAAATTTATATATCATTAATTTTATATCTATAAACAATCTTGAATAATCATGTAAATTATCACGCCGATATGAACAGATACTCATATTTTTTCCATTTATCTTTATGGATATAAAGCATATTTTACATCACTTAATATATGTTACTGTCTACCACGCATTAAACACTTCAAAATCCTTTGCATGGTATTCCTAACACGAAACAAGTTTATTATATTTTTTTATACATTTAAATAAATAAGACAACATCCGGCATAAAGTATTTTTTCTAGTGCTTGCAAAATTACAAGTGAAGTACATTCCTTTTGGATATTGAGTTGTTCGGAAGGTCTGAGTTTTCGACTTCAGGGTCCCCACTGAAAAGTTATTAAAAGACATTCATCGATTATTTGCAGCCTTTTAGCATGTTTCTTTTTTATTTGTTAGAGCACAAGCGTAAGTTATGTTTGTTTGGCTTGATAATGTTTATAGCTACTTTTATTAACTATTTAGGAGCATTTCATGAAAAACGTGATTATTGAACATTTTCCTGTCATTTAAATAAAAAAAAGAAAATGAATGAAATAATTATATCTGCCTTCCGACTGACAAGTGGAAAACACTTCACATGTAATTTTACTCAAAAACATCCTAAAGAAATTATTCCTTGATTTCATATTCGTCCAAAAGATAATCCTCATTGGAAATGTGAAACATTACAGTAAAAGATCCCCTGTACATATATTTATTATGAAAAGCAATATAACGCCTCTTTAATATGTAAGAAAAAATAACTTTGCTTTCCGCAGACTAATACGCGCTTTTTCTCTGCTTTCTTCCACAGGTCACTTGCCCCACTTATGGTACGACTCCAAAAGCCTACTACCCTTTGGTACTTCAAACTCCCAGACAAGAACTTTTGAACAGTGTAGCGTGCCTTATATTTTTGTAGGTGTTCCCCTATTGTAAATGTATTTAAATATATATATATATCTATATTTCCACTACCGGATTTTCATTCCTATTCCTCACACGTTTTCAGAGTTGAGTTTCTCTCGGTGAAATCTGATGAAAGTGGACCTTTTTTTTTTTTAGTTCACACGTCCTCAGAATAGTCAGTCTTTTGAGAAAGAAAGAGAAAATAGAGATGGAAAATAAGTAGGTAATGAAAATGCGTTTGAAATAACATTTGAGTACTTCACTCTATACATCAGAAAATTCTGTCAATAGCAGAAGTCTCCTTAGAGTATCATGACGGAATGTCTTAAACTTTAAAGCGTTGACAGTACTAAAGGATCCACACTTTTAAGCAAAGGCAATAAAACGACTCTGGCACTGGGACCTGATAAGGGTGAATACTTTGACGCATTGCATAGCCAACATGACAAGCTCATTCAAAAGGCGGACACACGAAACACGACTGCAGAAGTTCACTCTGGAAATAACCTATAGTGGATACCCAAACAAGATAAGCTGACGATGGTAAACAAATTATTGCTCACTGGAAAACAGAAATAGCTAATGTGAGTAGTTTTATACCGAGGATGAAAACGGCATTTGGTCTAGCAATAATCCTCAATTAATGGTAAAATAAAAACATCTGAAGTATCTGGTATTGGATCCATATTTTGATCATCATGCGAGTTTTTCCGACAATGAAAAAATTCTTGAAACACTGTACAATGTGTGATGCAGTTCTTTAGTGCAGTAAAAATAACGATTGCTTTGCTAACCCACCAACTGTTACTATTCCCAGCCCAATGGACGTGTCGCAATTGAGTATTAAAGATCACCAAGGTCCAAGAACACCGCCTTGTGAAACGACACTTACTATAGATCTTGGTTTAAGGTACAGTATATACCATCACCAACAATTATCTTCGATAACCATTATAATATAAGGGAAAACATAGTCACTTACACTAAAATGATGATTTTATATATAAGGTGTCTGGAGTTAGCCAAATGAACTGGAAAACAAGAATCAAAATGAAAAGGTTTGGAATTAACTTCAAAAACAGGGTTTTCTTGGATGTAACTGGTTACATGCATGAGAATAAACCAAATTCTTTTATTATTATTATTATTATTATTATTATTATTATTGTTTTGTTGTTGTTGTTGTTGTTGTTGTTGTTGTAAGTAGCCATCTTA
>NC_089783.1:20996781-21011781 GCF_040412425.1 Macrobrachium rosenbergii | reverse complement strand
ACGGAAACTAACAACTCTCTCTCTCTCTCTCTCTCTCTCTCTCTCTCTCTCTCTATATATATATATATATATATATATATATATATATATATATATATTATACATATATACATGTGTGTATATATACAAATGTACACACATATATATACATGTATATATATATACATATATATATATATATATATATATATATATATATATATATATATATATGTATGTATGTATGTATATTTATATATATATGTGTTTGTGTGTGTATTGTTTTTTTGTACAGTGGTCACCTCCAGAACTGAGATTTCCCGATTTTGTCAACATTTTCTTTATATTTTCTTTGCAAGGACGGAATGAGGTCTTGAATACTGAAACGATCTTCTTACAACAATGTACCGGTACCGGACAGAATACCTAATAGCGGAAAATAGTTATGAAAAGGATACAAATTGGAATTCACCATTGTCAACCGAGGAATTTAAAACACAATATCGATCATGTGATCGAAAAGAATGTGATCACCTTGCATAAGAAAAGCTCGCTAAAATCTTTATTACAGATAAGAAAACAAAAATAAACTTTCTTACTTGGACAGTTTCATGCACCGATCAAGGCGGCCACATATTAGCAAAATAATATCGGCAGACAAAGAGAAGAAGAACTGTAAGTTTTGATAAATACAGAAGGAATCAAATGACAGGATAATATCATATATACGTGATTCCGTGCTAGAATTTAATTACAGTTTAATTGCCAACAAGAAACAAGAAAGTAGTGAAGGATAACTGGTAAAACATCAGATAAAACGACGAATGAAAAGAAGCAAACAATTTATGGAGGTCCTTCACTACCTGATATTCAGAATCAGAAAATAAAGAGGAAAACTGATGATGTTGACAATAATAATGGTGATGACAAATTATAAATATTCTGCCTAACGGGTACTTGTTTTGTTTCCTTACGATGAAGATCCTCTGTCTGATCTGAACTGTCTATATTCTATTTTTCCCACAATAAAGGTAATTTATCTGCTTGTTAGAATTAGAGGCATTACCTTAAGTGCAATGCTTTTGCTATGTAATTTTTTTTTATATAAGATTCACTTATTACAAGAAGAAATACTGTATTTAAATTGGAAGGTATTGTTGCTTAGCTTTTTATCACTAAACTGAGACACACCTTTGGAAAAGCAAAGCAGGGTAACTTTTTATTATTGCTAAAATAAGAAAGTTCTGAAGATTATTACTTAACGTAAAAAAAAAAAAAGCGAATCAGTATTGCAAGGAGGTAAACAAACTTACTTTAAAACTTTCTTTCTCTCTTTCTCTTTCTCTGTATAAAGATGCAGAAGCGAATGATAAAAGTAAATATAAATATCTACTGAATACGAATACTGACTACAGAACTATAAAGGAAATTTCTGTTGTAGATCAACATAATAAATAAAGATAAGGAAACGGTTACGTTAAATCCTCTAGTTATATCTCAGAAAACCTTTCCTCTTTACTGAGTGGAGTTTTTATTGCATGTCTCTGATAACTTTCCCTCCTTACAACGCTGATTACCTGTGTAATTCCGATAAATCCCTTCCTTAATCTCAAAGACAAGTCTGGGATTACCTCACATGATTGCTATGCTTACTTCAGGTCATATTACGAATGATTATTACTTATTGTTGATCAGTCGCTTTTCAGATTTAGGCTTTCTAAGCGACTTCCTGTTACCTCCTGTTCTGTCTCAGATACTCATTACACGTCGTCATGCGGGTTATGAAGTTTACATAACCTTGCAGTTGCTATGTTAGTTTGCTAACACGTACTCCGGTGACCTTGTTACATGACCACGTCAATTTCTAAAGTTGTCATTCAGACCAATTTCCCTTGCGGCAATTTTGGCTCGGAAAGTCATGTTTCATAGAATCTTTCTTAGTTCCTCTACTGTTCTCTGACGTCATTCTCAGACAATCTTTCATTATTCCCAAACTGATTCCTACAATCTTGTCAAATCTAAACATAAGTCATTACCGTACTAAAATCGTAAGTTGCCTTAGATAATATTTTCGCACTAGAATGCCTTATTGATAACCTAAGGCCAATCTAAGATAGTATATCTAGAGAGTCATATGGATGCCTTTAGATATATCCTGTATACTTTCTTTTTACATTTTGACCACTAAATTCATTTTCAGATAACCTTTACTCGTTTCTTTTCTCATTTTCATATTAAATCGTTACGTCCCTGAGCAGATGGCCTTTCAGTTGCTGGAACAGTTTATACTTCACTTTTGCCTTAGGGGTTCCTACAGACTATAGAAGATGCTATTTCCTCGTTGCATTGTTGATTAAAGACCATGAAATGATCCACAGTACACACACACACATATTCATATGTATACATATATATATATATATATATATATATATATATATATATATATATATATATATATATATATATATATATATATGCATATATATTAATATATATACGTATATCTGTGTGCATATGTATGTATATATATATATATATATATATATATATATATATATATATATATATATATATATATATATATATATATATATATATATATCAAGAAAAAAGGCAAGAAGATGGGAGGCAACAATGAAAATGAAAACGTTCTTCTGACACATCCAGCTTTTAACAGCTAAAGTAGAAAGATCCGTCCACTTTAAATCACTGAAGCATTGGACGAGACACATAAAGTCGCCCTTTGAGCTACAGTAGATGGAATTTCAGGTCGATGAATTACAGTTCTTGTTGAAAACTCACTTTACGATATACGTCAGGCAGAAAAAACTTAGAACCCTGAGAAAATTCCGTAACTATTCTATAAAGGACTTAACACAACAATTTGTTCTTAAGACACGTGTCAGTGTCACGAAATCATAAATTTACTAATAAAAACCAACAAAATCATCTTGAAGGAACACACACAGGTCAAAGTCAGGTAATCAATTTTTATTTGTTATCTCAGAGTGTCAGGGGTACGCAGAGTGCTAGAAGAAAGTTAATGGATAGATATTAGAGTTTAGATGGTTTGGTCATGTGGAAAGAATGGCAGGTAATTTATTGGTGGAAAGAGAGTAGAATTATGATGTGTTAGAAAGACGGGCGAAAGAAGGATCTAGATTACAAGGGTGCACAACTGGCGGCCCTCAATGAAGCATCTGGGCCCTTGAATTTATCATAGAACACACCAAATATCACTCTACAGAAAAAGAAAATAAGAAAGAAATAAATAAATTGAAGCAGAATGTGGCTATTTAGTGTTTTTCACTCAAGTAAGGTGGTTAAGCAGAGAAAATACACAGAAAAGACTTATCAGTCCTCTGGATGAAATTCTGATATTTCTTAATGAAAAGAATAAGGTAGTACCAGAACTTGAAAATGCTGACTGGCTTTGTGATTTGTCATTTCTTGTGGATCTCACAAGTCATTTAAATAACTTGAATCACAAACTTTAAGGAAATAAGCAACTTATTTCTCAGCTAGCCAACTATGTGATAGCTTTTAAACAAAAACTAAGTTTCAGTCACAGACAGCTAAAACAGAGTTAGGACACTTCCCAAACTACAAACTTGTGTGAGAAACACAAAGTATGCAATAAACATGAATACTATGCAACAAAATTAGGAAAACTTTTGGAGGCCTTTGAGAGCCGATTTGAGGACCTAAAGAAATATGTCAATGATTTGATGTTGTTCAGCGACCCCTTTTCTGCATCTCCTGATGTAGTGGAATTCGAAGCACACCTTGAACTGATTGATCTTCAGAATAACGACAGCCTTCGTACCAAGTATAATGAAGGGGGCTTACTCAATTGTTTGGCCAAAGATCAATTTCCATATCTGAGAAACAAAGCTGCTATTTACGCAAGCTTATTGGGCTCTACCTACATATGTGAAGAAACATTTAGTCTGCTCAACCAGAACAAATCAAATATTCGCAGCAGGTTAAGTGATCAAAATTTGCACCCTGTTTTAAGACTGGCAGCCACAAATTTCCACCCTAACATAAAAAAGCTGGTGCATGAATCTCACTGTCAAGAATCTAATTAAAACTAAACAGGTGAGCAACTGTGTTTTTTTACCCTTAAACATATACAAACTTTATTATATTTAATGTAAAATCTAGTGATCCTCGATTAGATATATGTTTGATGATGTGGACCGAGTAGCCCAAAAGGTTATGCACCCCTGATCTAGAAAGTGTTTGGCAGAAAGCTTGGAGGAGATATTGGAAGGAAGGGGTCAGATCCAAGAAGTGAGAAATGCCAGCAAGAATGGTGAATGGGGAATGGCGTAGTGTGTGCAAGGGTTCGACATACTGCTGGTGAGCCTTCCGTGTAGATGTACAAAACTGCTAGTGGCTAAAATTAAGGAAATTTCTACAAGGCGAGTTCATCGCCGATTAATAAGGTTTTTGTGAGACGAGTGAGGAATGGAAAATATGATGTAGTCTAACACTACGTGTACTGTACATAGCTATCACGATAAAGACGTTTCATATTCCGCAAAAGGTTTTGCGTTATATCTAAGCTACAGAGGCTATTTTCGTTAATTGGTGTATTGCATCGCTGAAGTTACGCTACAATAAGTAGGTCCATCGTTTTATGGGACGTATACATAAACTGAATTTAAAACTCAAATCAGTAAAAACCTTTAATGCGCAGTTGTTTGCACTCGATATCCTGCCTTACTTTCAAGAAAGCAGTGCAACCTGTCTTGTTTGTATTCAATTTCAAACAAAAGAAAGCCTTTCCGGAGAGAATCAGCAGAGGGGTTTCTCAACCAGACACACGCACACACCTACAATTACACTCGAAATCACTGAATAATTGATATAGTTTACCATTCTCATATGTTCTACTCCTGTTTTTGTCTTCCAAGAAAAAAAGACATCATTTGTAGGATAATCTTTGTAAACGATTAAGAGCGATGGAGGAACAGAAGTATCTTTAATTTCATTCTCCTCTCCTTGGCAGACGTCTCTGAATATTCAAATAATATGCATATGTTTTCCCCGTATGTCTTTAATATCATTTGCACATTTATTTGCATATGTTTTCCTTATATCCTTAAGAAACCTTGAGCATTTATTGTCCCTTCAGTCGTCCAAGAGTCTTTCCAGTGTCGCCTTGATAATCATCCTTAATTACACAGCATTCATTATGGATCTTTATACCTTTATCTTGGGTAACTTAATGAAATTTCGAGAGTGTTTTGACGTTCATCGAAAGGCGTGGGAACGGAACAATTCTCATCAGTTCTTTGTTTGCAGCAGATTATGGTCTTTACTTGTCTCTGTCTTTTATGAGAAAATGAGTTGAGATTATGTTCCACGCCCGTGTTAATTACTTTCATTACCTGTTTTCTCGTAAATTTTTCTGTATATTCTTAGTTATTTATACGCATTTAATTTAAGTGAACTTACACTTTCGTATATAAAAAAAATGAATTTATGTTGTTTGTAAGTGGTTGTATAACGATCAAATGGCTTAGTGCCCCTTTCTCTTCATTTATTTGTCAAGAACAGAAACTTATCCACTACTTACAGGTTATCTGAACAACGCATCAAAGCGATTTTGGGTTTGGTTAGTACCTGAGTGGGTGATCAGTATGCATTACTGAAAACGAGAGAACGTCGCAACCTAAGCTCCTTGAGTTTAGCACGAGCTAAACCTCCATTCGAAAGAGAACTTCGAATCGAATCGAGGAGCAAGACCTAAGCTTGTCTGTTTGGTAGATCGAACTGGTTGATGGCTTGAGTCGTCACTGATAAGTGGATATTAATGAATATGCTCTCTCACGACCTCTCTTATCGATTGACTGATTATGAAATTTAGGTGTCTTGAGTACCAAGCGCCAGAACCCATCAGGATTATTCATCTCTTGTCATGTATCTGTAATTTTTTCTCTCGCCTTCTGTCTCTATATGTACATTTCAATTTCTCCCAGATCTGATATTTTCGAATTAAATAGCGTGATATATGTACATTTCAATTTCTCCCACATCTGATATTTTCGAATTAAATAGCGTGAGAAATAAAGTGCATATGACTATCTATCTATCTATGTATTTATCTTCAATTGTCCTCAGTAGTAAGAATGCTGATACACCAGAATCATTAATATTCAGTAAAAAGGAAACCAAAAGAATGACCCCGGTGTTACATATATTTAACTTACATGTGGTAATATAAAATGTTTATCATTTTATTACTTATAATGGATATTACGTTTCATTTTATGTACGGTTGGACTGACAATACAAAGGAAAAAACGATCCATACAGGTATTACTGTGGTGACTGTTCCTTTTATCCAGGTATTACTGTACTGTTTGTCCCTTTTATCCAGGTGTCACTGTGGTGTCTGTCCCTTTTATTCAGGTATTACTGTCATAACTGTCCCTTTTATCCAGAAATTACTGTGGTGACAGTCCCTTTCATCCTGATACTACTGTTCTGTCTGTCCCTTCTATCAGGGTATTATTGTGGTGACTGTCCCTTTTTATCCAGGTATTGCTGTGCTGTCTGACACCTTTAACCAGACATTACTGTACTGTCTGTCACCTTTAACCCTTTATGCAGGTGTTACTATGCTGCCTGTCCCCTTTAACCAAGTATTACTGTTCTGTCTGTCCCTTTTATCCAGATATTACTCTGATGACTGTCCCTTTTATCCAGGCATTACTGTGGTGACTGTACCTTTTATCCAGTTATCACTGTGTTGTCTGCCCCCTTTATCCAGATATTTCTGTGGTGACTGTCCCTTTTATCCAGGTATTACTGTGCTGACTGTCGCCTTTAACCAGGTATTACTGTGCTGTCTGTTCCTTTTATCCAGGTATTACTGAGGTGACTGTCCCTTTTATCCACATATCACTGTGCTGTCAGTCCCTTTTATCCAGGTATTACTGTGGTGACTGAAAAGCACTTTCAATAATATATTCCTATGGTCTCGAGTACATGAAATGAGGCATGATAAACCCGTAGAGTTTATTTACCACACAAGTTACAAAGGGAAGGGGGAAGGGGGGTGGGGGAAAGGGGATGGGCGGGGGTACGGGTTTGAAACCTACCGAATTATCTAAGTTGGATCAAATGGTGGCCACGTGGCAAATTTTGCCTAGATTGGTCAAGCGGTTCAGATTCCTATAGCGTACAAACATAAAAACTATCACACAAACTGACATACAAAAATTCACTTTTATATATATATTTATATATATATATATATATATATATATATATATATATATATATATATATATATATATTCTCATGTATAAAGTGTTCTGTATGTTAGTAATAATTGTTGAAATGTCGTTGTAATGCCAGATCTCACAAAAATTAACAATTTATGGAATGTAATAGTGGGGGAGAGAATTTATGCCTCATGTATCTGGGGATGTCATCGAGATATCTTTTGTTGAGATGCGAGTGTACGTCAACAGTCGAGATAAGAGAAGGGCACGTGGTCCAGCAATTAATTTCCTGTTAGAGTAACTCTGAATGATCCCATAGTCTTGTGTGCTTCTAAACATGTATCATTCTGTCTTAGTCAAAGAAATTATTGCACAAAACCTCGTGGCTATTGCGTCATATAGTCTCTAGGACATGTCCCATTCAAAACAATTGCTTGTCCTGATCATGTCAGCTTTGGCCCCAAACGTTTTGCCTTTATAATGACATCATCTTGCTTTGCAAGAATGATCTGTGGGGTCTTTCTTTTGACTGGAGACTGAAAATTTTGTCATTCTGATTCTAGAGACCTTTTGAGGTGGTTCCCTCTCTCTCATTAAAAAAGTGAAAAATAATGTAGAGTAATTAATTGTTGGTCACTCAGTTTTAATAACTTTTGAGGTCTAACATCTAACTTTGTAGCAGTGTTTGTATGTGTGTAACGGCGCCTTGACATGAGTTGTGAAAGAGTGTGTAATGGCCAGAATTGCAGTTAACAGGTATTGTAATACAAATTTATACCATGGTATAATTCGAAGGGTATAATTTGAAGTGTGTAATTTGAATTGTTTAAATAAGTGATTAGCAGACCGGTCAATATCGTAAGGGGTTTGTGCTTTAGTGAATTTACATTACATTTCATTTTCATGTTTTGTATAACAGTGTGTTCTTAATGTCATTTGAATTATTTAATTATTTTTGAATTTAATACTTTTACATGTTTTGTGTGTTTACAATCTCTTAGTTTTTTCAAGATACCTACTTAGTTTTGTTTCACATATTAACATTTTGGTGATTTAGTATTGGTTCTTAATTTAATTTTTCTTCGAAGTAAGCTTGTGAATTTTGATTTATTAATTTTGATTTATAATTAAATTTGTGTACTTAAAGTTTTTACAATAGTGTTTTATTTATTAACCACCAATGGTAGGAATAATTTTGTAGATAAACTAAAGCGATGGATAGTTTAGTTCCTTCAGTTTTGCTGAATTGACTCTAACCGACGAGACAGTTACAGTTGTTTGATGGAGTGATGCCCTTTTTCGTTAACTTTAGTATATATTGATACCTCACAATTATTTTGATACCTCACATTGTTCATAAACTTTTTAAGGGATCCCTGTTGCCTTTAGAGTACTCAGTCATATTTTTTTTGTTAAGAGAGTTCAGTTATCTGACTGTAATTGATTAATGTGGGTCATCTGGCGTCACAACTACCAGGGTCACCGACGCCGATTATCTGACTGTAGTGAGGTAAGTTTTTAATTCCATGATTGATTAGTGTAATAACCAGGCATTTGTGTGTGTGTGCATGTGTATATGTAAGCACGTATGTAAGTAGGCACGTGCTTCCTGTAAACAAGTAGCATGAACGGATGGGATAAGGTTTGAATCCCCAGTGAGATGAATCTCTCCAAATCGTTTCCACTTGTATTGAACTGGGCCATTGTTGACCTAAGCAACGAATTATGTGGCTGATATTAGTCTATTGAGTTTGGTCTAAGCAAGGTTGAAGAAGGTCACAGGACCAAAATCACTTGCTGGAACCCAGATGCTCAAACCCTTCGGTGTCATCTCCTCCAGGGGAAAAGGCATATATATATATATATATATATATATATATATATATATATATATATATATATATATATGTATGTGTGTGTGTGTGTGTGTGTGTGTGTGTGTGTGTGTGTGTGTCTATGTATATATACTGTATATACATACATATATATACAGTATATATGTGCATATATATGTGTGTGCGTGTTCCTGTGTGTATGTAAATGAAATTTTACAAGCATTTTTACGAAAGGAAACTTGCTGGAAGCTTGCTGGATATGCAAAAAGAGAGAGAGAGAGAGAGAGAGAGAGAGAGAGAGAGAGAGAGAGAGAGGAATATTCCCAAAGAATGTATTTAAACATGAATGATTCCAGACCACTGAATAGCAAGTGGGTCGGGTTCAAGGGATAAGGAGTACCCTGCTCAGATTGGAGGAGGGTGGAGGCGGGTAAAGACAGGATTTGGATGTTAGGGGAGGGCGGGGGCATGGGGAGGTTTGGGAGGATATGGGGGACGAGGAGACGCGTAACTAGGTCATAAGGGTTCAAGCCATGTGACTCCACCATGAGGCACAGAGTGGAAAGGGTTGAATTTTAATGCAGTTTACGTCGACTTGAACATTAGGAGCTCCGTTGCAATACACAAGAATCCAAATACGATTTGTTATTGTCATGGAATTGAATGATGGAGTAAGTGGCACAGCCAGAGTTTTGTTTATCGTCCTTTAGACCTCAGATTTATTCTTCCGTGACCGGAACACCTTCGTTTATTTTTACAGGTGACTGAATTCTATGTAATTTCTGTGGCATGAACAGCTTCACTGTATCTTTACATGCAATATAAGAGTGCAGTGAGGATGCAAATATTCTGCTCTGTTTCACCCATGACATGGCTGGATACTTTGTTTGGTTTTGTCTTCCATATGCGTCCTACACTTATTTCTCTGTTATATAAGACAAAAAAATTTTATATTTTGTTATCTAGGTCACTGCATGGATTCAGTTTCTGTGATAAATAAGTGTTATGTCTCCTATTTGTACTGTACAATTATTTTTCAGGGCATAATGGGACTATCATTATGATCAAGATTTTATTCATATTTATTTCCGTTCATTTGCATTAATAATCTCCCATTCAAATAAGCTTACATTTTCTGGGCTTTCATTAGGGTGGTCCTCTCGATGCCTCTAAACGAAACAAGAAGCTCAAGCACCGAAAGCAAAGGGAATCTAATCGCTGATATAAATGTTTGGATGTGAAAACATTCTTCTAGCACTAGACAATATATGAGGATTTTACACCTGTGGTTCGGGCCGGAATACATGATGAATTGAAAAAGTAACAATATAAATCTTATATCGTTTGTCAAAGTAGAATCAAACGATTCAAGCTAAATCATACATGATTTTAGTATTATCTTTTCAATTTGGGTGAAACAGACTTATGGCTGATGTCATATGGCACAGTCACTGTTGTAAAAATTAACAGTTTTCTTCACTGACAATCTATGACTGAATGACTAAGATAATTGGCTGGGTGGTTGGTTCAGATCCAGCTGAGTTTTGTGACAGTACTGGCCGTGCCCTACGGAAACGGAAAGTAAACTGAAAATGCTAAAGAGACTGAGATTGAACCCTGGACTCAAACCAGTCAACAGAGACGGTAACCAAGATGGAATAACTTTCTTGGTAAGGGACTGCATCCGTTAATATCAGTGCTCTTGCCATTCAGAATTTCTGACATCCACAGTCACTGACTGTATTATGTAATCCCAGATGGGAATCCAGACACTTAAATAATATCTGTCATTATCCACTCATATTCGTCACTGATATTTCTCAGATTAACCGTTGATACTTCTCAGGGTAATCATTGATATTTCTCACAGTAATCATAAATACTTCTCGGGTTAATCATTGATATTTCTCAAGTTAATCAATGATACTTCTTATATTAATCACTGACACTCCTCAGGTTAATTATTGATATTTTTCAGATTAATCGTGGATGTTCCTTAAGTTAAGCATTGATATTTCTGGACTTGTATATGAACCAGAATTAAGATCAGATTTTGAAAATGTTTCATATCAAAATCAGATGGAAGAGAGAGGTAAAAACAAAATAGAATGCCGATTTTGTGATCACTCCATCCGGAAAGGAGAAAATGCCTAACATGAAATATCTTATGAATATATATTGAGAAACATGAAAACCTAATAAAAATTAATTAAAAGCTAAATAAAACAAATTTTATAATATTCATTTCCACATTAATGAGAGAGAGAGAGAGAGAGAGAGAGAGAGAGAGAGAGATACAATGTTAATGGGAGAAAATTATGGTACTGTAATATTCAATTAAACAATAAACAAAAGTAATTTAAGGGTAAATTTAATCTTTTGTTGAGCATTGTTCCCTCATAATTAGATATGAATATCAAGGAAAAAGACAAATGTTCTATTTCCTTCGGCTCCCTCAAATTTCTTACTAACATCGAGACCCAAGATCTATATCTCCATAGCTAAGATAAAAGAGAGGAGAGCAGAAATATATGAGAAAATACGAAAAACAATTATAGACATCCAGCATTTTAACTCTGAAGTAGAAAGGGCGTCCATCGCCAGCGCGCTGAAGCGTTAGAGTTGACAGATGAAAGAGCTCTTTGATCCCAGGTAGATGTGACAGAATCGTTTACCAGAGAACTCGACGGAGTTTTAGGACGATGAATTTCAGATTCGTCCGAGACGGCAGTTTGAGAACTGGCAGGGAGAAAAAGAAAGACGCTGGGAGTTCATGGAAGGTTTCTCTGCTCACAGATGAACACGTTAACGAAAAGAATTAGTTTTCAGTTTGAGGAGTTAGGTAAGAATTCATGACCTATAGAATGAAAAGCTAAATCATTTATTTTTCGCCTCCTTCGATGAAAATTTGTAGACTAACAACCGAATGAAGAAACCAAAATATTTCGATCCAAAGAGAACGCCGCCAAATGATATTAAACCACACAAATCCCATTGAACTTCCTTGACATTAGGTCAGCAATGTTAATCCATATTCATCATAACCATAAAAGAATTGGAAGAAATAAGATTTATATTGTTAGCTTCTTGCATCAAGAAAATGACATCAGGGTGGAGTCCCATAATGTTTGAAAGATGATGTATATGAGGTCTGTGGGACAATTATTCAAAAAGGTTCCCACTTATTGATTAAAGCTAGAATTCTTACAGTAATGACGGATCCAATGCTTGTTGAATAGTCCTGAAAGTCATGTCTCTGATGCTATTTCGCAAAAGACGTTGTTGGTTCTCATAATTACTGTATTTTCATGGTAATAATGTATGCCTGTTTTAATTTAATGATTAATTTTTCATGAACTTATTACAGGAAAGGACTTTCTATTTTCACACTGCAGTGATAATTGCATACAACTCTACCTGAAGTTGACAAGGTTTAAATAATGGGTTCTGCAACCACAAACTATGGAAAATAACCACTTTCAATGCTTATTTAGAGATGAACAACATTTCTGATTAATCATGCAGTCATTTTCGGTTATTTCCCTTTAATCTATAACAAATGACAAAAAATATTTTGAGACAAATCGACGTTGCTTCGAGATATACTTAATGAAAGCAATTCTAGGTTTCAGTTACTGTACACTTGAAGTATTGCAAAACCCAGTTTTCTCATACAGTGGTCTTCTGACTTTTGTAAAGAACACAAAAAAGTAATTAAGTGATTAAATTCTCCAGAAAGTAAAGTAAATCTCTTTGTATTGAAAAACTTTACACGTTTATATAACTGTGTATATATATATATATATATTATATATAATATTTATATATATATAGTATATATATATATATTTATATATATATGTATATATATATACATATGTATGTATATATATATATATATATATATATCTATCTATATATATATATATATATATATATATATATATATATATATATATATATATATATATATATATATATATATATATATGACCACATGCATTTACATTTGTTTACTCAATTATGTACAAAAACCTTTAGGAATGTCTGCCAAGCCATCTTGCAGGAACAGTTCCCGAGACAATCATCTTCTATTGCCCTGCGATCAATATCCACGATCCTGCTTTGGGATTAAGGTCCCTATTAAAGACTGACAATTGCTTCCGCTATCAACGAAAACTGGAGAGACTGAATAACGTCGTGCCAGAATTGATCTTGGATTTTTGTGCGTGTTTTATTATTATTATTATTATTATTATTCAGTTGATGAAACCTATTCATATGGAAGAAGCCCACAAGGGCCACTGACTTGAAATTCAAGCTTCCAAAGAATATTGTATTCATTAGGAAGAAGTAAGAGGAAGTAAAGGGAAATACAAAAAGAGAAGATCCCGCACATTAAAAGAAATTAATTAATCAACAGATAAATAGATAAAATGTATTAAAATGCTAGAAGAATAGTATTAGGGTGGTAATGCATTGTATTTTAGCTTGAACTTTTGAAGTTCCAACTGCACGACGTCCTCTGGGAGGCTGTTCCACAGTCCAACGGTGTGAGGAATAAAGTTCAACAGCGAGGCACATTTACTGCATATTGGTGCTGCTGTTCAGCGAATCTGGTTGCTCTCGGCGGATAAAGTGGATCAGGGATCAATTGTGAATGTGAAAGATCTCTGTTGAAATACAACTTATGAAACAGAGACAAACAAGAGACCATTCGTCGATGGTCCAAGCAATAACAGAAACCTTCCACCACGAACCACTCTATATAAATGAGATAAATCTCTGGCAGAAGCAGACATCCACACCGGAGAACAGTATTCCAGTAAAGGAAGTACAAATGACCTAAAACACGTTGCACTGATTTTATCACTGTTAGAAATATATGAGGCCTTACGAACAATGCCTAGCTTTCGCACGGCATTTGCTGAAACTTTCATTAGATGTTTCTCAAAAGTTAGATGGGAATCAAAAGGTATTTCTAGAATAGTTAAAACTTCAGACTTAATCAGCAAAGTTCCATCCACCTGAAGGGGAGGATGGGGTGGGAAAGCTGTACGAGATCTGCTTTCGTTTTACTGGAGTTCAGCCTCATACCCCACCCCTGATCCGGTCCATGTCCCGACTGAGGCTCAGGGCAGCTTCATCTCTCATAAGTGGAGACTTTACTATACCCACAAGTGTTGCATCATTGGCAAACTGAACAATCTTGTTTTCCAGACCAACTACTATATCACTTGTATACACTAAAAGTAACTGGTCCGATAACACTGCCCTGTGGAACCCCAGACACAAAAGGTCTTGGTTCACCAAAGATCCCGTCCACAGCAACTCGCTGCTGCCTACCTGTAAGAAAATCTTGAAGTGATCCTATAACACATCCACCCACTCCAAGATTCTGAAGTTTATAAGTAAGTGCCTTGTGATTTACTAAATCGAAAGCAGCACTAAAATCTATTTGAAATACTCTGCGCTCAAAACCCTTAACAAGGTTCCCTTGCAAATGGCATGTCAAGTCTGAAAGAGCATCGCAGATACCTAACTGCTTCCTGTATGCATATTGACAATCAGCTAACAATCCGTTAGATTCTACATACTTATAGTGGCTTGAAATATGTTTTTCAGCAACTTTGGAGAGCACAGGGAGAGTTTATATGAGAATGGTGCAACATTCAACTCTGCTGTTAGGTCTGTTGGACCTATTAATCGCTCTTGTTCATAACATACTGCCTTTTCTCGGTATAGTTCTCATAAAAAGAGTTTTTACTTTTTTTTATTCCGATTTTAAGGTTTTCTGGAGAAAAATTTTCAAAAGATATTCTTCAGAAATACTGAAAAACACGGGGGGAGTATCTAATAGTATAATCTCATTGCAAGCATTTTTGTTATCAGCATTGATAAAAATAAGGGGAAAAAATTAATACTCAGCCAGTTTCATGTAG
>NC_089783.1:20979281-20991781 GCF_040412425.1 Macrobrachium rosenbergii | reverse complement strand
TATTCACCTCGATTACAGCATTGAAAGATGAGTTAGACTTTTTATTCATTTTTTCCTCTGCTGAAATTTTCATGAGATATAACTCTAGAAAAGACGATACACTGGAAGAACAGGAATTGTGACTAACGTTACAAATACCGATCAACAGTGTGGAAAAATATTCTTCAAAACTAAGTAATACGTTAGGAATTCTTTTCTACAATTCCAGTTGGTTCACCTGGTTTTGAAATGGAGATCGGATAATTCCACTTGAATTTACGTTGAATGTAAAAATCACATTAAAGGAACGTGCAGCTTTTATACGACATGAATAGAGATAAAAATTCCAAAAGCTTTTATATAAATGTCTGGCAAAGGATCTTCCGAGACAACGATATTTCAACCCTTTGATTGATTGAATTTTTTGCCATCCCACGTGTAAGTGGCTGACAAAAAAAAATATTCAATTACTCACATAACTGAGTCCAGACTGCTACAAGAGGCACCAGGGTACCTAAGAGGAATCCAAGGAATTAGGAATCAAATTGCTACGTCTTCATCATCCGCCATTCGTCAGGTCTTCCGGATTTCAAATTCTCGGAAATCATAACGAGACGTCCGCAGTCAATATCTCCAATTTTTCTTTCCTAATGAAATCGCTGATGTGGACGAATTATTGCTAAATGCTACTCTTAATTTGCTGTTTAGAGCATTGAATAAAAGTGTTTCGACATAATTCCTAACTTGCTGCCTTCCTTTCAAATCAAAAGGCAAGAAGATAGAATTGAAAATGAAAGGGACGCGATAGAAATAGAATTGTCAGTATACAGGAAACAGAAGGAAAGAAGATATGAAATGGGGAAGACGTATTCACTCTGAAGATGAAGGATAAAAGCAGAAAAATAAAAAAGGAAGAATTTGCTTGATACTTACTCCTAATATGTTGGTTACCCTAATGAAAGTATAAAAGTTTCCATTTGAAATATTGTAAATTTTACGAAATTCCTTATCTATATAACTAATATCATTTTTCAATATGGGTTTTACATTTACTTGAAACAGAAGTTTGTTAAGTATAGAGTCAGAAGTAAAAAATCCTTACCAGCAACAATATTTCCAAATTTGTGTTACGGCCCCAGCAAATAAATGAAATGGAGTTGCAAAATGATATGATATTCCTCTAATAAAATGTAATAAACTTATCTAGAACGAATATACTCAAAATATGAATCATTCAAGTAAATAATGATATTTCTAAGTTTAAACTGTTTCTCTGAATGCAAATAAAACCACGGAATGAAATATTTTGAAAAATTACTAAAGAATTCCTTCATTGAAGACAAGCATATCTACTATACCATATTTGTCATCACTATAATTACATATTCCCTCTTCCAATGAAGGAAGTAGGGTAAATGTGATTTATGCCAACTCTTTCCTGAACACTTCAGGATTTCTGCCACATGGAGTGCTACAATGGGCGAAGGATGTATTATAAATCAATTATGGAGATGCTTTTGGGTCAAGCTAGGGGCAATACGTGAAAGTGAATACGTGGTGGTTCGTAAAAGTAGGTGAGTTTCTTAAGAATATTGCTATTTTCATAATTTTGCTGTATTTTCCGGAAAATAACACGGGTATGCATGCATATATATATATATATATATATATATATATATATATATATATATATATATATGTATATATGTATATGTATATATATATATATATATATATATATATATATATATATATATTATATATATACAAACACATATATTACATATAAACATATATGTATATATGCATATCATATATACTGTATATGTATATATTTACGTATATACAGTATATAGTGTACATAACACACACGTACACGTACACACATATACATACTGTATATATATATATATATATATATATATATATATATATATATATATATATATATATATATATATATATATATATATATATATATATATATACTATATATATATATATATACACACTTATATATGTACGTATTGTTTTATTTTTACCGTGGTATCCTTCAGATGTGAGCTTTCCTAATTTGTTCGATATTTTCTTAATGCTTTCTTTGAAAGAAAACGTGTAATGAGGTCATTAAAACTATAAGGATCTTCTTATAACGATGTACCGTTGCCGGACAGAATACTTAGTAGCGGAAAATAATTGTGGGAAGGATATAATCCGGTATTCAGAGATTTCATGTAAAGAATTTAAAACAAAATACCAGTCATGTGATCGAAAATAATATCATTACCTTTGATAATAGAAGTTCACCAAGGATCTTATTACAGATAAGAGGGAAACAAACAAGAAAATTCTTACATGTAGATTTCCATGCGCCGAGCAAGACAACTAGACATTAGCAAAATAATATCTGCAGATAAACAGAAGCAGGATTGCAAGTTTTATACATACACACATGCATATATATATATATATATATATATATATATATATATATATATATATATATATACATATACATATATATATATATATATATATATATATATATATATATATATATATATATATATATATAGGAAATAAATTTAAAGGACAACATTTACTATAGGTTGTGCGGGAAAAGAGGCATTACCAGTCTAATTACCAACTTTAGAGTGGAGAACTGTTGACACAAGAGACCAATAGACGAATGAAGAGAAGAGAAATCATTTAGGGATAAGTCTTGACTACCTGACATTCCGGAATAAGTTTGTTAGGAAGTAAAGAGGAAATCTTGAAATTTAGGACAGTGCAGTCGTAAGTGTCAAGGAACTGTTATTTACCTGAATGTTGATGACAATGTTGATAGCAACTTATATAGGTATTCGACTTATTCCGAGTTTGTTTTGTTCTCTCGAGATAAACAGCCTTTGACTGATCCGTAACAAACCATCCGTTTACTTATCAATTTGTTAATAGGAGTCATTACCTAAGACGATATGTTTTCGAAATGCGTTTTGTTTTACAGAAAAGGTTCAGTAATTATTCCAAGAAGAATATGAAAACAGTAAGACATTAAACAATAATTTTTTTATCACTAAAATGAAATATTCCTTTTTTGTTGCTAAAATAAAAAACTCCTGAAGAGTAATGTATACTAGATGTAAAAAAAAAAAAAAAAAAATAGCCCCCTCTAGTATTACCAAGAGTAACAAAACTTGCTTTGAAACTTTCTGTCAGCATAACGATGTGGAAGCGAGTCATAAAAATCAAGACAGAAGTCTACTGAATTCGAAGACTGATAAGAAAACTGGAACAAAATCTATTATGTTTGTTCTGTAAGAACCTTCAGTCTGAACTCGAAAATAAATCATCGTTTCCATGCTGAATCTCCAAATAATTTCACATGTAACCTAATATCTTTTCCTTTTAAATCCACAAGATTACAAAATCTAAGATTGACGTTCATCACTGCTATACTGAATAATATAGTTATACCCGAGAAAACCTTTCCTCTTAACTTGCTGGAGGTTTTGTGGCATGTCTCAGATAACTTTTCCTCCTTACAACGCTGATTTCCTGTGTAATTCCGAGACAGCTTTTCATTATTCTCAAAGACATGTCTGGGATTGCCTTACATTATTGCTATGTTTAGCTCAGATCATGTTGCAAATGGCTATTGCTTACTGATATGTTATCATTCGCTTTTCAGATTAGGCTTTCTAATCCACCTTCTATTTCCTCTTGTCATGTCTGAGATACCCTTATGAAGTCAGTGTATAACCTTTCTTAGTTACTATGTCAGTTTTCTAACACGTACATTAAATGACCTGTCTTCATTACTGTGTTAATAATTTTTAAAGTTATTATTCAAACCACATTCCCATATTGCATTATTGGTACTTAAAGTCGCACCCAACGGAATATTTTTCAGTTCCGCTATTGTTGTCCAAAGTAACTCTCAGGCAATCTTTCATCATGCGGAAACTGATTTCCATAATCATGTCACATGTAATCATGTAATCACTGAATTGCCAGGTGGATACCAGGAAGCCAGCTTTTGAAAGCATACCCTTAGTCTTAAGTATATCTGAAGTTATATGTTACACGACCCGTCTTTAGTCCCATGAGATTCTTCGTCATTATCAGATAGCTTTTCTCGTTGGCATTTTGATTCCTCATCCTCAGGTGTCAGATAACCTGTTTCCTCTTGTCATTTTAATAAATAAATTATTTCACAGATAAGTTGTACTTATTTGCTTTTCGCACTGACATATTAATAAATCCTTACGTCGATTTGCAGAAAATCCTAAAGTCAGTGAAACAGTTTATCTTTCCTTTTTGCCATGTCAATCCCAAGTCTTTACAATAGGCTATTTCCTCGTAGTATTGTTAATTTAAAGTCATAATATAATCCCCACACATTAATACACACGCACGTTCATCCCATGGACACCAACATACATACATACATACGTACATACATACATATATATATATATATATATATATATATATATATATATATATATATATATATATATATATATATATATACACACACACACACACACAAACACACACACACACACACACACACACATATATACATATATATATATATATATATATATATATATATATATATATATATCAAATGAAAATACGTTTATCAACATATCTCTTCAGTTTCTTTTCATCAACAAAAGGGTAATAGATGAGAGATAGGAGAAAAACAGAAACGTTCCTCAGATACACCCAGCTTTTAACAGCTGGAGTAGAAAGATCCGCCCACCTCAGATCACTGAAGCATTGGACGAGACAGATAAAGTCTCCCTTTGAGCTACAGTAGATGGAATTTCAGGTCGATGAATTCCAGCTCTTGTTGAAAACTCACTTTATGATATATGTCAGGCAGAAAAAACGTTGAGAAAATGCCGTAACTCTTCTATACACAACTTAACAAAACAATTTGCTTTTAATATACGTGTCAATCTGACGAAATTATAAATTTCCTAAAGAAGAAAACAGTAAATTCATCTTACAAGTAAATACACAAGTTCAAATAAGAAAACAAATTTTAACTATTATCTCAGAATTTAATGGGTACGCAGAAGTGATATTAATGTTAAAGGTGTAAGGATAAATCACGGCATTTCGAGATTGTTTGATCATGTGGAAAGGATGTAGGGGGAGATATTGACGGAAGCAGAGTTCAGTTCAGCAGTGTTAAACAGGCGGGGGAATGAAGGACCTGAAAAGTGCTTGTTAGATGGCTGGGAGTGGGTATCGGAAAGAAGGGGTTAGCATCCAAGAAGCGAAAAAGGACTTCAGAAGGAGGTGAATCATGGCCACCGAGAGATTAAGGCCTGGAGGATTAAACATCATCAGGGTTTTTCGAAGGAAAGGTAGTCTGACTGACCTCTACCCACTACCTAAATTCAGACGGGTCCTCAACGCTGATTTTTTTTCGGAGTGAATTATTAACTTTTTTGTGTTATTTGTGGAACAAAAGGGATATTAATACTAAATATAAGTTTGCGAGTGTTTTTGTGACGATGCCCTAGCACTGTGTTGTCCCAACTTGCAAGGGGAATTATGATACAGGGCCCAAAGTCAACATATTTTCTTTCCCCAAGAACGAAGAACTCGCAGCAAAATAGCTAAGAGCCATAACACGAGAAAGCTACACCCGACCAAATATAGCAGTGAGTATATAAATACACTTGACATTTACCCCGGTACTATTGAAATTGTAATATAGTTTGTGGAAAATTGGTTTAGTTTTTGCTTATATAACCAATATGCGTAGTTTAGGAGGATCATGAACTTATTATACAGCTACATTTGCATTAATTACTATGAAGTACTTACTTGTGTTACTCGGACACTTAAAAATTCGTTATGGGCAATAGTTTTAATGTTCTGCAAATCTGTTTTCAAGTTTACAGTTTACATTTCGTGCCAGAGGATACTAGAAGGGAAAAATCCTGTTATGACGAAAATACTGGCACAACTTCTACTACAAAATTGAAAATGCCACAACTTCGTGAAGGTGCCATTCCATCACAGTTACCTAACTGTCCCTCGTATCTGTCCTGGCCATCACATCCAAGAGATTCTCCAGATTCAAAGAGAGCAAGGAAGGAGCAATCAACGAATCAGGCTGCAATAGCAGAGAGTGTTGCAACTGGCATTCAGTGTAACAATTCTAGGTTATTCAATTCTGTTCACGAACTTGTTGGGAAGCTACAATTTTTAGACATTTAATATTGGACTTTAATAAAAAACAATGAGGGACTTTCAATTTGTCGTGTTGCGCAATTCTCGTGCCCAAAAATAATCCTATCCTTAATGATAAAGAATAATTGCACAGCGCAAGCTTCTGTTCAAGACAATGAACTACATCGATTAGGGGACTTCAATATTCCCGTAAGAGTTCATGATACTAATACACTTCAAAAGATATTGGATAACTTAACTAGAGCTGATACCGGTGAAAGGAGTTCAACAACTTCCAACAGCAAGAGTGTTATTCAATTCGTGATTTCATTATTATAAATTCTCTTAGATGAACCATCATTCAAACCCTCTACTGTAATGAAATTTGTTTGTGAACAACTGCATTTAATTACTCTTAATAAGATGGATTATTCACCAGAGTTAGTGATATTTTCCTCTATCTTATATAATTGTTCTTCCCAAGGATATAGGCTCTTTAGAGATAAGAAATTTCGTATATTACCTAGCTACTCCACTATAAAAAGTGCTTGTCTCAAAAAAATTCAGCCTGGTCACGGAGCAAGATGATACAAATTTCTTGATGTACATCAAAAATAAATATAAATCATTATTGCCCAGTGACAAAGCAGTGATGCTGATGGTTGATGAAATTCATCTTAAACCATATCTTTGAATATTCAAATAATATGCATATGTTTCCTCCACACGTCTTCAATATGATCTGCATATTTATTTGCATATTTTTTTCCTCACAGTTGTAGGAGACCTTGAGAAATTATTCTTCCTTCAATCCTACAAGAGCCTTTCCGGCGTTGCCTTGAAAATCATCCTTAACTACACAGCATTCATTATGGACCATAATACCTTTATCTTCGTTTAATTACTGAAATTTCGAAAATGTTTTTACTTTCGTCGAAAGACGAGGGAACGGAACATTTTATTCATCAGTTAACATATTGTTTCATGCTGGAGATAAATGCCTGATTTCGCTAAAAGAGGTTTCTCTGTATATTCTCATTTACACCTGCTTCATTCAAGCAAATTTCCGCTTTGACATACACAAAAATCTATGTTGCTGCTGCATTTGTAAGTGTTAGATTACTGATCAAATGGGTTACTGCCTCTTTCTCCTCATTTGTGTCGATAATAGAAACAAATTTGCTACCTGCAGACTATCTGAACAACAAAGTGAAGCGGTATTTGGTTTTTGACTGGTATTTGGATGGGTGATCAATTTACAAAAGTTCAGAGATGGTTGTTACCTGAGTTCCTTGCACAACCCTGGATTGGCATGGGCAAAGAGTTTTATTCCAGAAATAATTTCTTCCTTTCTCGGTCTCTCTAATATATATATATATATATATATATATATATATATATATATATATATATATATATATATAAATTTCTGACTCACATCAGGATTGAACCCAGGTCTTTCAATTGAAATATAAAGATTGAACCCAGGTCTTTCAATTACCTCTGATGACTATTATGCCTCATTCTAATACACGATTGGTCTGATATTCATAAAAAAATTACATATCTTCTATTTGAATTTAACTATTATAAAGCGATTTATATTTTAAGGATATCAAAAACTGATTCATCTATCTATCTGTCTCATTAAATATTTTCCTTGCAACATTCTCAGTGTTATATGTATGGATCATAATGCTACTTTATTCTTATTTTATTATTAATTTATTAGCTATCTCATAAAAAAATCGCTTGCTAACATCTACGAACTGAAATTATTATGTAGCTAACCCCTTTAAGAGAAAGGTGATATATATATATAAATGTATATATGTATATATAATTATATATATACATGCATATATACATACATATATATATGTATATATACCTGTATATATAATTATATATACATGAATATATGTATATTACCTTTCTCTTAAAGGGGTTAGCTACAAAAGAATTTCAGTTCATAGGTTTTAGCAAGCGATTTTTTTGATGAAGTTGCTAAAAAATTAATAATAAAATACGAATAAAGTAGCATTAGGATCCTTACATATAACACTGAGAATGTTGCAAGGAAAATATTTAATGAGACAGATAGATAGATAGATAGATTAGATAGATAGATAGATTAGATAGATAGATAGATAGATAGTAGATGAATCATTTTTCTATATTCTTAAAATATAAGTCGCTTTACAATAATTCAATTCAAATGGAGTATATGTAATTTTTTTAAGAATATCATACCAACAGTTTACTAGAATAGGTATAATAATCATCATAGGTAATGCAAATAATAAAGATGTACAAAACATTAGTATAAATCAAGTAATGCATGAGATACGTGGTTCAATCTTTTGCTTTTCTCTATTATGGTTAACAGTAATTCTGGCAATGATAGCATCTTTGTCAATGAATACAAATGAATATTTGTGGATGGATGGATAGAGACAGATATTCTGGGTATATTCCTCTTCCTTTCTCTTTCTCTCTTTAATTCATTCTGGTGGAAATAAATATTCTCTTCCTTTCTCTTTATATCTCTATATATCTTCCAAGTAATATATATATATATAGTGAAGGTATAAATATTATATATAAATTATATATATATATATATATATATATATATATATATATATATATATATATATATATATATATATATGAATATATATATATATATATATATATATATATATATATATATATATATATATATATATATATGAATATATATATATATATATACTGTATATATATATATATATTATGTATATATATATATATATATATATATATATATATATATAAATTTATATATATTTCCACCTTCACTGTATATATGGCGTTACTTGGAAGAGAGAGAGAAAGAGAAAGGAAGAAAACAGTAGGGATATGACGTTACTTAGAAGACTTAGAGAGAGAGAGAGAGAGAGAGAGAGAGAGAGAGAGAGAGAGAGAGAGAGAGAGAGAGAGAGAGAGAGAGAGGAATATTTTCCAGGATGTTTGAAAGAATGAATGAATCTAGACCACTGAACAGCAAGTGAGTCGGTTCGCAAGGGATAAGGAGTATCCAGCTCAGATTGCCAGTAAATGGGTGCAAGTACCAGCTGTTCAGGGGGAGAACTGGAAGGGGAGGGGGCGGGTTAGTGTTTGGAGGAAAGGGAAACGAAAAGATGCGTAACCAAGTCACAAGAGTTCAAACCATGTGACCCCACCATGAGGCACAGAGTGGAAAGGGTTGAATTTTAATGCAGAGTTTATGTCGATTTAAACATTAGAATGTCCGTTGCTCCCGCAGACTAGCAATTCAAAGGATTCCACCTACGACTTGTTATTGTCATGGAAGGGAATGATGGAGTAAGTGGCACAGCCAGAGTTTTGTTTATCGTCCTTCAGACCTCAAATTTATTCTGTCGTGACCGGAACACCTTCCTTTATTTTCATAGGTGACTGAATTCTATGTAATTTCTGTGGCATGAACAGCTTCACTGTATCTTTACAGTGCAATATAAGAGTGCAGTGAGGATGCAAATATATAGTTCTGTTTCACCCATGACATATAACTATTGTGAGGGGGCGGCACTGTGCTTGTTTTTCCTTTCCATATGCGTCCTACACTTATTTGTCAGTGTTATATAAGCCAACAAATTAATATCTTTTGTAATCTAGGTCGACTGCGGTGGCCAATAAGTGTTTTATTTCCTCTTTGTATGCACAATTGTTTTTCAGGCTATAATGGGACTGTATTATTATGATCAAGAATTTCTTTATATTTATTCCCGTCTATTTACATTAATAATCTTCCATTCAAATAAGCCAAGACTTTCTGTGCTTTCATTTTGGCGTGCCTCTCGGTGCTTCTAAACCAAACAGCAATTTCAAGCACCGAAAGCAAAGGGATTCTGATCGTTGATATAATTGTTTGGGTGTAAAAGCATCCTTTAAGCGCAAGAGAATAAAAGAGGAATTATTCACTGGCGGTTGGGACAGGAATATACGGTGAAATGAAAACGAATGCATAAAAAAGTTCTATTTATGTCGTTTGTCAAAATCCAATAAAAGGACTCAAGCTAAATCATATATGATTTTATTATGATCTGTTCAAAGGGATTAGGTAGACTTACAGCTGACGTCATTTGACACGGTAACTATAGTAACAGTTGATAAATCTTCTCTTTAGGATACTAAAGAAACAGAGGTTGACCTCTGGACTCAGACCATTCAACAGAATGTTTTTCTTTTAAGACTCTGAAATGCCTACGTTACTATCAACATATGCCATTCGGAATGTCTTACATTCAGTGTCACTCTTTGTTTAATGCAATCCCACATGGGAAGTCCAGACGTTTGAATAATATCTGTATCAATTATCCACTCATATTCATCACTGATATTTCTCAGATTAATCTTTGATACTCCTCAGGTTAATCATTAATATTTCTGGAATAACATAATTTCTAAATGCTTTAAAATATAATATAAACCAGTATTACGATACGGTTTTGAAGATGTTTCATACGGAAATTACGTTAAAACAGGAAGTTGAAAAATATATATAGTGATTTGCTCAAAATATCTTATGTGATCCCATCTTATGAAAGGGAGAAATATTTTACCTAAAAAATCTGTTGAATGATTATTCAAATATAGAAAAATCTAATTATAACTAACTGAATGCTAAACCGAACAGTCATTTATCTACTAATCATTTTCGCATTAATGTCGGGACAGAGAGAGAGAGAGAGAGAGAGAGAGAGAGAGAGAGAGAGAGAGAGAGAGAGAGAGAGAGAGAGAGAGAGAGATAAACTGTTCATGGGATAAAATCATAGCACTTTGATTTTCAATTACACAATAAACAAAGGTAATGTAGTGGTAAATTTAATAATGGTTGATAGTTATCCTGTAATAATTAAATATTATGAATAACAAAGAAAAAGATGAATATTTCTGTTCCTCTAGCTACCTTAATTAAGAATGGTAATTTAATTTCCTCTGTGCGTCTCAAATTTTATGTTTTAATGTACCGTTAAGATGTCCGTGAATAAAACTAATGAAAAAATTCACTGCTATTTGAACGTTTCATAAAATGTGCGCGAAATGAGGGAAAAATTACTACGATTTCAGCCGTTTTGTTAGTTTTTTAAATACTCTCTCTCTCTCTCTCTTTGGAGCTTTCGTTTAAAATTAGATACCTACTGCAATTCGCCCATTTATAATAAAAATGGCAACTCTTAAGGAATTTCTCTCTCTAGTTCTCTAGTTATATACATATATATATATATATATATATATATATATATATATATATATATATCTATATATATATATATATATATATATATATATATATATATATATATATATATATATATATATATATATATATATATATTTGTATGTTATATTTTTGTATATTAGTTTAGTGAATGTTTGCATTTGTTTGTATGTTGCTGTAAAAATCCGAACCGCTTGACCGATCTAGACAAAATTCGGCACATGGCCATCATCTGACCCAACTTAGATGATGAGGTAGGTTTCAAACCAGCACCACCTTCCCCTTCCCTTTGTAACTTATGCGGTAAATAAACTCTGCGGGATTATCATACCTCATTTCATGCATTCGATACTATACAAACATATTATTGAAAATGCTTTTCAGTAACCACAGTAATACCTGGATAAAAGGAACAGACAGCACAGCAATACACAGTAATACCTGGATAAAAGGAACAGACAGCACAGTAATATCTGGATAAAAGGGACAGACAGCACAGTAATACCTGGTTAAAGGGGACAGTTACCGCAGTAATGCTTGGATAAAAGTGACAGACACTACAGTGATATCTGGTTAAAGGGGACAGTCAGCATAGTAATACCTGGAGAAAGGGAAAGTATATATATATATATATATATATATATATATATATATATATATATATATACATCAACCTAAAATAAAATCTAAAACATACTGCTGCCTAACGTATAAAAAAACAAGAATCTTAATGTATTCCTAATCTAGTACGTTATTTTTCCCAAACAACAACCATCACCTGAGAAAACGGAAACAAAGAAACATCCAGTTTCTTGCATGAAAAAATCAGAGCAATCTGGAATATTTTACGAAAAGAATATTAGGAGAGAATAACCAAGACCTACGATTTGCTGAATCCTTTACCTAATCTAATGCAGCTTCTTGTTTCCAACATCTGGACGGCAATCCGCAGCAGCTGTTCACAGCAGAAGTCGTCACAGCAAGAGAAAAGATTCCTGATGTGGGCAGCTACATTGTTCTTAACTGCCTGGCT
>NC_089783.1:20946781-20974281 GCF_040412425.1 Macrobrachium rosenbergii | reverse complement strand
TCCTAGCATAGGAACATAGCATGAGGATGAAGCTCTGTTCATTGTAATAGCCAGAAGAGAAAAAGGGTACATAATGGCCTTAATGCGGAATGTTAGTCGACCTGAACCTCGGTAGCATAGTACGATTTCTTAGCTTGAAAAACTGATCCATTCCACGGTATGGATTGCATTGAACGTATACGCCATAGATTTATTATCCCGCGTGTCATACGCCCTCTTTTTTGTGACCAGATTACTTTTTGCTTGCCAAATATGACTTCGATTATTTTAGTTTTAATCATTTTTTTTTTCAGTATCATACGTGGCTATTTTTTGTACGCACACTCACAAATTGATTTTCCTGATAGGTTAACATTTTCGTAAGAATTAAGTGTGGAAAATATGGTATAATGGAAAAACAGAAATCGTGACCACCGTTACAAATACTGTACGATGGTCAATGTGGAAAAATATTCTTTAAAAACATCGTAACATGTGAGGAATTCCTTTTTCAGAAATTCGAATTGGATCACCCGATTTGGAAAAGGGCATCGGCAAATTCGAAAAAATCTCATTCAATGGAACGTGTAGCTTTTATACGATATGATTAAAGATAAGAATTCTAAAATGCTTTAGTGAAATATTTCGCAAAGGGATATCCTAGGCACCGCTATTTGTTTAATTTAATTCATTGCTTCTTATCCTATGAGTAAGTGCGTCAGAAATAAGTGATATCGTGAAATAAATGTAGCAACTACTCATCTAAATGAGACCAACTACAGTATCTATCATGAAACCAAACTTTTTTTAGGGAATTAAATTCCAAAGTCTTCATCACCCGCCATTCGTCGGGTCTTCCGGATTTCTACTGCTCTGAAATCACAACGAGACGCACCCGATCAATACCTCTATTTTTTCTGTTCCTAATGAAATCGTTGATGTGCACGAATTATTGCTAAATTCGGCTCTTAATTTGCTGTCGCGAGCACTAGAAGGTGGGACTAAATATAGGTATTACCACATAATTCCTAACTTGCTCCCGTTCTTAAAGAAAGGAAAAGAGGCGGGAATTAAAGATTTAAATTATAGAGAGAAATGAAAAGGACGAGACAGAAACAAGACCTTCATTACTTACGAAAAGATATCTGTAATGAGGTCGACATGATCGTTCTTATGATGAAGGATAAAAGCAGAAAAATAAAAAGGAAGAACTTGTGGGCTATTTATTCCTAATACACTGGGATAATATCAAAATGAAAGTCTAAAAGTTTCCATTTGATATGTCGTCGCAGATCTTACCGAAGTCATAAAATAAATAATTAAAATACTTTCTTGGATACAGATTTTACTTTTCTTAAAACAGAAATTTGCGAAGTGTAGATTCAGAAACAATAAAAAACGTCCTTGTCTCCAAATATATTCTCAAATTTGAAGAGTTGCAAAATAATGTAATATTCCTCTAATAAAATATAATTAATTTTTATACAATGAATACAATCAACATATGAATCTGTCAAGCAAATAGTGATATTTCTAACCTTAAACTGTTACTCTGAATGCAAAAGGAAACCATTGAATGAAATATTTTGAAAAATGACTACAGAATTCCTTCACTGAAGACAAGCATATCTGCTATACCATATTTGACATCACTATAACTCCATACTCGGTCTTCCAGTTAAGGAAGTGGGATAAATGTGATTTATACCAATTCTTACACTAAATACTTCAGGATCTCTGCCAGATGGGGTGAAGGCTGTCTCATAAGTCAGTTACGGAGACACGTTATTCAACGCCTTTTTACTCATCTTTTGGGTCAAGCTAGGGGTAATACGTGAGAGTGAAAATCATTTATAATGGATGGGAGTTTCGTAAAAGTGTTGCTTTCTTCTTACAATTTTGCTGTGCATTCCGGAAACCACCAAAGCTATACATACACACACACACACACAAACACAGATATATATATATATATATATATATATATATATATATATATATATATATATATATATATATATATATATGCCTATCCCAGCGTTGTTCAAGGAACTTAGGTGACGACAATCTCTGGCCTTTTATATTGTATATATATCGATCACCCATCTGAGTAGTAACCAAAACCAAATATCGCTTTACTTTCTTGTTAAGATAACCTAACGGTAGGTAATGAATTTGTATTGTCGACATGTGTCATTTAATCAATAAACAAACAACTACAAACACAACATAATTTCGCTTTTTTTCTTATATATAAAAGTGGAAGTGTATTTAATGAATTTGTATATATATATATATATATTTAATCAATAAACAAACATATATAATATATATATATATATATATATATATATTTTCATATATATATATATATATATATATATATATATATATATATATATATATATATATATATATATATATATATATATATATATATATATATATATATATATATATATATATATATAATACATATATATACACACATCTACTCACACACACACAAACATATACTGTATATATTTATGAGGCATAGGTTATAAAGAAGCTTATTGGGAAAGTAAAAAAAAATAAATAAAACTAGAGGAAAATGAAAACAGGAATATGACCGTTTCTTAGTAAAGAGAGAGACAGGAATATTTTCAATGAATGCATTAAAGAATGAATGAACCAAGACCACTGAATAGCGAGTGGGTCCGGTTCAAGGGATGAGGAGTATCCAGCCCAGATTGCCAGTCAATGGCAGTGGAAGTAAAAGTTCTGGAGGACTGAGGTTAAAGGCTGGATTTGGAGGGGATGGGAGGGAATTGGTAGGTTTGGGAGGAAAGGGGGAACGAGGAGATGTGTAACTAGGTCTTATGAGTTCAAGCCACGTGACCTCACCGGGATGCACAGATAAGAAAAGGCTGAATTTTAATGCAGAGTTTATGTCGAATTGAACATTAGAAGCTCCTGAAGACTCGCAATGCAAAGGATTCCACTTACAGTTTGTTACTGTCAAGGAATTAAATGATGGAGTAAGTGGCACAGCCAGAGTTTTGTTTATCGTCCTTCAGACCTCAGATTTATTCTTCCATGACGCAAAACATCTTCGCTTATTTTTTGCCACTGAATTCCAAGTTATTTCACTGTATCTTTACACGGTATATATGAGTACAGTGAGGATGCAAAAATATCGCTGTTTCAACCATGCCATATAACTTTTGTAATGAGGCCTGGCTACTTTGTTTGGTTTCCTCCTTCATAGTCGTCCTACGTGTGTTATGCGGGCAAAACAATGATTTCCTTTGTAATCTAGGTCGCTGCAAGGACTCAGTTTCTGTGATAACTAAGTGTTCTGTCTCCTCTTTGTACTGCACAATTATTTTTCAGTTCATAATGGGAAGATATTATTATGATTAAGATTTTCTTTATATTTATTCCCGTTATATTTACATTAATAATAATTCATTCAAATGGGCGTAGACTGTCTGTGCCTTTTTTAGGGTTTTCCTCTCGATGCTTCTAAACGAAGCAAAAAGTTCAAGCACCGAAAGCAAAGGAATTCTGATCGTTGACATAAATGCTTTGGTGTAAAAGCACTCTTCACGCACTGGACAATATACGAGGAATTCTTCACCCAGGGTTCGGGCCGGAGTATATGATGAAAAGAAAAGGGATAAAAAAATGTTCTTTTCATATCGTTTATCAAAATCCAATAATAGAACTCAAGCTAAATCATATATGATTTTAGTATGATCTGTTCTATATGGATTAAGTAGACTACGGCTGGACGTTATATGACCTAGTAACTATTGTAACAAGTAAAAAATGCGCCGAAGTTTCTTCGGCGTAATCAAGTTTTCTGGACAGCGTATAATGCTATATGAAACTCTCAGCCACGGCCCATGAAACTCTTAGCCGCGGCCCATGAAACTATAAGCTTCGGCCAGGTGGTGGCCTGTGTTGTTGGTACCTATAGCGGTGCCAGTCCCATGATCATGGCTAACTTTAACCTCAAATAAATCAAAACTACTGAGGCTAGAGGGCTGCAATTTGGTATGTTTGATGATTGGAGGGTGGATGATCAATATAGCAGCCCTCTAGCCTCAGTAGTTTTTAAGATCTGAGGGCGGACAGAAAAAGTGCGGACGGACAGACAAATGGCCATCTCAATAGTTTTCTTTTACAGAAAACCAAAAGTTCATCAGTTTTCTTCACTGACAATCTGTGACTACACGGAAAGTAAACTGAAAATGCTAAAGAGACTAAGATTGAATTCTGGACTCAGACCAGTCAACAGAGATGGTGACCAAGAGAGAATCATTGCCTTGGTAAGGGACTGAAATGCATCCGTTAATATCAGTACTCATGCCATTCAGAATGTCTGACATCCACAATCACTGACTGTTTTATGTAATCCCAGATGGGAATCCAGACACTGAATAATATCTCTGTCATTAGGTCGATGAATTTCAGATTCGTTTGAGAAAGCAATTTGAGAACTGGCAGGGAGGGAAAGAAAGATGCTGGGAGTTCAAGGAACATTTCTCTACTCACGGATTAATGCGTTAATGAAAAGAATTCGATATCACGTTTGAGGCGTTTGGTGTGAAATTCGCGACCCATATTATGAAGCATATTTTTTATATTTTTTGCCTCCTTGGGTGGTAGTTTGTAGAACGACAATTAGACGAGAAAATGAGAATATTTTTCATTTTCTCACCCAAAGAGAACGATATGATGAGATAAAACTACAGAAATACCCCCAAAATTCGCTTAACATTAGGTATGCAATTTTCATCCTTATTCAAAATTTCCATAAAGGAATTAGACGCGATGAGATTTATACCCTTGCCCTGTTGCTTCAAGAAATGGGCATAAGAGTGGGGGCGTCCCATAATGGCTGAAAGGTGGTGCTAATTATTTCCAAATGACAATTATTCAAAGAGGTTCCCACTTCTTAATTAAAGCTAGAATTCGTACATTGATGACGAGTGCTACGCTTTTTGAAGTTTTCGTGATTACTGTATTTTCAGGATAATAGCATATACCTATGATTTTAATGATTATTTTTGCATAAACGTACTATCAATTTCATAACATATTTAGTGATAGATCATGTTTCTGAATTTACGGCGCAGCTATTTTGTGATTATTCTCCGTTAATCAAATAAAAAACGAGTATCCATGAAAAGGACTGTGCACAACACGTTCCAGTCATTAACACTCAGATATTCTTTTTATTGTGTTTTAAACTCTGCCTGCAGATATACGCAAGGAAAGCGTTTCTTACGTTAAATCACTCAAAGCACTGCAAAACTCGGTTTTCTCAAACAATGGTCTTCTCATATCTTCAAAGAACACAGATAGTTTGCTGCAGCTGTAAGTGATTAAATTTACAAGAAGTAAAAAAAATTCTCATCTTTTTATAAACTAAACTTTTCACATTTATATATTTTTATATGATATGACCACATGTATTTGTAGTTGCTTACCTCATTATGTATAATCACTCTTAGGCATATCTTGCAAGCCATCTTTCAGGAACAGTTTCCGAGCTCATCATCCTCCAACGCACTGCAATCATTATCCATGATCCTGCATTGGGATTAAGGTACTTATTGATGTCTGGAAATTGCCTTCCCTTTCAAAGAGCTGAGGAGACTGAAGCACGTAAAGCCAGGATTGACTTATTTTGAGACCCTTTGTTTGATCGTATTTTAGTTTTGGAGGTATTCTATTAGGAGATTATCTTGACATACAGATTTGGATTGGTGTGGTGGACTTTGTAACGCCGACTTATTTGTGTGTGACGGTAATTTTGATTAATAAATTTTGTTAACGATTGTACATTGGTAGAGAAAAATATTTGTTAACAAAGCTAAGTTTTGCATTGCCAGTTTGATAACTGCCTCCCTTCATAATGTTTTTTACACACTCACCTACCCACCCACCCACACACATACACACACACACACACACACACATATATATATATATATATATATATATATATATATATATATATATATATATATATATATATATATATATATATATATATATATATATTCATAATCCTAACAAATTTAACAACTGACATATATAGATATATATGTATATATACGTAGATGTATATATAAATAAATATACACATTATATATGTGTATATATATGTATATATATATATATATATATATATATATATATATATATATATATATATATATATATACATATACATATATGTGTTAGGATTACGAATCGTTCATAGCATGCTGCCTCTTGTAAGTATAGCTCTTATCAACAGGGTTTTCCTTCATTTACTTCCTTATTCCGATTTTAAAGTTTGAAAGAGAAAAATTTTCAAAGAATATTATTCTCCGGATATGCTTAAGGAAATACGAGAAGTATCTAATAACATAATCTTATAGTAAATATATTTTTAATCAGAGACATCCAAAATGTCACCTTAATTTTGGAATAACATTCAAAAAACAATCATTAAAACAAATGTTACGGAACAAAATTAAAACTCAGCCACTTTCAGGTATATGTGTGATTGATGTTATCACGAAATCAGTTTCTCTCATTCGTCGAATTGAAATGAATCTCATTAAACCCTTACTGAGACAATTCCACCAAAATGAGAAAACCAGGTTTGGAAGTGGAAAATAAATGAGAGGGAAACGAGAGCGTAGGATGTAATCTCAACCTGATGAGAGAGAGAGAGAGAGAGAGAGAGAGAGAGAGAGAGAGAGAGAGAGAGAGAGAGATATCCCTCCAAAAAAGTAAGCGTAAGATATTTGTTAGAACAATGAAAGCCACTAAAATGCAAATTCAGTGATGAATTTTAGGGTGACTATCAGTAAATGGGTCCATTTATATAAAAACTGCTGAGAGAGAGAGAGAGAGAGATAGATAGAGAGAGAGAGAGAGAGAGAGAGAGAGAGATTTTCCCCCCAAAACAGTAAGCTTAAGATATTTGTTAGAACAATGAAAGCCACTAAAATGCAAATTCAGTGATGAATTTTAGGGTGATTGTCAGTGAATGGGTCCATTTATATAAAAACTGCTAAGACAGGAAGGAAAGGGGAATATTGTGGGGGCGGGGTGGCAATTGGAGAAGGCAGCACGAAGATAATTTACTGTTATGTAAGTTCCAGTCAGGCAAATTTATGGTAAGGCCAATAAACGCGGGTTTATGGTGAATGCTGAATTGATGTAATAGTGTACCACAACTCCCTACAAACGCTACCAAGCTAATCGGTTCCTCTCACAATATGTATTCGTGTCATGCACGCCATAGCTTTATTATCTTTAGTTGATTACGCGTAAAATGATTTTTCTGTGTCACATATATTTTATAGCTCTTATTTATGCCTCATTAAGTTTAAATTATTATGCCTCAAGTTATGTGGATACAGATATGTGCGATTCCTTTTTTCAGGATACCCTTAAGTGACAAATACCACTTGTACATATTTAATGCTCTTTGTTCCCTATTTCTCGTGAGAATTATTCCTTTATCAGCTCTCTGTTACTCGCATTCCACGTATTTTTCCCTTTTATTTTCTATCACCTTACTAGTTCGGGATGTGTTAATTTATCAGTCTCGAAAGACTCATGCATCATGCGTTAAGCAGATGAAAGTTTTGTATTTCTACATCTTATCCGGATTAGAGAAATTTTTCTGCACATAAACACTGCTTGAATTTATTTGAATTTATGATCAGCCTTGAGGACTGAACAAATTTAGGTAATCGAAAGCCAAATCCAGTGATTTATACTGAACACCGAAGACCTGAGTAAAACAAAACCGCGTTCTAAAGTCAGGGAATATCTAAGGAATTCTTTTTCCAAGACTTGAGTCGTCGTACCTGATATGAAAATGAAAGCTAAGAAATTCCTGTGACTTTATGTCGCGTGTGATCATCATGTCAAAAGCATAATCTGACTCAAACGAGGACTGATTAATGGAAAGAGGCCTCGGGCATTCCGCCGTTAGATGAGGGAAATCATTATTTAAGAGCCATCACTGACACGGACAGATGCTTATTAGGTGGGTCACAATAGTAGTCATCTTAGTACTTTAGCCAGTAGTGTGAACCGTTACCTCATATTATCAGGTGAGTTCGTCTTTTAGAGGATTATCTTTATTGATTTGTTCTATTAAATTTTTTGATTTATCTGTTTCTAAATATGATGATTTTCGTATTGTAAGTTCCTCGTTGGAAGAGTCGGTAGAGTTCTCGGCCAGCACTCTGCTAGGCCCGAGTTCGAGTCTCCGGCCGGCCAGTGAAGAATTAGAGGAATTTATTTCTGGTGATAGAAATTCATTTCTCGCTATAATGTGGTTCGGATTCCACAATAACCTGTAGGTCCCGTTGCTAGGTATTCAATTGGTTCTTAGCCAGGTAAAATAAGTCTAATCCTTCGGGCCAGCCCTAGGAGAGCTGTTAATCAGCTCAGTGGTCTGGCTGAACTAAGGTATACTTTTTCGTATGTAGCGCTTACTGGTATTTATGGTCTTTTCTTAATAATAATAATAATAATAATAATAATAATAATAATAATAATAATAATAATAATAATAATAATACCTGGAGGAATGACGGATAAGAATAATAACTTCTTTCCCATGATGTATCTTATGGTATTGAGAGAGAGAGAGAGAGGAACCGTTCCCAAGACGATGACAAAGAAGTAATTCAGTACAGATTAAAGAACAAACCGCACTCAGTAATTAATTTAAATTAGTACAAGCAATACTGAGAGAAGGATTAATGAAGGTTAGGCAGGTTAGCGATGAGGCCGAGGCTGTATTTATTATAATGACCAGAAGAAAAAAGATAACTTTAATGCCTCAATGTGGAATGTGCGTCGAACTGAACCTCAATAACACACGAAGACTTGATAAACTAGTCCATCCCACGATATAGAGTACCATTGAATGTAAGTATGCGGTATTTACGCCATTGACTTATTTTTCCTTGTCACACACGGCTTTGGTTTATTTCCCAATTCTTTTTATATGACCTGGTTACTTTTTCTTCCCATATTTGACGTCGATAGTTCAAATGGATTGATTACTTCTTTTTCTGTATCATGCTGGGCATAAAATCTACTTTTTTTTTTTTAGGAGGGAGGGGATGCTCCTTAGGTTCCCTATCAATGTTCTCGTCTTCCGATGTGCTTCACTTTTATGTCTTGTGTCTAATATATATATATATATATATATATATATATATATATATATATATATATATATATATATATATATATATATACATACATATATGCACATATACATATACATATATATATATATATATATATATATATATATATATATATATATATATATATAGATAGATAGATAGATAGATAGATAGATAGATATAGATAGATAGATAGATAGATAGACAGATAGTTAGATACACACATATGATATGTATAAATATATATATATATATATATATATATATATATATATATATATATATATATATATATGAAATATATATATAACTTCTGCTTGTATGCTGAGATTATTTCTTGAAGAACCTAGAACTGATACGAACTGATACATTTTTACGTTCCGCTAACGCATTACATTAATTTTCAATTATTCACATCGACTGTAGCATTGAATGTTGTATATTTTTATCCATTTGTTTTCCTGGGCCGTTGCAGCGATCAAGAGGATTAATTCTGGAAAATGTATATCGGAAGAACAGGAATTCTAACCTTCTTTACAAATACCGATCATCAATGGAAAAATATTCTTAAAAAAAAAAAGCCGAAATATGTGAGGAATTCTTTTTCTAGGATCTGAATTGGATCATCCGCTATGAAAAAGAACACTGGCAAATTCCACAAGCATTTGCGTTGCATGTGAAAATCAAATTAAATGAAACGCCTAGTTTTTATACGATATGATTAAAGATAAGAATTCCAAAAGCATTTAGTTTAATGTTTGGCTAAAGATTATCCTGGACATCGCTATTTATTTCATTAAACTTTTTATCATCCCATGAGAAAGAGAGTCGGAAATAAGCGATATCGTCGAACAAATGCAGCAATTCCTCATCTGGATGAGACCAAGCTAGAGTACCCATTAGGAATCCGAGGATTTATTAGGGAACTCGATTCCCACGCCTTCGTCACCTGCCACTCGTTGGGTCTTCCGGATTTCCGCTTCTCTGAAATCATAACGAGACTTACCCAATCAATATCACTATTTTTTCTTTGCTTGATGAGATCGCTGGTGTGGACGCATTATTGCTAAATTCTGCTCTTAATTTAAGGTCGAGAGTACTAGAAAGTGGGACTGAATATAATTATCACGGGAAAATTCCGAACTTGCTTTACTTTACGAACGAAAGGCAAGAAAGGTAAAAGGGCAAAATTGAAAAGGTTTTATAGAAATGAAAACGAGATAAAAATATAATCTTTAATGCATAGTAAACAAAATGAAAGCAAATTTAAATGAGGACGACATATTCATTTCGAAGACGAAGGCTTAAAAAGAAAAACAAAAAAGAGAGAATCTTCTGAACATTTGATCCTAATATATATTGGGCTCATGACTTATTGAATTATTAGAGAGAGAGAGAGAGAGAGAGAGAGAGAGAGAGAGAAGGGGAGGTACGGAGAGGTTAGGGCTGATAGCTCATAACACACCATAGGACTTAATTATTATCAGTAACCGAAAGGAAAATGGAATGACGCATTATGAACTTGCATCAGTTACAACCCTTGAGAGTTTTGTTTCCTCTCTGATTTCTGAAAGTAATGATTTGTTCTGTCTTAAGCGGCAGATTTGTCTCTCCCTCCTTGGTGATCTACATTTGAAATTTTTGCATTTTCTGTATTCTCAAAGCCTGATCATTTCCCGAGCTTCAGAGACAAGTCACCAATTGAAATGCCTGACTGGTTGATCATGTAAATAATTTTAATTTCTACAGCCGAGTTCTGTTAATAATGGTGGCAATTTCTACATTAAAAAGCAAAACGAAAATGTGAGAAAGGTGTTATTACACTCACCAATATATATATATATATATATATATATATATATATATATATATATATATATATATATATATATATATATATATGTGTGTGTGTGTGTGTGTGTGTGTGTGTGTGTGTGTATATATATATATATACACACACACACACATATACACACATACATATATATATATATATATATATATATATATATATATATATATATATATATATATATATATATATATATATATATATATATATATTATAGAGGAAATGAGTGCATCCTTTATGATGAATCAAATTCATTTTCAAACATTGCTGGATGAAAGTAATGTTAGATAATCTGAATTTTTTTTTTTATTAAATTACAACATGAACGTTCCTGAGCTTAATAATTTGTACATCTGTATCACAAAAAAAAAAAAAAAAAGATTTGATCTCAAAACTTCCTTTTGACACTTTATTAGACAGTGACCCCAATGGTTTTCTGGGGTCGTTATCTAAGACCAATAATTTCTTGGGGGTCACTATCTTTATGCTATTGAAAGTCTTTTGTTTATGTTTTTACGGTAATCTCCAACGGGCTTGTACCAAACACGCCGCAAAGGTGGATACATACCGAGTTAAGAAAAAAAATCCCCAACGGGTTTGTATCAAACACGCCTCAAAGGTGGATAGATACCGGGTTAAGAAAAAAAAATCCTCAACGGGTTTGTATTAAACACGCCTCAAAGGTGGAGACATACCGGGTTAAAACCCTTGGGGGGCACTCTCTAGGAAAGATCCCAAATAACCATAGATAAGATTTGTAATATGGAAAACTTCCATGTTGTCTGAAAAAGCCTTGATGTTAGGAATATAGACAAATTAAGCTGTTGATTGTACAAGACTAATTGCTAAGATAACATAATATTAGAATGTTTTAATATTTCAGGGAAAAGGAATTGCATATAATTAGAATGTTAGAGTATAAAAATATTAATATAACTACAAGATCTTTATACAGAGTTCATGTAAGTGGAATTGCTTATATGCTGAAAACAACAGAGTATTGGTTTAGATTACAGTTAAGTAATAAACATGCTTCTTATAGATAATCGACATAAAAAAACAAGAAAGTTATTTTCCCTTCAAATATTTTACGTAAGTTCGTTTTTATGAATTCTATACGAAATGGAGAGAGAGAGAGAGAGAGAGAGAGAGAGAGAGAGAGAGAGAGAGAGAGAGAGAGAGAGCTTCCCTTATTAAAATTCGAAGAACTTTCTCAAAAATATGCTGTTCACATAAAGGTTACAGGGGGCACGGGGTCAACATAGTTGTAGAATCTGAAACAACTATGCAGTCTATGATAAAGTAATTCCTTGGCCAACACTTATTACGGTTTTTTAACATCTTCAGTGTTATCTAATATAAACACGAATACCTCAATCCATTCATCGCCATTTAAGAAATAAGGGAAATAAGACGAAACTACGTTATTATGTTTTTAACGATCAAATGAAATATCTTTTCTAAGCCATGTAAGCAATTAACTATCTACTTTTTCTTTGTATACATAAAAATAGAAAGAACCAAATCAGGCAGACAGAATCCAGTCTTTTTCTATTTACCAGATCTCATGTAAACACTCGCGCACCATCACCTAGACTCTACAGAGAGAGCAAGACGAATAGAACATACATCTCATACTTAACATATATTATGTCTTTTCAAAACGGGAAGAAAATCTTCAATAACAAAAGATTCGAAGAAAGGCGAATTATTTGTTCAGCAAGGACCGTAAAGGGACAAATATGTAGAGAGATCATCTGATTATCTGATAAGAATAACGGAAGAGATTTCCGGGACAGACGCTGGATTCTCTGGCGAAGAGAATTTTCTAAGGAAACTGTTGACCCAGTCCAGTCGAGTCCAGTGTACATAAGACATAAGCAAATAAAAATCTCAAATTTACCAAGCATCGCACAGAGAAAGTTTGGATGGCTATTTACTTACACAAATTCTTCCTGGAAATGTGAAATAGCTTGAAAATCAAATGAGACTTCGTGGATTTATCAGAAGGACACGACCGAATAAAAAACACAATCAGAAGAGAAAACCCAAAAGATAAAAACAGTGAATGTGCTGTGATAGTTTCTTAAGATCTGTGTAGCTGAGAACACGGGAACAATGGGAAGTGACAAGTGTTTCAGCCAATAGATTCTGATATTCGGAAGGAAAGTGCTTAAGTGAAATATCAACTTGGATTGGAACTTGTCTGATATATCTTTGAATCTCATAATATAAGTTAAATCCTCAGTCGATTGTTTTGAGTAAATTGTTCACAAGAATCAAAACATATTCGTGTATTTTAGAAAAAAACAGAATGGTAAAACTCTTATTATCAGTATCAACAAACTACATAAAAATAATTTGCGCAGTTCACACGTTAATTTGAACGAATCACCAGACAATGTATTCATTGTAATGAAATATGTTTTATGACAAAAAGCGTAATGGCTTTATATTCTCTATTATCAAGGATATAATGTTTTTGCCAATGATTTCATAACAGTTTATTATCAACGAATGTTGAGCCATACGTCCATAAAACGTTCAATTAATTTCATTTGCAAATATATTATTTTCCATTCCCAATTCTCTTGAATGAAAATGATATCTTTGCTTTATTATACTTTCTCTCTCTCTCTCTCTCTCTCTCTCTCTCTCTCTCTCTCTCTCTCTCTCTCTCTCTCTCTCTCTCTCTTGCAATGTTGCCAAGGCTTATGGTAGTACGATGATTTTAATTGAGTCCTTCAATACATCGTTCTTCTCGCAATCAGAACAATGCGAGGACCACAACTTTCTCAGAAGTTTTACATTTATAAGTTCATGCACACACACTTGCACACACACATACATGTGTATACATACATACATTCATACATATGCAATAAAATAACAATAGTATGTGATATACCTATGTAGATGTACCGGGTAGAAAATGAAACACTCGATACAAATCCTGGTCGATTTCTCCTAAAGTTTTCTAAGACATCTTCAAGAGACCGAGACATACAGACAGCTGGAAAGTAAATATTCACACCTAAACCTAGACTCAAAGGTATATCATTAGAATAGACCACCATTTTTGCCCCTGGCCCATTGAATGAATGAAGGTTTTCACTAACGTGAACGGAAATTGCACTGTTCACCTGTACACATATATATATTTTTTATTTTCTATTCGATTCTCCTTTAAAAATGATTGTCCAGTTTGACCAATATAAGCTTTGTCATACAAGTTACATGGGAGTTGATGTACACATCTATTAGTGTTGTCGAGAGGGTCTTGTAAGTGCTTGTTTTATTGTATTATTGTTCTAAAATGCTACAATAACTCCAAAATTATTAAGGAGATGGGGATAAATCTTGAAATTATTGCTAAACGGTAGAACAAGCAGTTTTTTTTGTAAGTTTCTCTATTGTTATAATAAAATGATATCAGGTTAAAATGGCTTAAGATTCTGAATGACACTCTTGCGTAGGGGTCACAAAAAATAACACTTATGCTGTTTGATGGTACATTGCAAATATTTTTTGTCCATCCTTGTTATTAGTAATAGTCTGAAGTTTGAATTTGTCTGTTTTTTTTTCAGAGGATTTTATTAAGGTTTTTATGTCCGTTATTAATTAATATTTGCCTGATTCTTTCTAATTCCTTGTTAAATGGTTTCCAGCTACTGCCGTGACTAGATGCTCTGTCTTCATAAACTAAAACAATGCATCGTTTTGGTAAACTCGTTGCATAATACCTTTGGAATTTTAGATTCTTTCATGATTTCTTATGAAACGACTTCCTTCCTCCTTCTTTTACAACCACCTCGAGAATGGGAAGAATTTTTTTTCCCGCACATCATCATCATGAATAAAAGAACAGAGGTCTTGGCGAGAACGGACGCTAGGTCCTAAGGTTCTTGATAATTTCTGATGGAGGGAATGTATTTCTGATATATCTATCATGAACAGAATTTTTGTAACCTGTTACCCCACAGCTGTTATATACATTTAAAAAAACAGGACCGACAGGAACGTACACTGACACAGGGGAAAAAACTCCCTTTGTTTTGAAATTAACGGTACATCGATAGTGCAAGACAAGAGTATTTCCTTAACACCCCTTTTTCCCCTTTGATAGACCTACCTCCCCTCGGTATATCGATAGTGCAAGACAAGAGTATTTCCCTAACACCCCTTTTTCCCCTTTGATAGACCTACCTCCCCTCGGTATATCGATAGTGCAAGACAAGAGTATTTCCCTAACAGCCCTTTTTCCCCTTTGATAGACCTACCTCCCCTCGGTATATCGATAGTGCAAGACAGGAGTATTTCCCTAACACCCCTTTTTCCCCTTTGATAGACCTACCTCCCCTCGGTATATACAAAAGCATATCTTGTTCACGAAATGGGAAATATACCGTTTGGATGAATTCGTTCAAAGATCATACGGCCACGTAAGCAGTCCGTCGCAATTTGCAGGGTCGCTTTGCCACTTTGAACTCGTCCAGAAAACACGAAGACAAATGACGGCTCGAGGGGAAAATGCGTCCCAGAAAATGAAGCAGAGAAAGAGCGAAAGAATTTTGCAGCAGCTGGTTTAGTATTCAATCTTGCCGAGAGGAGGAGGATATGTGTGGGATTGTAAATGCATTGAAAGTGATGGGAGTCTTTGGCAATAACAAGTTCTCCTTCAATATATATATATATATATATATATATATATATATATATATATATATATATATATATATATATATATATATATATATTCTCATGCTACATCAAGGGCTGTGTAATGCGCAACATTTATTTTTGATTGCAAATAATGGAATTGCTTTAAGGAATGAGAAGTATTATGTCGTTGCTTATAGCAGGTCATTATTTATTATATTCACCAACCTTCTGTCCTGTTATAAGAAATAAGAATATATGTGAGTTCTTAATTTTCATACTCCCAGAATGATATGCAATATATATGAATTCTTTTTAATGGACCTTTTAAAGAACTCCCATAATAATAATAATAATAATAATAATAATAATAATAATAATAATAATAATAATAATAATAATAATAATAATACAGGTTTTGTTAAACAACATGGCAGTTTCAACAGCATTTATTTTATATAGTAAACGCTCAATTCGTCTTATCAATTGTTTTTCTTGCGCTGGAATGGTTGCAAAAACCTTTTCGTTCACCATGCCCATGTAAAAGTTCGCAAACAGGACTCCGAGGGGTCCAGGTAGACGGCGTCGCAATGGGATCCCCCCCTCGGAGTCCTGTTTGCGAACTTTTACATGGGCATGGTGGAAGAAAGGGTTTTTGCAACCATTCCAGCGCAAGAAAAACAACTGATAAGACGAATTGAGCTTTTTACTATATCAAATAAATGCTGCTGAAACTGCCATTTTGTTTAACAAAACCTGTATTAAAGAAGGTCTTTTTCCTAATTTTATAATAATAAATTTGTTATAATAATTATTTTTTACCCTGATAAAAGGAAATCGGTCAAGCATGAGCTGACATAATGGACATTTACGTTTGACCGGACCATTCTTCTTAGTAAAACATTGCGCGAATGCGAGAGATTGTTCCCGGGTGCATTCGATTGGACATCTCCTAATGTAGGATACTTTACGACTCTAAACGAAGTCCTTCGGATTATTGCTCGTTCCGTGACTCCGAAGATATCGTTTTCCTTTTAAGAACGACGATGGTGACTCATTCATCACCTTTTTACTTATTCCAGAATGATGATAAGTTTGTTTACTACTTTCTTTAATCTGTGGATGCGGTTTTTTGTGGCATCACTGAATACGGTGTCAGAATGTTTAAATACGTTGCCGTTGTCTATTAAACAATTATGACAAAATAAAAGTTATTTTTGATAAGTGATATAGTACAGGTTCTTACTTAAGAAATGCATCACTACTGAACATCATCTTGTGGAATATATATATATATATATATATATATATATATATATATATATATATATATATATATATATATATAATATATATATATATAAATCTTAGTTGTACAGTTAAGTATCGTTTCTAATAACACACTGGAGTTGACTTAAATAAGTTTTAAACATCTCGTCAAAATTAGTTCATATCTCTCTTTGGTAAACTACGCTTTACAATTGTGACGAAAAAGATGAAAAAAAAAAAAAAAATTGATATAAATTCTTTAAGCCAACACACTACCACTAAATAAAATTACGACAATTAATGCCACACGCAGCATCTAGCAGGACGTTTTCGTTTTCCTGATAAATTTCTAAATTCACCCACTTAACTCTGGGCTTTATCAACATTGATAATGGAAGATGATTAGTTCGTCACTTGAACGGGAGGGTGTAGTCTTCGTAAATATAAACAAGTAAAAAATGAGCCGAAGTGTCTTCGGCGTAATCAAGTTTCCTGTAGAGCGTATAATGCTGTATGAAACTCTCAACCGCGGCCCATGAAAATTTCAGTCTTGGCCAGGTCGTGGCCTGTGTGTTGGCACCTATAGCGTTGCCAGACGTACGATCATGGCTCACATCAACCTTAGATAAAAATAAAAGTTACAGCTCGAAGGTTGCAATTTGGTATGTTCGATGATTGGAGGAAGGATGATCAGTATAGCAATTTGCAGCCCTCTAGCCTCAGTAGTTTTTTAGATCTGAGGGCGGACAGAAAAAGTGCGGACGGACAGACAAATAGCCATCTCAATAGTTTTCTTTTACAGAAAACTAAAAAAGGAGAGAGATTTCGTATATGTTCAATGGCAAATCCATACTTCAAGTGTGCTTTAATCTATTGTGTACATTTAATGTATACTTGCAGTCGGAATGTAAGTGGGATCGATTTTCCTTTCAAGATTCACTGTTCCGAAGCCAGTATAAATTCATTAATTTAGTTTTCCTCGTTCTCTAATCTGATGAGTCTTTTATGAGTTCTTTTATGTAGAACTAAGATTATTCACACATTCTCAAGACATTTTTATTAACAGGGCTGCTCAAGAACCGACTTTCAGTAGAAAAATTCGGGTTCATTCAGTGATAATGGGGAAACTTAATTTTTATGCCCACAGATAAAATTAAAACATCAAACGCCACCATTTTGTTTTTCTCTGTTTAACGATAAGCCTACAGGCAATAAACTCTACTTTTAGACTTGACGCCGTCAAACCCAGCGCCAACTTTTCTCACCACTGCCCCCTTTGTAAAAATGAAGGTACCACGGGACTCTTATTCCTACTGCTATTATTATTACCTGTTATCTAGAAACATTAAAACCTAGACATACCTTTAGACATATATCATTCTGGAGTCTGCTGAGCTTGATCCTTTTTCGACCTTCGGTTAGACTAGCAATAACGTCATTCCCTTTCGCGGGGAACAAAAACTATGTAGACTCTACATTGAAGAGAGAAGAGAGAAGCCGCGTTTGTATGGTGTGCTACCGTACCAATTATCATTTCACGAGTAAAGACTAAAGACAACAAAGGTCCATAGGCATTACTTCAGAGAGCAGCAGGCAAGACAATCTAAAAGTACCGTCAACAGCAACAAACTGTTGACAGTCACTTACAAAGGAAGAATGACACAGTGTGTAAGTCCAGGCTTCCACAATTTATATTGCTGTTTTCAAGTTCCATAAACGTATAGTTTTTCTATATGAATGTTTTAGCTTCGTTTGTGGTACCCGAAACGTCCAGGACCCAAATAGCAGTGCCCATGCATCAATCAACTCAGCAAAACGTAATTGGAAGGACGGATGGGGAGCGCCTCCAGTAACTCCAAGCAATCCAGGTGGCGTAACACTGAAGATGCCTTTTAAATGATTTCGAAAAATGCGCGACAAAAATACCCCCTCAGCTCTCGGTCAGTAATTAACTCGCATCATCGAAGGGATTATACATCATCCATTTACGCGGAGTCCCATACCAGGCTTTGTGACACACCCTTTTCCATCTTTCGGAAGTCGATCTTGATCATGTACATTTTCCCTTTTACTAATAATTCCCCTTCACAACAAACTCTCTTTCTCACTCTCTCTCTCTCCCTGTCTACCTGTCTGTCTGTCTGACTGTCTCTTTCCGCTCGTTATGCATGCTATTGTCACTAACAATTAGGAGCTGATCTTTGGATATTCATGACTAGTAACAACTCAGTGAAGATACAAATAGCCTATTCCTCGGCATCTTTGACGTAAATGCAACTGACGTCAAGCCCATATTTGAATGATAAAGAATTGATGGAATCTCCCCCCCCCCGCCCCAACCCCATCCAAGATGGGAAAATGATGAGTCAGTCCTTCACTTTCTCTCCTTCATTCTCTCCCAATCTATCTATCCACATGAGTGGGTGTATGTTGGAGTGTTTTTGTACACTGGGAGTAAGGACATACTACTAAATTGGCCATTTGCCAACGCTCGTATATAAATTTAGATACGTAATTGTTTATTGAAGGATCGTATTTGTGTTTGCGTGCAGCTTTTTTGCAGTTTGTTGTTCCTGCTAATATTGCTTTTATCGCCCTTCAGTGAACTCTGAAAGTAAAACTGGAACGCATTATACTGTATTCTGTTACACAATATACGCTCATGGTCACATGATGGATTAGGTTCCCAGCGTATTATATTTTAGTGTTCATAACAAATTTTTGAACGGCTATTTCCATCTTCACCCTTCATTGGTCAAGGCACGATTTCACAATCGAAAACAAAGTCCTTGTAAAGCTATTTGACAACGTAAACAAGCAGACAATTATTACAGAAATCAGGAATGTTATTAGCTTGGACTAATTTACCTGTGTAAAATGGAAACAGAAATAAAAATTAATTATAACTAGCCATCTGTGTTTGACGGAAATGCTTAGCAGAACAAAGGCTAGGATGAATGCAGATACGAATTCGATTTTAATAGAAATAATGAGAGAAAATCAGTTGAAAGGAAATGGAAAATTCACACTATTTCCAATATTATTATGGAAACATAAGGGTATAAGAATATGTGGCATCAAAGAATAAATGGATAAATTTTAAATTTTAAATGCAGTATCAAATAAATGTTCTATTAAACAATGTAAATGAAACTTTTCTATGAAAATAATGCGGAGTGACCATATTTACGCGTAATAATTTGCCATCTGAAGTAAGAGTGGGCTAAACTCTTAGAACGTAGTAGGGGAAAGTCTTTCATAGACACTCAGAACTTGCCTTTTATTTTGATTATACTCGTATGAAATTTAAGCTGTGAAGCTAAGCAACGAGGCACATTTGGCAATCAAGATAGGGAAAAGAGGGAGTTGGAGTGGTTGGACAGGAGAACACCCCACAGTTCCACTAAGATATCGAGAAGTTTGGCGGAAAGATTGAAGAGACGAAGCGGGAATAGGGATAAAGTAAAAGGCTTTAAAAAACTGCTTCAGCTAGGGGCCGAAGGGGCGCTGTAAAATATCCTTTAATAATGCCTACAGTGCACCAGCTTCCTATGCACAACTCGTCATATATGCCAGGTAAATACTTTCTTGGTACAGTCGCCACCATCAGGAATGATCTCGAGATTTAAGGCCTGGATTCCTCCCAGTTTTTAAGCCTAATGTTCGTCTTCGCATAAAAAGAAAGCTAGCTGCTAAACATGGTGATATTGAAAAGTCACGGATATAATTTAATGTAATATTTTAGCATAAAAATAGAATGCAATAGACATATCACTTAGTTGTCAATGAATGCCGACTTTCCACTGGGTATCATTCCATTTTCAACAATAAATTGTACTTCCGAAAAGACCTCTGACAAGTCTTTAAAAATCATTCCATTCATAAAATCAGTTTCCTCTTCCAAAACATCATAACCTTATATCTTGTATAAGATTAAGGAGTTTTTTATCATTACGTCTTTAAAAACGAACGAATAATTAGCACCTCAAGACATTTCTCTAACCCACATGAAACCATTCCAAGTGTTCCATTTTCCCCCGTGGCAAATCAGCATAATGGAGCATGTTTGTTCATTCCGTATGCACCCTTGCCTTGAAGAGAGAGAGAGAGAGAGAGAGAGAGAGAGAGAGAGAGAGAGAGAGAGAGGTGTGTTGTTGTTGTATGAATAGCGCGCGTGTGAGTGTGTTTGCGTATGCGCTGTAGTTATGTGAACAAGAAGATGAGATTTTTTTTTTGTCTTAGAGCAAAGGATGATGAGTACATGTTTTTTCTCATAATTTGTGATTAAATTACATTTCGTTTTCTTATTTCAATAAAATTCTGAAATGAAATCGTCCCACACTGATATGTAAAAACCATAAAGTTAAAATTATAGAGATATAACAATTAAATGAAGAAACATGACGGAACTCGCTTTCCTTCTCTGCTTCCGAGGTCGAATAGTTTCTCGCTTATTTCGTAAAGGTGCTCAATGTTTGTTATTTTTTACAAAAGATATATGAAGATTGTGCTAATGACCCAGAAGACCGCTGAGAGCAAATGATGAAGACCTAGAATGATTTGCCATTTACATAGCGATACCATTATAAGTCTTCTTCTTCTTTTAACTTGCTTTTTTCCCATTTGTATGGGGTAAGCACGATGCCTTCTTTTGAAGGACTTTGATTTGACTTTGGGCTAGACTTTGTAGTCTCGTTATAAGTAATGCTCGGCAATGCTGTATCGGAAATCCAGAATATGTGTTGATTGGCAATTGGTGAAAGGTTTAAAGAGTTATGCGGGAATTTAGTTTCTATTCAGTTGGCAGATACGCCATTGAAGCTTAAAAATGTGTCTATCACCGCAGTAGTTCTCATTCTTTAAATAAGTTTCATAGATCATCGGTTAGAATATTAGGATACTGCATCAACAGTTATGTCATAAAAGATTACCCAAAGGAAACTAATTAAAGACTGCTCTAATAGAGAAACAGTGATATATCTGATAATCATATAGCAAACCGTTAACTCAAACGGGTCCGGGCATCTTGATAACCTTCAATACGGTTCTCGCTAACACAAGACAAATAACATCCGAGGTTTTTAACAACTGTTTCCGTAACAGATATCCCAGGTAGAATAATGGAAAAGGAATTCCTCAAATGTTTCCATGTTTTTGTGGATGTTTTAACACGCCTGATGACCGAAACCGTTTAACGACAATAGGAATTACTTTCCTTTTATTAAACCGTTCCTCTTTACGGTTTACATATTCATTAAACTAATGTGACTTTAATCTTTACAGAATGAAATCGGAAAAAGATCAATAAAGAACTTATACTTCTAAGAAAACATCTATGCCTCGTATGAGAAACATGGAACCCTTTAGGCCTAAACACCTCTAACCCTAATATATAAAGAAAATTGGATCTGTAAAGTAGCTCGTATACGAAATAGCAGATCAAATCCAGAGCCTATTGTTGGGATTACATGCATAGAAAAGAGCACATTTGATTGGTAATCTTCTATAGGAAAAACATAAATTCTGCATTATTATCAAATCTATTCTACTTTTCAGCCTTATAGTACAGTCATCCTTACCCTTATTCTGTCACTATTTCTCCAAGCGTTACTCCTTATTACTTGGACTCTAAGATTTCTCGTATTTAATACACACTGTGCCTGTACCGCTTTCTCTATGCAATGGTCAATATTTTTAAAGGGACGAATGTCCAATACTTTGTTGTTTATTTCTGACATTCGCCTTCATCACCAATAAAGTCAAAATTTGATTTTGTTCCTTATTCGCTGTATATCTCGATTTACAAATATTTAAGAAAAATATAATGAAGTCAATCACACTTCATTGTAGTATTTCAAAATTGTTACATCATCATCATCCCTTGCATTATCTTCAGCGTGAAGTAAGTTCAATACATAAAAATCCTGGTCGTTTTATGCATTTCTTCATCCTAAGACTAAATGCAAAATAGGTTAAAGCAATCTGGTGAGCAATGCACTGTGTTCATCAGCTTTTCAAATGAAAAAGCGGGGAAAAAATCTGAAATAGGAACCCAGGTATGACTCATGTTCAGGAATAGTGAGCCAAAAATATTCTGTCCGTCGAGATTCTGATGTAGTTTGAGAATCTGGCATTTCAAAAGGGACACTCAGAGGAAAAAGAGGAAATAAAAACTGCTATACAAATGCAACAGCGTAAGGCTTCAGCGTTGCGAACTATTCTGATACGTTCTCTTCCAGGGGTGTCGTATCAAGACCACGGGCAGCCAAAGATAAAGAAACGATGCTGGCATAAGGCCAGCTTAAAGTAAAACAACAGCAACGGCATTTTGAGAAACTTCATTTATTTCTTCCTGATCACACACTCATATGGCTATGAAATTAAGTTATTATTATTATTATTATTATTATTATTATTATTATTATCATCATAACTTCTTTCATAGTCATTCACTCATATGGTTATAAATTGAAGAGGTTATTATTATTATTATTATTATTATTATTATTATTATTATTATTATTATTATTATTATTATTATTATTCGGTTAAAAAGATGGCATCATCTATTCTTCTTCTCACTATTTTCTTTTCTTCAGGCCTGATATTTGGTAAGCGCTGGCAGATGTACATAAGTTAAAAATGGCAGGTGATACTCCTTACATCTTACATCTTACAGTTCGTTCGGGTTGCCCCAGGTCCCTCAGTGTGAGGTACCTCTGATGTCTACCAGAGAATTGCTAATGCATCTTCCGGTATATTTTGCATCTTCTAATCTTGCTCAATCTGAGGCCATGAGATATTTAGGGAAAAAAAAACCGTGTTAAGCTAAAAGTGTAAACCAACAATGGAATCGCATGAATGGAAATGCACCTAATAAGGGTTTTAGAAATTATGAAAATAGAGCTACATTGCAAGTGGCAGATTAATCTGAATCCAAACCGTGATTAAAGTAAGGAAACAAACTTAGGGCTTGCATGCCAAGTGGAACACCCACTGAGAATACAAATCATGGGAGGAACCGATTAAGTTTGAGTCCTTCGTAGGAAGCCGAGCTTGAGGCCGGCACCAGTTCCGCTTCAAGATTAAACCTTTTCTTCTCTTTGCTGACCTCGAGTCACGTGGCTGCAGCTCATATGACAGAGTGGATTCATCACCTCTTCCTGTTTTCCACCCGTCCCAGACTTCTCCTTCCCAATTCTCTCAACGTTGCTTGTACCCATTGATCTATTAGTTCTTATCTCTTTAATTCTTTTCATTTGCTATTTTTTTCATGTTCAGTTCAGATCTCACAATGTTTTCTTTTTTTTTTTTTTTAGTATCCTTTTGGAATGAGAAATGTTTCTCTCTCTCTCTCTCTCTCTCTCTCTCTCTCTCTCTCTCTCTCTCTCTCTCTCTCTCTCTCTCATTTCCATGCGCATCGGCATTACGTCGCTGTCTCTTATCTCATCATTTCCTCACTTATTTCCTCTCCTTGATTATCTCATCTCACTGAAATAATTCTAGTGAGGAAGATAATGAGACTCGCTTTGATCCGGTTAATTCTCGTGATTGTATGATGTAAGATAACTGTACAAAAATGGCTTATGCTCTGACCCTTGGACATTCATATTTTTTTTTAAGGCAAATTTTACTGCCTGATAATTTACACTCAACGAGTAACTGAATTTTTTTTGCGAAGTTTGAAATGCATTATGTATATATAATGGTTTTTGTGTGTATTTTCATCTTCCTTTCTCCTCATAACAGCCAGTTTAAATAGTATATTGTTCGTATTCTTCCCAACCAGTGGCTACTTATTCCCCAACTCTCCTTATTTAACATAAGAAAATAAATCGAAGTTCTGTGGGGAGCTCCAAAGATCGGGTTGCGATACGCAATAAATGAAAGTTAGACAAATATTATTTCGCCAAAAGATATTTCAGTGGAACAACAAAGAGAAATTACGTCTCAGCAAGAATTTCAAGACATGATCTCGGAAAAAAAAGACCTAACGTTCCTGACTGAATTTTAGGACAATAAATATAGGACAGAAAAATCCCGTCCCTGAAGGAGTTTTGCGATGCGGCAACTGAAGAGCCGACAGAGTGCGCCTTCATGAGGAAAATCGCCGCGTGACACCCCTCCTGCCGAGTGACAGTACGCCAAGCATTTACTGAGGCTGTTGCCCTCAGTGGGCCGCTGTGAACCCATTCAGGAAATCAGTCTTCCTCTAGAATTCCTTTGCCTTTATTTGTATTTATTAAAAGGGGCGTCAAGAACGTAACAGCTGGGAAGAAGATGCCCTAACATTTAGGGATAATTGATGGTGTTTCATTCAAGATTAGTTTTTCCTTTAATGAATGGTGAAAGGGTATTGGTGTTTCAGAGGGATAACTTAGGTTTTATCAAGAAGATTAAAAATGTTTCCCTCTAGCCTCTGCCAGCTGGTCAGTGCATTTGATCATTAAGGAAGTTGTCCTTTTTCTTAAGCCCAAATTTCCCCAATCTTCATTTCTCCACCAATCGGAATTTCATTAGTTCTGGATTTTAAAACTGTGCGTACTGTTTCACACGAATGTATTATCAATACTAAATCATTTGTATTCCTGGGCACATTTTAACATTAGGCTAGTTTCTTTACACACACACACATATATATATATGTATATGTATATATATAATAGGGTAGGTTCAAACCCGTACCCCCTTCCCCTTCCTCTTCCCCCATCCCCCTTCCCCCTTCCCTTTGTAACTTTTGTGGTAACCGCTTGACCGATCTTGATAAAATTTGGCACGTGGCCATCATTTGACCCAACTTAGATAATAGGGTAGTATTCAAACCCTTACCCCCTTCCCTTCCCACTACCCTTTGTAACTTATGTGGTAACCGCTTGACCGATCTTGATAAAATTTGGCATATGGCTATCATTTGACTCAAGGTAGATAATAGGGTAGATTTCAAACCCGTATCACCTTCCCCTTTCCCCATTCCCATTCCCCCTTTCCTTTGTAACTTAGGTGGTAATGCTTGGCCAATCTAGACAAAATTTGACAGGTGGCCATCATTTGACCCCTCTTAGATAATAGGGTAGGTTTCAAACCCGTACTCACTTCCCCTTCCCCCTTCCCTTTATAACTTATGTGGTAAATAAACTCTATGGGTTTATCACACCTCATTTCATGTACTCAGTAACATAGAAATATAATATTGAAAATGCTTCTCTTTCCTGTGATTAATAATTCTGTATCAAAGTTTCTGCTTAGGTTTAATGGCATGGTGTGTTTAGGTTTAGTGGGGATGTGTTTAGGTTTAGCAGGGGGAGCGTTAAGGCTTAGCAGGGGTTGTGTTTAATTTTAGTGGGGTGTGTGTTTAGGTTTAACTGGGGAGTTTCAGTTAAGTTGGGGTGTGTTTAAGTTTAGTGGGGGTAAATGGAACAGTCACCATAGTAATACCTGGATTTTAAAAGGGACAGTCAGCACAGTAATTCCGGATAAAGGGGACAGTCAGCACAGTCATACTTGGATAAATGGGACAGTCACCGCAGTTATACCTGGATAAAAGGGACAGTCAGCGCAGTAATTCCTGGATAAAAGGGACAGTCAGTACAGTAATTCCTGGATAAAAGTCAGCGCAGTAATTCCTGGATAAAAGGGACAGTCAGTACAGTAACTCCTGGATAAAAGGGATATTCAGCACAGTAATGTCTGGATAAAAGGGACAGTCAGCGCAGTAATTCCTGGATAAAAGGGACAGTCAGTACAGTAATTCCTGGATAAAAGGGACAGTCAGCGCAGTAATTCCTGGATAAAAGGGACAGTCAGCGCAGTAATTCCTGGATAAAAGGGACAGTCAGCGCAGTAATTCCTGGATAAAAGGGACAGTCAGTACAGTAATTCCTGGATAAAAGGGATATTCAGCACAGTAATGTCTGGATAAAAGGGACAGTCAGCACAACAATACCTGGATAAATGGGACAGCCACCGCAGTAATCAATCAGCACAGTAATACCTAGATAAAAGGGACAGTCACCACAGTAATATCTGGATAAAAGGGACGGTCACCACAGTAATGTCTGGATAAGTGGGACAGTCCCCACAGTAATGTCTGGATAAAAGGGACAGTCACCACAGTAATGTCTGGATAAGTGGGACAGTCACCACAGTAATGTCTGGATAAAAGGGACGGTCACCACAGTAATGTCTGGATAAAAGGGACAGTCAGCACAACAATACCTGGATAAATGGGACAGCCACCGCAGTAATCAATCAGCAAAGTAATACCTAGATAAAAGGGACAGTCACCACAGTAATATCTGGATAAAAGGGACGGTCACCACAGTAATGTCTGGATAAGTGGGACAGTCACCACAGTAATGTCTGGATAAAAGGGACAGTCACCACAGTAATGTCTGGATAAGTGGGGCAGTCACCACAGTAATATCTGGATAAAAGGGACGGTCACCACAGTAATGTCTGGATAAAAGGGACAGGGAGCACAGTAATACCTGGATAAATGGGACAGTCACCACAATAATGTCTGGATAAATGGGACG
>NC_089783.1:20931781-20939281 GCF_040412425.1 Macrobrachium rosenbergii | reverse complement strand
AGCTTTTTAAAACTCTGTTATACAAAACAATAAACATTATTGTACCAGAAAACTTCCAGTTTGTGAATAGGTTACCTATATTCTTAAGTAAACTGCTTCACTGCCTTACCGAATGATAAGGAACCCACAGGAAATGACTATAACTTATGCAGGAACATGCTCACACCCAAGCCCACACAAGCATATATACATATATACACACATATATATATACATACATACATATATATATATATATATATATATATATATATATATATATATATATATATATATATATGTGTGTGTGTGTGTGTGTGTGTGTGTGTGTGTGTTACATTTATCTTTCAACAATTTATTTTGTATTTCATCTGGAGCGATAAGGAAAAGAAAGGAAAAAAAACTAAGCGATAAAAAATTATTTTTGTACAGATAACCAGCCTGTGTCTGCTGAAAACAAATAGAGGATATGTCCACACCCAGAAAACTGAATAAAGGATAAATTTGCTTTTTGGGCTACAAAAGATTTTATAGACCCCCTGAACTAAAGAATCTCGTGTACCCATAGACCGCTGAATTTCAGAACCTGCTGAGAAGGAAGTTCACTGAGTCTATCAGGCCGAAAATGGTTGGAAATTAAAAAAAAAATCGTTAACTATTTTTAAAAATCGTTAACTATTTTTGAAGTATTTTAGCGATAAAAATTTGACTGAAATAGTAAGTAATATTTCATTCTGTTTCCCGAAATAAAATATATGCTAAACAATAAAATCCATTAAATTCTTCTACAATAAACATCGGGTAACTAACTATCTTTTAATGAATGAGCAATATGTTTTCCGTCAGAATATTAAGTCAGAATACAGAAATCCTCTTGAATGACAGTAAGACCAACTTATAATCATGTAATGGGGCATCACTGTTATTCCATATTCCTTGCTCCCAAGAAAGGCGATGGAAGAGATGAGATTTATTTTGCTACCCTTTTACATCAAGTAATGGACATCGGCGTGATGCCCCTGCCATTATGGGCCAGTCGTGTCATCGTAAATTATTTCTCGGACAGACTCATTATTCAGAGCTGTTTTCCACCACCTCTGTGGTGAAGCTAGTAATAATACAAGGGAAGGGATAAGTGGTAAATTCACCACAAGAAACATACTGATATTTGCGTTTCCTGGTTTGTGTTTTGTGTAGATCATTTCTTTGATCTGTTGGTTTTCAAATTGCATTGTTGTGCTGTTATGGTAAGTGTTTAGCAGCACCATCTGTTTGTGATCATTCCCAGATATGAAATTCAGGAGCAATTTCTATGTTTTTTTATTACTCTGTTAAAACTGAAAATGATACACTAATTTGATAGGCATTGATGGTGTCATTGCTATATTCTTCAATTTCATACCATATATATATATATATATATATATATATATATATATATATATATATATATATATATATATATATATATATATATATATACATATACATATATATATATATTCATATATATATATATATATATATATATATATATATATATATATATATATATATGATCTACTTGTCACTTTTACCAGATACATACGCGTAAGTAAATGAACTTAGTATTAATGAAAATAAATGACAATCCATTCGTGATCAACCATACATGGTCCCCTCGTAACTGTTAAAATAAAACAGGTGGAGTAAATAACGTGAATATAACATCTATCGTTACACAGGAGAGTGAGAAATGAAGCTTCGAGGAGTTATCCATAGCCTTTTGATATATGAGCCCTTCCTCCCTCGACGGTACTTTCTCGGAAAACCCATTCAATTATAAACAGAGGAAAATGAGATTTTAAGAAAACCCCTGATTTCCTTAATGGGTTTACAGCGGCTCATCTGAGGACAACGACCTTCTTAATTACGTGGTGCAATGAACTCGCTTTGAGGGGATTTAAACTTTCCCTCTCCCGAGATGAGTATTGTATGGGATATTCCTTTCCTGTATCCTTTAACTCTACTGGGACATATTCTAAAATTCATTCAAGGACGGGAATGTGTTCTTATCTTTGTTTATCAGATCCTAGAAGTTCTTCCCAGACATACTGTGGAATCCATGTTCAGTTCTCATTATTGGTACATTTAAGTATAACTTTATTTTCAGTGACTGAGGAACAGTTTTTATTCATTTCCTGAATTGCGTGCTATATACAATTATTTTCCTGTACATCATTCGAACACTTATAATTATTTAAGCTTTATATGCAGCGCTAAATTTAAATAAGTGCAAAAATTAAGAAACAGAGTTATTTAGAATGGCATGTATAATGAAGACTTATATTCTGTTCGACAGATTACTAACAGTTATAGATCTATTCTCATCAATGATCAGCAATAAAGATAAGCTTTTAATTCAAATAACGCAAAGCAAGTCTTGAATAGTGACTTTAAATAAAACTATATTTTGAAAAAGAGAAAGGACAGCGGAATTTCGGCTGTCGTTATAGATGTCAATCGTCATGGTGGAAAACAATCTTCAAAAGCAAGGAAATATGCGAGGAATTCGTTCTCTTCGATTCAGGCTGGAATATCTGATATGAAAACGTTCGTAAAAAAAAAAAAAAAAAAAAAAATTCTTGTGATGTTTTTATCGCATGTGAAAAGTACATCGGAATAACTAATAAACGAGTTTTATGTTTTGATGAGTTTATGAAAGATAAGAAGTTTTATATTTACCTAAAGTGGTGAAACTTTTCATACAAAGGTCATTCATTAAAGAATACTGAATAACATAATTTATGTAGATCGTTAAAATATTCGGAATTATCGTTTTTATATCAGAATTACCTTATTCACTAGTGTATGCCCATGCATGCATGCATATGTATATATGGGTATGTGTGTGTGTGTATATACACACACACACACACACACACACACACACATATATATATATATATATATATATATATATATATATATATATATAAAACATATATACATATTTTATATATATATATATATATATATATATATATATATATATATATATATATATATATATATATATATATATATCTGAAAAGTTTATAGGTCACAAGTATTTTATGAATTGCATTTCCTAATTAGTAAAACTGTATACGTCAGGTATTCTCAAGACATGGGAACCTCCCTGCCTCGTAACAAGACTTTGTGAGTGCATTCACCAGAAATGTCCAGGTTCTGGGTTAATTAGTTAGTAGGTGCGTTTCTTTTGGGCGGAGTCCCAGGGTGTGAAGGGATTAGTTATCACACAAATGATCATTTGAAGACCAACACTGAACATTATTAAAAGTCTTTGGTGAAGACTCTGTGGTTCGAGACCTGTCGATTAAGACTGTGAACATCGCTGTTTGGAGGTAAGAAACATTTTAGATTTCCCAAACCACATATTGTTTCTTTCATTTAACATATGTCTCACTTGTGTTAAACATTTATTACACTGTGTTTACTTTATAAGTAACATGGGAGGAATTCCTCTATCTTTATTTTTATGCATTTGTTTAACAAGGGTTTTATTTGATTTCTTCAGATGTTGAGGAGGAGGTGAAAATGTACTCATTGGGAATATACTGGACTTTGACTTATTTTAACCTATTGTGGGATAACGATGTAGAGAGAATAATTAGTTAGATATGATGGACTTTAATATGTCTGATCGGTTGGTGAACATTTGGATTCTATTTTATTTCATCTCTCGTTTCTTGCAATCCAGTTATGTTTGATTTTGTTAAATAAATTATTCTGGGTAAAGCTTGTTTCGCTGTAGACCTGAGAGAGAGAGAGAGAGAGAGAGAGAGAGAGAGAGAGAGAGAGAGAGAGAGAGCTGGTGTGTAGGTACAGACGTACATTACCAGTAGCCTTTTTGATGCAGTCACTATCGCGCTGCCAATAGATGGGACTTCTTGACTTTGTAGTAAAAGGTAATCAATGAAATTTCCTCTCGATTGTGTAACAGATATATACATATATATATATATACTGTCACGAAGTATTCCAAGTACCTGGTTATTACACAACTAATCACAGAATTCGAAAATCTACCTCACTTCAGCCAGATACCTGAGCTCTCATATAAATGAAAATTACGACTGAATATTTTATAGGTAACAGTGATCCCTTAACAAACTTAGTGATCACATGAAAAATCAGACTAAGTTTATCAGGATAAGTGTGAGGTATCAACAATTAAACAAGAAATATACTAGAGTAAAAGGGCTTCACTCCATCAAAGAAATTTAACTGTTTCCTTGGTCTTAATTCACTTCAGCAAAACTAAAGGAACAAAACATGTTTATCACTTTGCCTTAGGCACACAATTAATCCTATTCACTGGCGGTCAATAAATGAAGCACTGTTTTTAAAAATTTCAAATATGAAAAATTTATTTTTAAATTCAAAATCTATAATTAGAATTCACAATCTGAAAAAATCTACTATTACTTGAAAACAGCACAAAATTTAGTTAATTCTTGAATTAAATTAATAAACAAAACTAAATCACAAAAACTTTAATTTATCAAGAAATTAAATAAATCAAGCAAAATTTAAACTATCAAGAATTACTCAAGATTTGAAAAGAAAATCTTAGTAAATGAAAATTAAATCAAGTATGCAATGTTAAATTATTGAGAAATATTTAAACTGCTAAGTACATAAATGTTAAATCACCAATATATCAAATGTGAAAAACCAACCAATTCCAAACACAATAATACACAAAAATACCCAAAAGACTTATCAATAATTATTTCACTAAGGCAAAATTTCCCTCATATACCTTATTATACCATGGTAATAATAAGTAAAATTCACTTTACCTTACACAAACTTGTGAAAACTTTAGCAAAATCACTTGAAATGCAGCTGTTTTAGATTCACAAAACGCACTTTTTTGTATGGTGCCGTTGCCAAATGTTAATACTTTTCCTACATTCAGATCTCAAAAGCTAAGTTTAATATCAATGACCACAAATATTTTAGGTTAAATTTCTCTCTTTTGAAGAGAGAGAGAGAGAGAGAGAGAGAGAGAGAGAGAGAGAGAGAGAGAGAGAGAGAGAGAGAGAGAACGGCCTCTGAAATCAGAATAAACAAACTTTAGAATTCCAGTAGGAAATGAAACAATCAGATGACATCATTAAGGCATTTTGGGAACGAGATACAAGAGAAAATTCTAGAAGAGAAGGATGACGTCATTTCTAGGTCAAAGCTAACGCATTAGAGCAATACATGATCAGAGCAATGTAATCTCAAGCATGAAGCAATTGCCATGTGCTTCAGTGCTGCTCTTGTTGGCATTTCTCAAAAGTACATGTCTTTGCCAGAAAATCGTATAGGATGCAATCAGAACAATATATGTAACGTTGCGAAATCATTTGTCTTCTTCTTGTATGAGACAAAGCTTTTACAGAAATCTTAACACGATCAAAACAGAATGCAACAGGCTAATTATGACTGGCATGTTTTAAAAACAAAACGAAAAACCCGAGTTAGTTTCCAGAATGGAGCAGCTATTGGTTTTTCTCGCCTGTCAACATATTATGCTAACTGATGACAACTGAAGTGAAACAGACCCTTCACTACAACACACACGTGTTGCTCATATACTACGTTACTATTAAAAATGTATTATTAATTCTAAATTATGCTGTTATCTAAATCACTAACTCTTTTGAGATCTGACATTACACTACATATGGTATTTCAACAATTATCATTATTACACAACACATGATAAATAGAAGAGTAAATATATCAAAACTATAGGATGATATACATATTACAAGGCAATATCATGAAATTATGCATACAGTATATATATAAATGTATATATATATATATATATATATATATATATATATATATATATATATATATATATATATATATATATATATATATATATATATATATATATATACATATATATACATATATATATATATATATATATATATATATATATATATATATATATATATATATATATATATATAATTTTATGATATTGCCTTGTACTATGTATATCATCCTATAGTTTTGATATATTTGCTCTTCTATTTATCATTTGTTATATGTAATAATAATAATTGTTGAAATATCATATGTAGTGTAATGTCAGATCTCAAAAGAGTTAGTGATTTAGATAACAGCATAATTTAGAATTAATAATATTTTAATATATATATATATATATATATATATATATATATATATATATATATATATATATATATATATATATATATATATATATATATTATATACATATTATAACAATAACAATGAAACTGATAGTAAATATAGAATCATACAAACTAACCTCTGACTTGATAACTGTATGACTAATTGTATATAAACAATTGAAATTTATAATAATATTCATCACATAATAACATAACTGCCTTTCAAAACATATATGGTCGTTTATAAGCGAAGGAACTGAGATGTTTTATCATGTCCATTTAATCATCTTTCATTTATTGCTATTTCCGAATGAAATGCTGCGTTGTATCTTCCATGTTATTTAAGCACATTCCATTTATTGCCATTTCCAAATGTACAGTTCCAACATTTCGAATAACATCAGCTTTCTAACGGGAAATTTAACAAATGTTTTTAATGTTTTAGCATAAATCACAGCAGATTTACTCGATAAAGTTCACCATTATCCTAAAGTCGATAGATTATTAAAAGAAAAAAAAAATAGAGAGAAGTGTTTTGGGACCAGAGCAGTGTACTAATAACGGAAAGCTATGAAATAAAATAATTGTAAAAATTATATACATGATTGAAATAACTCGTTTAATTCATTAAAAATAGAGACAATAAGAAATATTCAATAAAAAAAAAGCCAACCTTACAAAGACATCGGCTTGTGTAAAAAGTAGCCTGTGACTGACTAATAATACACTGAATTTAACACCCACTGGAAGTTCTTATAATTCTCCATGTATAAGGAGAGACAGTAAAGGACATAATGAGAACTTCCCCCAAACGAATAAATGTTGGACGTGCGATGGTGAGGGCGATTTTAGAGCAAGGCGCAAGGAAGAAAATATTTTATCGTAATGCGGAATTCATGTCGGACCGAAGCTCCGTTGCCCTTGTAGCTTCCAAAGTTGACTCATTCCTCACTTGTTTTAGGCACGTCATAGATTTCCTTGACTGTGTGGTAAACGCTTTTGATTTAGTTTCTTCATGTTACATAGGAGTCGGCTTCTATTTTTCCTTCACAAAGAGGTTGTTCGCCTGTATAGAATTTACATAAGTGGGTGAACAGAAATATGATTTGATGTATATAAGATTGTCTCTTTAAATTGTTTCCGTGTTGATTACTCGTTCTTGTGCTTTCAGTTAACTGTTTTAAGCAAATAAAACATACTTGTTTTTCCTAGGATAATGAAGGATTTCTTAACATTTATCTATATTATTTAAGTAATGTTAGAAAAATGACACGATTTAGACATCAACTGGATTGATTTTGAGTGATGA
>NC_089783.1:20909281-20924281 GCF_040412425.1 Macrobrachium rosenbergii | reverse complement strand
TGAGGATACCTTGTGGATAAGACTGGAAAGGAGAACAAGTCTAATCCTATTGAAGAATTTATGTCACCTCAAAGGACGATTTTGTTTTCTTTAAGACTAACAAACAAATAAGGTCTTTTCTATGTAGGTGTATACGACTGCTCAATAATTATATAGACTGTACAGAGGTAACTACTAAATACAGAGAAAGGAAAGTAACTCGGAGCAAAATATTTGCATCGTTAGGCGGGATCACACGTCCAAAGTTTTACACATAAGGAATAGCGATCTGTAGGCCTAAAGGGTTTCATTGTATCTCTCATACAAGGCATTGATATTTCTTTCAAATGTAAATTCTTCATATAGTCTATCTTTTATGGTTTGATTCTGTAAAGTAAGAGGAACTTCTGCTCAATAATTATATAGACTGTACAGAGGAGTAACTAAATAAAAGGGAATATTCCCTCACAGAAAGGAAAGAAACTCCGATTGTCCTTAAAATATTTGCATCGTTAGGCAGGAGAAAAACAATGTTCAAAAGCAGGGTAACTGTTAAGGCATTCATTTTCCAGGGTTCTAACTGGAATAACTGTTATGAAAAGAGGTGGCATTTTTCTTGTGTTAGTGAGAATCGCATTAAAAGATAGCTCAAGAGCAAACGCGGAGAGGGGTTATTCTTCATCACCAGATCACCGGGTGTGCGGCAGTTCTTATAATAAATTACAAGATTTATTCTCTTACTGTCTTCGGTCGGGGTGGCTGACATAAGATCAGCTTGAAGTCATCTTCAGGTTGTGTGTTCTCACCGTTGTACCATTTTCCAGGCCAGTTCGAATTTCTTTGTTGACAGAGCATTGCACGTTCGAATTCGAACGTGCAAAATATTCTGAGAAACTCTATTCCTTCACGGTCACTCCCTCAGATGGTTATAAATGAAGCAGTTATTATTATTATTATTATTATTATTATTATTATTATTATTATTATTATTATTATTATTATTATTATTATTTGAGTGAGTGACCATGGAAGAATAGATGAAGTTTCTTAGAATGTTGTTGTTTTGTTGTTTTACTTTCAGCCGGCCTTATGCCAGCACGGGCCTTTGCTCTTGGGCTGCCGTAGATGAAATGATATCTGTGGAAGAGGAAAGATCAGAATAGTTCATGACGCTATAACCTTAAACTGTCTGTAACCTCAAACCGCTGCCTGTGCATCGCAGTTATTTAGTCCCCTTTCCGTAACTGAGTGTCCCTTTTGAAATCCCAGCTTCTCAATTACGTCAGAATCAAGACGGACAAAGCATTTTAGGTTTGCTACTCCTGAACATGTGTCATACCCTGCTTTACAATTCAAATATTTCCCCCTTCTTGTAGATATAATAATATATCCCACTTCACCACCCTTATCTAGTTCTGGGTTGGAGAAATACACGGAAGGGCTGAGATATTTATTTATTTAACTTACTTCTTGCTGAAGATTATGCAAGGAGCGATGAGTTAATAATTTTGAAATACTACAGAGAAATGTAACTGACTTCATTAAAACAATTCTCGTAAATTTATCTTAAAACCAGACAACAAATGAATATGGGACGAAATCGAATTTCGACTTTATGGCGATGGAGGCGAAAGTCAGATAGATACGACAGCGCAATGGACATCCATCCTTTTAAAAATATTAAACATTCCACAGAGAGAGCGACACAGTTACAGAGGCTGACAGTCAAACGGACTGAAATATAAACAATTTCCTAGTGTGTATTACACACGAGAAATCTTAGAGCGCAAGTAATAAATGAATAACACTGGGTGAAAGAGGGACGGAATAGGGAAGAGGATAACTTTAAGGTACGACTGGGAAGGAGAGTAAGTTTAATCCCAATGCAGAATTTACGGGTTTTCTGGTTAAGACTTGCAAACAAATGTTTTCTGTTCTATATATGTAATCCCAACAATAAGCTTTGGATCTGATTTGCTATGGTGGATACGACCTACAAAATACGTTCATCTTTTACGTAGAAGGGATAGAGATATTTAGGCCTAAAGGGGTTTGTCTTCTCTCTCATACGAGGCATAGGCCTTCTTTTAATAATATAAACTCTTATCCTTTTTCGTTTTCATTCCGTAAAGGTCAAGGCCACTTCCATTCAATAGTTATGTAGACTGTACACAAAGGAAAGGAATTCCTATTGCCGTTAGACTGTTTCGGTCATCAGGGAGGTAAAAATATTCTTCGAGACCAGGAAAACAGTTGATGACTTCTTTTCCCCGGATTCTAACCGGAATATCTGTTATGAAAACAAGTGCTAAAAAACTCAGAGGGCGTGTGTCTTGCGTGGGCGAGTATCGTTTCCAAGCATAACTTCGTTTACACAATAAATGGTCACACAAAAAGTTCAGACACACATGAGTTGAAGGTTTAATACATTATTATCAGATACATACTGTTCCTGTACTCGAATAGTTATTGGTATCCTATGGGCATTTCCTTATGACACAACTGTTAATACAACATACCACATTTGCCACTGATGACCCATGAAACGTAGCTGCTGAATGAATGGAGACTAAATTTCCGCATAGATCTATTATCAGCCATTTACTGTACCACCTGCCAATCATCGCACCTTCTGGACTTCCGATACTCCATTATCTACCATTGCGTATAATGGTATCGCTGTGCAAACGCCGAACACTTCTACATCTTCATATCTTACCCTTAGTGGTCTTTTGGGCCAGGCCCCAGTTGACATTTTAAGCTCATGGTCACTTCCCAGTTTGTACAATTACAGTTTTCGACACAAGAAACATTTTTTTAAAATGCTAGTCATTACTCTTATACGCGGGCAATTGCTGTAGAATTGATACCATGCAAAATTTGAAGATTTCCTGCAATAAATATAAGAAAAATACATTTTTCTGTTCAATCTTTCTACCATTTCAGGCGAGTAAATTTTAAGTAAAAAAATCTAAACCGAATCATTTATTTATGTTTTTCTTATTTGGAACTGGATACGACCTAACATTATCTACATTAAATGCATTGGTTTATGTGTGGATCAATAGATCAATTTTCATACAATTATAATGTTCAGAGAAAAATCATGCGTACGAAGCAGTGTGTTAGGAAAATGCCTGTTTGAAAGTACCCCATAAATTCCGCGAAGCAGCAACCGCTGTAGTTTTTGTTCTTTGCCAATAAATCGTTTAGTTTGAAAATGTATCTCTAAGAGGCCGATAGAAGCGACAAATATTTAGTAAATTTTAGCTAGATCATGTAACACAACCGAGGAGAAAACCCCCTTAGGAGGGTAGTGCCGTCAGTGCACCTCATGCGGTGCACTGTAGGTATTATTTGAGGTTCTTTGCAGCGTGGCTTCGGCCCCGAGCTGCAACCCTTTCGTTCCTTTTACTGTACCTCCTTTCATATTCTCTTTCTTTCATCTTATTTTCCACCCTCTCCTAACAATTGATTCACAGTGCAACTGCGAGGTTTTCCTCCTGTTACACCTTTCAAACCTTTTACTGTCAATTTCCGTTTCAGCTCTGAATGACGTCATAGGTCCCAGTGCTTGGCCTTTGGCCTAAATCCTATATTCAATTCAATTCAGAGGAGGAGAATCGCTTCAGATCTTTTTATTCACTGAAATCTATTACTTCTTTTAACGTGAACGTTATTTCCTTAATATATTCTGGGTGTCAAAGCTATAACGAGAAGAGCGTATTATTCTAAGTGCCTTTGAATATTTTATAGCCACGCTAGCGACACTTAATAGGTATCTGGCATATGTAAGTTGCTTCAGTAATTTTAGAACAACTTTTACAGGGCTTTTGAAAAGCCTGTATTTTTGAACATCAAATTTCGTGATAATTATATCACTTATTGATTCATAAAATACAAAATCCACATTTATGTAAAGTACTGTATTTACAAATAATAAAATGAATTCCAGGAGCTTTCGAGCTCCTGGAATTCATTTTATTATTTGTAAATACAGTACTTTACATAAATGTGGATTTTGTATTTTATAAACATATTCACGGGATTGTGAAGAAGATTTGCACTTATTGATTCATTAATATACTGTTCATAAATCTGATAGAAAAAACAGCAAATAATGAGAGGTTTCATAAAATAAGCGATAAATATTAATGCAGTAAGGCAACTTCCTTTATATTTCGACCTGTGACCTTGGGGCCAGCCCTACGAGATCTGTTAAATCAGCTCAGTGGTCTGGTAAAACTAAGGTATACTTAACTTTTGGAAGTCAATGTCATGGTAAGACCTGGCAGCGTTTACCAGGCTCCCTTTCCTTTATGCACTTCGTTGTTTATTGTGTATAATTTTCGCCTTTGTGGTTGTTATATATATCATTGTAAGACGATTTTATTTTAAATTTTCATCGAATCAAGAAAACGAAATATAAATTTTTCTCATAGAGATATATCACAATTTAAAACAAAAAATTGCTGTAGAGCAAAAAGAGAAATGTTGTCCTCTTCCTCCAAACTCAAGAACACAAACACACACACACACACACATACACAAACAAACACACCATTCCTACAGTAACAACAACACGCCCGCCCTCTCTCTCTCTCTCTCTCTCCAAGACAAACGTGCATACGGAAAGAACTAACGTAGACTCCATTATACAGATTTGCCACAGGGGAAAATGGAACTGGGTAAGGTTTTATGTGAAGTAGAGAAATTTCTTTATATGCAAATTTTCCGTTATTTTCCTTCATCGAAGAATTACAAGTCTTCGTTTTTAATGGCGCAAGGGGCATAGTCTTATCCAAGGAATCCTTAATAATGACCAGGAAACTACTGAAATCTATCACAAAATGTAAGACCTGGCATTTTTGGAAATGGAATCTCATTTATAAATGGAATGAAGTTTGGAGATGTCACAGGTCCTTCTGGAAGCGGCATGTAATGTTGTGACGAGAACAATGCTTATTGGAATGTCGACTTTCATTCATAACTAATTAATAAATCCATTTTATGCCATTTTTTTATGCTGAATTCTAAGGTGTATATTATATTTTACTATAATTGTGAGTTTACAGGACACCAAGTTTTGCAACTAGCTGTTTTCTTCAGATACAAAATCATATCAAAAGCGAAAAATCTTAGTTCTTTGCTCGTCTCCAAAACGAAACCAAAAACGGTAAAGAAAAAAAAAATGAGTGAAACAAAGTCATAAATTTCATGATCATTCTTGACAGAGATGATTTTTTCATGGAATATTGTAGCTGTCACAAACGGCAAGTTTTTTTAGGTGGCCAGTACAGTAGACATTGCTAAAGGCTGTTTTGCAGCGACTCTTCAGATTAGCTGCGTCCACTTTTAAGCCTTTCAAATTACCTCCAATCCCGCTTCATATCTTCAGCCTTACTGTTCGATTTCTCTGTTGTTCTACCTTTAGATCCTTGTCCTTCATCTCTTTGTTTCATGGATCTCTAACTACCTCTTTTCACTTTCTTGAGCGCTGAATGTGCTCTTGTTTTTAGCTTGACAATCTAAATTTCATAAAATCAATATATTCAGAAAATTTTGGCTGCCTACAAAAGTTGTTCCTTTACTGCGGCCAAATATTTTTCACTGAAAAGAAAACTAAGAGGAGATCCCGCTCTTACTACAAATGATAAAGCATTACACAAAAAAGTAAGAAAAGGGAAATGAAAACAAATCATACTTTCTTCCATAACCATCACGCCTAGAATGAATGCAACCACGCCAATATGGCCATTATACGTAAATTTCATACAAAAGGTTCATTTTGATTATTTGATACAACATTCACTTTGATATTGCATTTAATATTACAAATTTATCCCTTTACTTTTTATCACGAATTTTCTTAATATCCATGAGTTTCCAGAATTATATTTGAAACACTATGAATTTTCCACTGCCTTTCGAGTGATTTTCTCTCATTATTATCATAATCGAATTTATATGTACAGTCATCCTGAACACTGTCAGCACCTACAGTCACGCATAATAGAATATATCTGATTACAAAACGTTAAAAGTTTAAAATACTAATTCAATTAGGCGTTTTTATCGCTAATTTCGAAAGGAAACTCTTTGCCAATTGTCTTTCGACTACAGATATATATTAAATGTACACATCCGTTCAAGTACACATAGAATATGGAATTTCTATTGAACAAATAGGAAACATCTCTCCTTTTTTATTAATACAAAGGCACCTTACGCGCCCGTTGAAGCGATAAGCTAATAATCTTCCATTAACAACACTGATGGAGTCCCGAGTCAAATGAGTGAATTTAGAAATTTGTCAGAAAAAATTAAATTTCCCACTGGATGTTGTGTGTGGCATTAATTTTTATAATTCTATGTAATTTTTAAAATTTCATATAGACTAATTAGTCCCCCGTTCACGTGATGAACTAACAATCTTCCATAAACAACGTTGATAAAGCCCCGAGACAACAGGGGTTTTTAGAAATTTATCAAGAGAACGGAAACGCGGTTACTTTACTGGACACTAGATACTGCTTAGGACTTTCATAGTTATAATTCTGGAAGAAGGTGGGATTAAAAAAATCTATCATCATACACATGAAACGTAAGTTACAAATGAGACATATGAACTTATATCTACGAAATGTTTAAAACTTATATAAATCAACTCCAGTGTGTTGTTGAAAATGACAGTTAACTGCACAATGTAAGAATGATAACAATTTGTATTTTACTGGGAGATGGTATTCAGTAGTGTCGTTGTATTTTGTATTTATGACACTATACTTTATCAATTATCGAGGAGAACATTATTGTTTAATAAATTGTATTTCAGTTAACAATGTAAGAATTGACATTTGTATTTTAATAATGGCCAATTATAACAGCCTAGAACCATTTTCAGCTCGACCACAAAAAACCAGCATCTGGAGATTAAAGAAAGTAGTCAAATAACTTGCCATCATCCTGGAGTGAGTAAAAGAAATTATGAAAGTCAGCATCGACGTTCTTACAGAAAAAGATAATTTCTTGGAGCCACGGAACGAGCAATAAACTCAAGGACTTCGTTTACAGTCGTAAAGTATCCTTCATTACGAGTTGCCAAAGACCTTGGAGCTACCCAGGCAAAGGCGTCAGGGTACACTCTCCTGCATTCCTGTAATGTCTTACTCAGAAGAGTTGTCCAATCAAACGCAACTGTCCATTATGTGAGATCATGTTGAATGCTTTCCTCAGATGGCGCATTCGAAACATCAGATGAAAATTGTTAGTTATGTTTAGTCAGGTTCCTTTATCAAGGGAAAAAAATAATTATAATAAGGGCACCAAGTATTACTACCAATAATAAATTTGCGTTATTATCATTAGTGTTGGTACTGAAAAGAATGGCAGTCTGTTAGCCGATAAGCTGAACTACGCGGTATAACCTCAACGGCATAAAAACTGCAATCTTTTCAATAAACTATGTGTTACAGAGGGTCTTCGTCCAAGATATTATTATTATTATTATTATTAGTTTAAAATATTTTTAAAATACCAGCTACAACAACTCAAATTTGGTAAAGCACTCTGCAATATAAAAATTAAGAACGACTCACAAACATTCGTATTTATTATGAAAGGAAATAACGATGGTGAATAATGAATGCTGATCTGCAATAATTGACGATATTACTCTTTTATTCCTTAAAGCTATCCTTTAATATATAATCAGAAATAATTGTTATGGATTATACATATCAGGACATACTGTACATTCAAGGAGAACTACTTATTGGCAAAGACTTCTCCATCACTTTCAATGCATTTACAATCCCACACATTTTAGCCTCTTGGCAAGATTGAAAATCCAAGTAAAAAAAGTCACAGAAAACAGGAACAGAAAAAAAGTCAGGAGAAAAGTCACATTAATCTTTCCTAGATAGTGACCCGCAAGGGTTTTAACCCGGTACGTATCCAACTTTGCGGTGTGTTTAGTACTAGGATTAATACAGTACTCTATTAATCCTGTTTAGTACAAGCCCGTTGGGGAGTACCGTAAAAACATAAACAAAAGACTGTAAACATCATAAAGATAATGACCCCCAAGAAATATAAGTCCTAGATAACGACGCCCGAAAAACCCTGGGGATTACTATCTAGGAAAGATCCAAAGTATTTTCTGTTTTATTACTTTCATGGTTTTATTTGCCACCATAAATTAGTGTGACTTTTTTCTGACTTTTTTTCTGGCCAAAATTGTGACTTTTTTTCCTGTTACTTTCTTACCGGGTACCAAGATGGAATACTAAACCAGCTGCTGCAAAATTCTTTGGCTTTTTCTCTGCTTCATTTTCTGGGACACATTTTTCCCTCGAGCCGTCATTTGTCTTCATGGCTTCTGGACGAGTTCAAAGTGGCAGAGCGACCCTGCAAATTGCGACGGACTGCTTACATGGCCGTGTGACCTTCGAATGAAGTAAAGTTAACCTGTATGTTTCCCACTTCTGAATGAGGAAGTGTTTTTTGTATTTCATGGGTGCTTTAAAATGCCGAGGATATTTACTGAAATAAAGCTGGACTAAAATGCTGTAGATAAAAAAATGGGGTTAAGGAAATACTCTTCTCTCGCACACTATCCACCAATAGCGTGCGAGACAAGAGCATTTCCTTAACCCCATTTTTTTTATCTGTATTAGTTCTGCCTTCTTTCAGTGAATATCCTCGGCATTTTAAAGCACCCATGAAATACAAAAACACCTCCTCATTCAGAAGTGGGAAATATACCGTTACACCTTTAATTTCAAAACAAAGGGGATTTATTTCCTCCGTGTCAGCGTAAGTTTCTGTCAGTCCTATCTCTTCGCATGTGTATAACACCCTGGGGGTAATTTAGCGTTTTCTTAGCATCTGAAACCTACTACTCACGTTAGATATATCGAGGATGTACTTCTCTCCATCGGAAATGACAAAGAACTTCTGGGCATGGCATCCATTTTCACCGAGAGTTCTGTTCTTTTATTCACGAAGGTAAGGTGCGAGAAAGAAAGAAAGAAAGAAAGAAAAACTCTTCCCCTCCTTGAGGTGCTTGTAAAGGAAGGAGAAAGGAAACCATTTCATAACGAATCCGGAGAGCATCCAGAACTCTAAAGGCATTATGCAACAAGTTTACCAAAGGATGAATTGTCTCAGTTTATGAAGACAGAGCCTCCAGTCACGGCAGTAGCTGGAAATTAGTTAACAATGAATCGAAAAGAATTAAGCAAATGCTAATTAAAAGCGGACTTTAATAAAAAAATAGGAAAACATCTAAAAAAAAGACAGAAAAGCTCAATAAAAAAATGGACAGGAAATATTTGTAGTATACCATCAAACAGCATAAGACCGCCACGTAAGTGTCGTCCAGAACCTTGAGCCATCTTAACCTGATATCATGACATGATAACGACAAAGAGACAACAACAAAAAGCAGTTTGTTCAACGTATGCCAATTTTTCCAAACATATATCCCATCTTCTTAAGAACTTTGGAGTTGATGTAGCATTTTAGAACAATAGTACAATAAAACAAACACTTACAAGGAACCTTCCTGAGAACAGTAAAGGATGTGTACATCAAATCCAAGGTAATTCATGTAACAACGTTTATTTCGGTCCAAATGGAAAATGATTGGGAAAGAGAAAAGAACAGCATTGAAAAAAAATTGTGCATGTGAACAGTGCAATTTTCGTTCTTGTTAGTGATAACAATCACTCAGTCAATTGGGCGTGCAAAAATGATAAGTTTATTCCAGTAGCATACTATCGAATCCAGTTTTATAAAAGAAAGCTTTCGCAGGAGTATGAATATCGGCCACGTAATGTATAATCTTGATCCATTCATTCGCAAAAATTTGTAAAATGTATAGATTCTATGAAAGATAGTTGGTATGTAACGAGAGCAAAAGTGTAAGCCCTCCTGCACAGATGAACAAGGTCTGTAAACTGAGTACTGGCTTTAGGCGCTAATGAGTTTACTGATCCGTCCTGTGTTTTCAACTCATCAGGTCATTCTGATCCTTCTTGTGTTTTCTATTCATCAGGTTATTCTGATCCTTCCTGTGTTTTCTACTCATCAGGTCATTCTAGCTTATACATTCTAAATGTCGCCCACTATTCATCAGTCGTTTATGAATGTTTTACTAAGCTAACGGCGAAACCGACCATGACTCATATCTAGTCTTTCATTATCTCTGCAGTACATCTGCATATGTGCGTCATGTGCCATGGTAATCTTATGCATATATATATATATATATATATATATATATATATATATATATATATATATATATATATATATATATATATATATATATATATATATATATATATATATATATATATATATATATAATATATATATATATATATATATATATATATATATATATATATGGTGTTGGTGTTTTTGTGGGTGTCTATGAATTTATGAATGGATGACTTCAAGGAATGTTACGGCCCACGTATTACACAGTACATGATAAATCATGTAATATAATCATGATAAATCTTGTAATATAATCCACGGTTATACTGAGAGAGAGAGAGAGAGAGAGAGAGAGAGAGAGAGAGAGAGAGATGATGATGAAGCAACGAAATTATTTTTCTTCAGGAGAATTAGGGATGGAAAATAATATATTTTCAAATAAATTCAGTTGGACGTTTTATGGACGCAGTGCTCAACATTCGTTGGTAATAAACTGTTATGAAATCATTGACAAAAAAATTATATCCCTCATAATAGAGAATATAAAACTATTACGCTTTTTGTCATGAAGCATATTTCATTACAATGAATACATTGTCTGGTGATTCGTTCCAATTAACGTGTGAACTGCTCAAATTATTTTGATTTAGTTTGATGATACTGATAATGAAAATTCTACCTTTATTTTATGTTCGAAAACAGGCGATTACGATTTTAATTCTTCTGAATAACTTGCTCAAAACAATATGACTGACAATTTAAATTTTGTTATTGGTTTCAAAGAGATATAAGATACGTACTCGTATCTGTCCAAGTTGTCATTTCACTTAAGCACTTTTTATCCAAGCACCAGCATCTGTTGTCTGAACACTTGTCACTTCTCAGTGTTCCCGTGTTCACATCTACAAGATCTCGAGGAACAGAAAACTATCATAACACATTATTACTTTTCATCCTGTAGGGTATTCTCTTCTCTTTTCATTGTCCCATACTTTTGATAAATCTATGAAGTCTCACTTGATTTTCAAGAAGTTCCAATTTCCAGAAAGGACCTGCTCATGTAAAGTGCCGTCCAAACGCTTTCTGGTCCATGCTTGGGAAATTAGGGAATTTTATTTGCTGACGTCTTATGTACACTGGACTCGACTGGGCTGGATCAACAGGTTTCTTAGAAAATGCTCTTTACCAGAGAATCCAGCGTCTATCCCAGCAATCTCCTCTGTATTCTTGTCAGATCATCAAACGCTCTCTCCTTACTTGTCTCTTTATGATTCTTGTTGGACAAATACTTCGTTTTTCTTTGATTCTTTAGTTATACATAAAAAATCTTGCCCTTTTGAAACGGGTAATATACGTTACACACGCAAAGTGATATTGCGCGAGTGTTGGCTGAGACTTCGTATGTGAACAAAAAAATGAGATGTTATCTGTCTAATTTGGCTGTTGGGTTATTCCTATTTCTGTATATACTAAGTAACAGAAAGTAAAAGAAGCAAATACTTACATGTCACAGTATACATATTTCATTAAATACTTAAAAATAAGTTAGGCGATGTAGTTTGTGTCTTCATCTATTTCCTGAGGAAATAAATGGACGTCTTTCTTGTTTACTTAAAGGAATATTGAATACGTTAAAAGCCCAGAATAAGTGTTGTTGGCTAAAAAATATTTTTATCATAATTCGCTTAATTTTTCTTCTTATAATATTCAAATTCTGCAGACGCGTTGATTTCATCTGCAACAGTTAATCCATATATGAAATGCTCCTTCTTTTTAAAAAATGTCTGTAAATTACCCGTCAGATCTCTCTCTCTCTCTCTCTCTCTCTCTCTCTCTCTCTCTCTCTCTCTGATATTGTCTTATAAAGCCTAAATTCACGAAAACGAACCTACGTAAAAACGTAGTAGGGGAAACGTGTTTTTTATTTCAAGAACTTTTTCCTTTTCATAATTTAAACACTTCCACTTGTATGAACTTTACGTACATTTTCTGCGTTGAATTAATATCGTTTATCCTAGCATTTTAATCATATTTCCTTACTAAAGTATTACAACATCCTAATATTATGATATCATTCATTAGTCTTATACAATCACCAAGTTAATTGTTCCATATTTCTTTCATTATTTGTGTTTCATGTAAGATATATGTTAAGTTTCACATTTACCAATCTTGAAAACTGTTATCTTGTATAGCAATGATATACTTTTGATTCTATAAAACTACTCTTGGCGACGACAATGTCAAAAAGGAGTAGATTATACAGTGTTTCCTCTTCTGTACAAAAGAATGGATTGTTAGGCTCAGGAATACGCGTGCTGTAAATTGACAGGGAAAACATTCAGAGCATTCGTAACATTAATATTGATCAGTAATATTTACAATGGCTGGCAATATTATAACGGGTTGCACTCATTTAACCTTCGAATTATTGAAATAACGAAATGATGGCCATACCCACCTATTTAAAACTGATGTTTTCAATATGTGTAAGTTCAGTAAACTTATCTATAATTCATTAGGTATTAATGGCACACAGACTTATAACAAATTAGAGTTAAATAGATAAAATGATTAAGATAAATCACTCAGAATAGAAATGATATATCTATTTATCTCCCACCCCCTCTCTCTCTGCATAATATATACACGCGTATAACTATATATACATACATAATTATATATATATATATATATATATATATATATATATATATATATATATATATATATATATATATATATATATATATATATATATGTGTGTGTGTGTGTGTGTGTGTGTGTGTGTGTGCGAGGCGTTAAAAAGATATCCGACCTTTATTCATAAAAAAAATACTCGTGCTCAGATACAACAACCTTACACTAATCTCCTTCAAAGTATCCCCTTGGGCTGCCACACACTTCTTCCAACGGTTCTGCCACTGTCGGAAGAAGCGCTGGAACGCCTCTTTCGAGATGGCGTTCAACTGGACCGTCGCATTCTGCATGATGTATTCTCTGGAATGAAATCTGGTCTCTTTCAGAGGCATCTTCAGCTTGGGGAAAGGCCAGAAGTCACCCGGAGCCGTGTCGGGAGATTAGGGAGCCGGATGATGCAGAGCAGCACAGGTGTGTTGTGTTTGGTCAGGAAACTGTATCATATGTGAAGAATGGGCGGGTGCGTTATCGGGATGGAGCTGCCAAATGCCCTGCCCACACACACACAGACATAGAGAGAGAGAGAGAGAGAGAGAGAGAGAGAGAGAGAGAGAGAGAGAGAGAGAGAGAGAGAGAGAGAGAGAGACGAAACGTTTATATGCATTCTAAAGTAATTTATCGAGTTAAATAAGGAGTGCAAATACCTTAGAGTTTTAGTCTCGTAAATTTTTATTTTTTACGAAAGGGGACCAGATTTCAGTCCAGAGAAGACGTTATGCAGAATGCGACAGACCAGCTGCGTGCCATCTCAAAAGAGGCGTTCCAGCACTGCTTCTGACAGTGGAAGAACCCTTGGGAGAAGTGTGTGTGGCAGCCCAAGGAGACTACTGTGAAGGAGATTAATGTAAGATTGTTTTACCTGAATACGAGATATTTTTTATGAATAAAGGTCGGATGTTTTTTAACACACCATATAATATATAAATATGTATATATATATATATATATATATACACATGGACATTTTCAGGGAATTCGTGAAATCACCAATTCACTTAGGAACATCTGATCCCAAAGGGGCTAGAACCAAACACGGCGGAATAGTGATTTAGCTACACTTTTTTGCCGTGTTTAGTACTAGCCTCTCAGGGATCCCCGACGACCTAGTACTAAACATGCAAAACACATTTGATCCCCGAGGGGCTAGTACTAAACACGGCGAAAGTGTAGTTGAATCACTGTGTAACCGTGTTTAGTTCTAGAACCCTCAGGGATCAAATGTGTTTTGCCATGTTTAGTACTAGCCCTAGGGATCATTTGATCCCCAAGGGCTAGTACTAAACATGGAGAATCACGTTTGAAGCCCGAAGGTCTAGTACTAAACACGGCGAAAGAGTGTAGATGAATCACTGTTTCGCTGTGTTTAGTACTAGACCCTCGGGATGAAATATTCCTAAGTGGATTGGTGATTTCACGAATTCCCTGAAATTTTCAGGGATTTCGTGAAATCCCTGGTTTCACAATCTTACTGTAAGACACAAACACACACATATATATGTATGTGTGTGTGTGTGTATATATATATATATATATATATATATATATATATATATATATATATATATATATATATATATATATATATATATATATATATATATATATATATATATATATATACTGTATATATATGTGTGTGTGCACTGAGGAGGCCCCTTTCCTTTCATATAGGAGTGACCTCTTTCGGCAGGTAGATGGTGTCACCATGGGATCTCCCTTGGCGTGCTATTTGCCAATATGTACATAGCAGATGTCAAGGAAAGAACCTTCAATTCCCATCCGACACCAAAGATATGTGCCCAATGTATATGAACGAAATCTTCACTGTCATCGAAAATGACGAAGAAGCCACCTGCCTACAGTATACCTTGAAGAGGAACTCTAGCCTAAAACGCATTACTGAATATGGTGTCGAAGGCCGACTTCCTTTCTTGGAAGTAAATGTGAAAGGAAGGAGACAGGCACAACACTACCATGTACTAAAAGGCAACTTATGTGTGTTGGTGCCTTCACACCCCTGGGAGTGCTTTGACACTTACAAATGCTCTGTGGTGGTCGCGTACGTGGTCAGGTCGGCAACGTGACCTCGTTTGA
>NC_089783.1:20901781-20906781 GCF_040412425.1 Macrobrachium rosenbergii | reverse complement strand
TCCCCTCCCCATGGTAACTCATTTGGAAACCATTTGAGCGATCTAGACAAAATCTGGCACGTGGCCATCATTTTACCCAAATAGGTAATAGGACAGGTTTCAAACCCGTACCCTCTTCTCCATCCTCCTTCCATCTTCCCTTTGTAACTTCTGTGGTAACTGTTTCCTTTGTAACTTCTGTGGTAACTGTTTGACCGATCTCGACAAATTTTGGCACGTGGACACCATTTTACCCAACTTAGATAATAGGTTAGGTTTCAAAACCGTACCTGCTTCCCCTTTCCCATCCCCCTTCCCCTTTCCCTTTGTAACTTCTGTGGAATCCGCTTGACCGATGTCAACAATTTTGGCATTTGGCCATCATTTGATTAACTTTGATACCAAAGGTGGGTTTCAATATATTATAAAAATCCTTTTCTTTCCTTTGATTAATAATTTTGTGGTAACTGTTTCTGATCTAGACAAAATTTATTGTGGGCATTTGTTTGGATAATAGGGTAGGTCTCAGAATGTACCCCCTTTTTGTAACTTACGTGGCAACTGTTTAGACAAAATTAGGCAAGTGGCCAACATTTGTTAGATAATAGGGGGTTTCAAATTACCCCAGTCCCCTTCCCCATCCCTCTTTCCCTTCCCTTTGTAACTTATGTGGCAAATAAACTCTACGGGTTTATCATACCTCATTTCATGTACTGGATACCATAGAAATATATTTTTGAAAATGCTTTTCTTTCCTATGATTAATAATTTTGTATGAAGGTTTGTGTTTAGATTTATTATGAGGTGTGTTTTGGTTTAGCAGGGAGTGTGTTTTGGTCTAGTGGGGGTGTTTCAGTTAAGTAGGAGGGTGTGTTTAGGGGGGGTAAATGGGACAGTCACCACAGCAATATCTATATAAAATGGACAGTCAGCAAAGCAATGTCCGGATAAAATTGACAGTCACCACAGTAATGTCTGGATAAATGTGACTGTCGGCACAGTAATTCTTGGATAAAAGGGACAGGCAGTACGGTAATACCTGGATAAATGGGACAGTCACCACAGTAATACCTGGGTACATTGGACAGTCACCACAGTAATACCTGGATTAAAGGGACAGTCACCACAGTAACATCTGGATTAATGGGACAGTCACATGGAAAATAGGGACAGTCAGCACAGTAATACCTGAATAAATGGGACTAAGTAAGTGATACCCGGATAAAAGGGACAGTCACCACAGGAATGCCTGGATAAAAAGAGACAGTTACCACAGTAATAACTGGATAACTTGGACAGTCACTACAGTAATACCTTGATAAAAGGGACAGTCAGTACAGCAATACCTGGATAAATGGAACAGTCAGTACAGTCATACCTGGATAAAAGGGAAGTCACCACAGTAATACCTGGATAAATGGGACAGCCACCACAGTAATATCTGGATAAATGGGACAGCCAGTACAGAAATTCCTGGATAAAATGGGCAGTCAGTACAAGGAGGTGCAGGAAAATTTTCTGAGTTCTTCAGAGTTTTCCCATGCAGCTTTGGGTTGGTCAGCTAGTGTACACACACACACACATATATATATATATATATATATATATATATATATATATATATATATATATATACAGTATATATATACATATATATATATATATATATATATATATATATATATATATATATATATATACAGTATATATATATATATATATATATATATATATATATATATATATATATATATATATATATATATATATATATATATATATATATATATATATATATATATATATAAATATATATATGTAATGAGGCCATTTTCCATGACAGTGTGGCTTTATAACAAACACGTCGGAAGTCACCGGTAAATGCTGAATGCTGGATAATGTACTGTTAAAAAATCTTCCATAAAGGTAAAATTTATGTTCCATACACCAACACATAAGGATCATCAGTTGAATGTTGAACTCCATTACATATACCATATTATTGACCTCTTTCTTTGAAGGTACTCTGTTTGGACTTCTAGGATGTTGAAGAGCTCCCTTTCAAATACCCCCTTTGACTAAGCTTATCCTGCACTTTCCTGGTCTTTCTTTCGTCCTACTTCCGGACAGCACACAACTATACTTTCTTTGCAACGATCTATCGCCCTCTATTTAAAACAAATTACCGGGCTATCTCATAGCACTCTAATCAGCCTATTCATTTACACTAACCTTTATGTCACTTCTGTTTACGTCCTTATTTCGCATCATTTCAGGCCTTAAGCTACGCAAAAAGTTCGTCTCAGTAACCTATTTTTTTTTTTGTTATTTGCATTCAATATACATACGTCACTTTCCTTACAAGAGGTTTGGCTTAACAAGGCCTTCATTTATTCCCCTATATCTAATATCTATTGATTCAGCAGATAATGATCATAAGGATTAGGGATGCCGCTAGCGACTTTCTTCCCACCATCATACCCAATGACTTGCCTGTTACTCTACCCTGTATCAAAACACAATCTCACAAATTCTTAACTCAACATTTTCCTCTTAGATTCCGCATCCTCCTTTACTCCTGGCACTTATGTCTATAAGGCAGAAGATCACAGTTTCTCATAAATACTTTCTTTCATTCCTAATCTTTTCCGTTCTTGGACCATATAAGCTAATTATTCCAACGTCTTCTGCCACACTTAGTCTTAACAAGATAATCCTCCAACTATCACATGCATCGCGCTGTGGAGGTCGACTGACCAGACCTCTTGAGTTTCCATCATTTATTACTAATCATGCAAGAATGAGACGTCTGTCTCGTAACAGTGACAGGACGATTCTGAGCAACATCAACTACTTCCTTATTGGTGTTAAAACACAGTCATACGAATGCTCTAACCTTTATCTATGAGGCATAACGTGTGACACACACAGTATACAAGTTTACGGACATATGAACCTTTAACAGGATAACAGGATAACAGTTTACTAATAAATGTAAGACAACTCGAATGTAATAAACATAACGACGGAAAATGGCGAACATGTTACATCGAATATTGTGTAAACATTAGAACCGAGTCCTCTCTCACTCCATCGTTAAGCTTCCTTCATTTGTATGCGGCAGAAATTAATGCAACAGTAACATATTTCCATTATGATCATTATTTAGATTTTTTAAAAATTATACCCTTTAATACATACCAATACCTAACCTATTACATGTGTACTCTTTCATCATCTGTCCGTATAGTTCTCTATACATTTCACTTACATCCCTCCGCATTAACTCTTTCGTTTCAACACCAAAACACATCAACTATATGTCATTATTTCACTGAGTGCCCAACAATTCAGACTTTTATCATAATACAAATAAATTAATATACTTTTCTTCTCTTTCAGCGTTCCAGCCATGAACATTCAAAACCCAAACTCTTGGTACTTTCTTATTTCTTTATTTTTTGCAATATCAGCACAAGGTATAGGAATGTAACCCAATCCCCCTCCATTTGGTTACTTCCTTTCCAACGCTGCAATAATATATATCAGGACCCACTTATACAGGTCAGCCAAAGAAGAGATTATCGGTGACTCACGCTGATGAAGAAATCAAGCAAGCCCCAAGACCTTGACCGCACTGACCCAGGTCAGTTGCCTTCATACGGGTGGAGTAGTAACACAGTACAGTACGTGATGTTATATTGGGCTATTTCATCTAAAATGCCTAATAACTGTTCTGTCTATGGATGTCCAAACACCAAAAGGAAACTAATGACAGCAGCATTAAATATTTTAGGTTTCCGAAGGATAAACATCACATCACTGTAACAAGTGGATAGATGCGTGTCGCGTTCTGATCCAATCAATCCCAAGTATGCAGTTGTGTGTTTTTAGTTCACTTCAACCCACAAGATTACATCGATGATAATATGAGACCACGCTTGCTGAACATTGAAAGCCCCAGAAATAAGAGGATGTTAAAGGAAGGCGCTATTCCAACACTTCAGTTGCCAAAAGGTGAGTTGAATCATCTCTAGAACATGAAGTGTCTTTGCTTGTATTGATTAGTACGATTCAAAACACAACACACACACACATATACTGAGAGATATCATGGTATAAAGAAAGCTAAACTGAAAATGATAATTTCATAATCTCGCTCTCTCGTTTTATTGTTTCAGAAACAATCGTATCAGAAGCATCAAAGGTCAGAGAAGAGAGATCACAGAAACGTATCTTTGAAAATTCATTGCAAGAACTTTTTAATGGTGAACAAGAAAAGGGTTAATTTTGAGCCTGAAGATATCAGTGAAATTATTGTACATGACTAGGTAAATACAGATGATTCTTGCATCGTAGAAAAAGTTATACATGTTATTCCGTAAGAGTTAAGAAATGGAATAAAAAGACCAAGAGAAGTAAACCGTCTTAAAGACGAAAATATTTACTTAAGAAGGTATATAAAACGAAAATGTTTTTCAAATTATAAGGAATGTTATAAAAAGAACTGACAGTATATTAGAACATTTTATCAGTAAAAATCAAATTAAAGCTATTATAGCAAACAGAGTGATGAGTGAATGGAGCAATGACGATATTGCCTCAGCCTTAACACTAGGAAATCTAAGTCCTAAGTGCTATAGGTATTTGCGACAAAAAAAAAAAAAAAAAAAATATCTCTTGCCATGGTAAAGAACACTGAAAGATAGAGCAGTCATTCCTACTGCAATCCGGGAATTTTGATAAGGGTCTTGTCATTGCTACGAGCTAAAGCTGACACATTTACTATAAATGAAAAAATTGTAGTTCTAAGTTTTGATGAAATGTCTATCAGTAATGAGAGGTGCTACGATAAAGGTATGGATGTGTTATACAAACCACATGACCGAGTTTTAGTAGTCATCTTGCAAGGCCTTGTTGGGAAGCGGAAGCAACCTATTTACTTTGACTTTTACCAATCAAATGTTGAGAAAGTGTTATTATATATATTATAATAAATGTGGAATCTGTCGGGTATCCAG
>NC_089783.1:20809281-20896781 GCF_040412425.1 Macrobrachium rosenbergii | reverse complement strand
TTACATAATCATGGTTAAGACCGAACTTCTTCATCCTATTGAAATGAAGATTACACTGGTCTGCAAACTATTGTATTCACATTAGGTTATTTCATTTTAAGATTTGTAATAAGGTAATAATTATTTAGAGGCCATCGCACATTTCACTGAAAAATTATTTTGTGAAAAGAACAATAGATCTTGGGCTATTTCTCATCTCTTATAATCATACTGAAAATCTGTGAAAGAGGACGCTCACTAAATGCAATAACCACGGATTCTGTAAACTGGATATTTAAAAGTTATATTGAAAATTGATCCAACAGCAAAATGACAGTGATAATGAACAGACTAGCATATACTTCCATTGTTAAAACAAGTGTTAAGACGGAGTAACAGTTACAAGTGTCCCTTAATGCCAAACGAGTCAATCTAATACATTCTCCCTCTGTCTAGATTAAAATTCTGTTTCATCTTTACTCTTTATATTGGCCCGTCATGCTCATACTCTTGCTGACATTTAAGCTCAATTTTCTCCACTTGCAAAAATTGACAAACTCTTCCAGTAGTTTCCCCAGTTTTTCTTCACTACCCAAACAGAAAACTGAATTACGTTTACTGTGTGTGTTTTTTGTTTTCCCAATGAACGTCATTAAATACACCCCCTCAAAAAAAAATAACAATAACTGAAAGGAAAAACCAATAAAAGAACAGAACTACTGTACTTTCCACTATGACCCATAATGAGTCGTTACCTCCGTTGCTGAGCAAGATTCGTAGAGTCGAAGAAACAGGAAAGTCACAAATACGCTCTAAAAAAAGGAGTAAAGGCCAACTACAAATGAGAGAGAGAGAGAGAGAGAGAGAGAGAGAGAGAGAGAGAGAGAGAGAGAGAGAGAGATATTAAGAAAGTTTTTAGAATATTCTCAAACACTACTGCACTATCTCATGCTGTATCCTGCTGGTTTTATCTCTGCCATTGAAACTTATACTATAGATTTCTTTGAAACACTATTCCACGCTTTAAAAGTAAACTATTTTGTAATAAAAAAGCAGAAACATCTTTGTCAATTATGTTGAAGTATCACTTATTTTGTAAGTTTCACATTGAAAAATGATACCACTGCAGCTTAGAAAATTAAAACTTACATCAATGAGAATTCCGCTGACTAATGAGGAGGTGGAAGACTAGCTGTTGCGGCAAGCCATTTAACAATAGCAAAGAGTCTAAAACGGGCAACAGAGTATAGTCTAAAGTATATTCTTATACATTATTAATGAATGAGTTTAAATTAGAACCTGGAGAGAGAGAGAGAGAGAGAGAGAGAGAGAGAGAGAGAGAGAGAGAGAGAGAGAGAGAGAGAGAGAGGCAGTTTATCAGTTGTTTTTCAGAGTTTTCCCAAGAAGTACCAGGTTGGTCAGCTAATATATTTATATATATATATATAATATATATTATATATATATATATATATATATATATATATATATATATATATATATATATATATATATATATATGCATACAAAATTATATGTTCTGATGTATTCTATGAAGTCTCATATCGAAGTAACGCATGCCACTGAATTGCATCACATCACAAAGAACTACAGAGAACATCTTTGTTCCGAAATACTTTCTATAATGAAGTATACCATAAAAGCTTTATATCATAAAATGCATAGAAGTGCTTTTGCATATTAGCGTTTATGTAGGAAGATAGCATTACTGACTTTGTTATCAAAGGGTCTAAAATATAAAGAGGAATTCCTTTTCATGAAATTATTTAGGTTTCAAGCACAAACAAAAATGTTGCTACTTTGGTGACCTCATTTACTCTCTTTTCATCTCCTCTTTCATGTATATACATAAAAGTGCACACACATACACACTCATTATATACATACATACAAACATATACTACTGCAGTTTAGAAAATTAACTTACATCAGTGAGCATGAATTTCAAAGTTCTACATTTGAAAGCGTCCCTCTAATTAAGTACACACACACACACACACACACACATGCTGTCTTTCTTCCAGATATGAACGCAAGGGCTCCACGTGTTTCTTCATCAGGAACAATAAGTCAACCACAGAATTCCTCGTTGGAACCCGGAGCATGCAAATCATTTGTGCCAGCCAGCCCACACAAACGAATCACCCGCCACACCCACCAACCTCCACGTATCCACCGCCAGTGGAGCACCACTCAAGATGTACGGGAAGCAGAATATGAATGTGCCATTCAATGGGGAGGACTGCAGTTGGACCTTCATCACAGCAGATGTGATGCTAGCGCTTTTAGGAGCAGACTTCCTAAAAGCGTGTAACCTGCTCGTGGATGCAGCATCAGAACAACTGATCCTGAAAACAGCTTGTGCAAACAACCCACCAACACATCGTCACCGCAACAGCAGAGACGACAAACAGGCCCATTGCAGCAGCTATTCCACTGCCAGAGATACACCAACTTCTACAAGACTAACCAGAGGTCTTCAAAGATGACCTGCAGCAGCACAACTTAAACAAACCAGCAAAGCACAAAATCCAGCACCATATAGAAATGGAAGGCCCGCCAGTCCATGTATGCTTCAGACCGTAAGCCCCAGAGAAACTTGCCTACACTAAACAAGTGTTCAGGTAAATGGAGAATGCAGGAATATACCAAAAAGCCCCCAGCCCATGGGCATCCCCCTAACATGTACAGAAACCTGATAGAACATGGTGCCCATGTGGAGACTACTGGCAGCTAAATGTCAAAATGAAGCCAGATACAGTAGATACCCATTGCTGAACACAGCAGATATCACCAACGGAGCAAAGATCTTCACCAAAATAGACCTGCTGAAGAGATACTTTCAAGTTCCAATTGTGAAGGAAGATAGAGAAAAGACCATGATCATCACCCCCTTCACCACCTACACATTCAACTACAGCCTTTTTGGCCTTCGGAACGCAGGGGCAACCTTCCAAAGACTTATGGACGAACTGCTGGGCGACCTTCCCTTCTGTGCGGTCTACATTGATGACATCCTCATATTAGCCCTAACCTCAAGCAACATCTTCAGGATGTCAAAAGAGTGGCGCAAACACTTAAAGAAAATGGACTCGTAGTAAGGGAAGAAAAGTGAGTATGGACAAAGAAAACAGTGGAATTCCTGGGACATCAAATAAGCCCAGACAGAATTAAACCCCTCCTAGAGAAAGTAAAAGCAATTACCGACTTCTCAAAACCAACAATTGCAGCACTACACGAATTTTCAGGACTAAGTAATTATTATCATAGGTTTATTCCCAACATTGCTAAAATCATGAGTCCAATTCATCAATGTTTACAAGGAAAATCTAAAAAATCAAGTTGGTCAGAAGTTCAAGATATGCATTTCTTTTGGCAAACAAGCAATAACCTCTGCAGCCACATTAATCGTTCCTCTATCCCACAGGTCCCTCACTTTGATGACTGACACGAGTAATACGGAGATGGGCAAGGTACTATAGCGGGACACAGATGATGGTCATAGGTGGTTGGCGTTCTTCAGCCAGATAATGTCAGTGGAACAAAAGTTTTCCACATTTGACAGGGAGCTCCTAGCAGTCCACAAAGCCATCCATCACTTCCACATGCCTGAAGGACGGCAGTCCTTCATACAAATTGACCATCAACCCTTGGTGCACGTGTTCACAAAGACAGCAGACACATGGTCAGCACAACCACAGCATCACCTATCAGCAACATCTGAACACTCCTGCACCATCAAGTATTTGAAGGGTTCAGCAAACACTGTGGCAGACTCACTTTCGAGAAACTGCATCAACGGCATCCAGCTTTGGATAGCCTATCCTGAAATAACAGAGGCCCAAAGAGACAACGTGGACCTACAGCGACTGTGTCAGGACAACCCCGACCTTATGTGGAGCGACCTGCCAATCAACAATGGAGAGACGACCATCGGCTGCGAAACGCGTATTGGACGTCCTTGCCCCTACCTGTCAGAAGTCCTCAAAAGAGAGGCTTTCAACCTAAACCACAACCTGCCCCACCCATCAGGTCGGGGAATGAAATAGGACATAAAAAAACTGGATGAAAGAATGCATTACGTGTCAGACATCAAAAACAACATGGCATGCAGAGAGCGGAATAGGAGAGTTCCACACAACACACCGCCAACTTGCCCACATCCATGTCGACATAGTGGGACCTCTTTCCCCTCTGAGGGGTACAGATACCTGTTCACCATCATTGACAGAAATACCAGGTGGCTCAAAGCTATATCAATACGGCACCTCACGGTGGAGAGTTGTGTGAAAGTTCTCATCGGATAGGTCAGCAGACACAGAGTCCTGCAGATCATCACGAGCGACAGGGGGCCAACTTCAAGTCTGCCATATATAATGCCCCCACAGACAGTTTGGGGCAAAGATATTACACATGATAGCCTACAACCCAGAAGCTAATGGCATCATCAAAAGGCTACACCGGTCATTGAAAACATCACTCACTGCCAGATGCCAAGGTAGGAGTTAGAAAAAGGAGTTACCCTGGGTCTTACTGGGCCTGGGAACGTCACCACACACGGCATTCAACGCATCTCCAGCAGAAGCCTTACAGTATATGGCCAATTATTAATGTTGCCAGTAGACGTCTTTCTACATTCAACGAGCCCAACATCCCAATCCAACACCCGCAAAGCATTAGAATGAATAATGCCGGCCAAGACTGCTTACGATAGGGCCAGAAAAGTGTACATCCCAATGAACTGCAGAATGTAAAATAATCATTCATACAAGTAGACACACACAAAACCCCCCTCTCCCCAGCCTACTCGGGACCATAACATGTCATCCAGAGAAGACATAAGGCCTACCAGATGACAGTTGACAGCAGAACTACCTGGGTCTCCATTGACTGCCTAAAGCCATTGTACCCCCCAGACACCAACCTACAACTGTAGGCCTCTCCAAAGGGGGGAGTCCTGTAGGGTCCCACACGGACCCACACACCGTCCATCTTACCTGGCCGGCTGATCTCACAATGAACATCTCCTGATATAAGTGCCAAGCACACACAGACAAGAAACACAGCAGATGTCACGTATCCTTTGTACATATATTATCATTCATATTAATGTTATGTTAAATGTATCATTCTTATTACAAGCATTACAATGTCACCTTTCCAGCTGTATGTATCATACCTTCATTCGTGTCTTGTAAAGTTGACTGTACTCTGAACTCTGTTTTGTTCGCCTCGTGTTGACCTGTCCGTTTGTTGTTTAAATAAATTGAGTAAATTTTGAACGCTGCCTCTTACCCACACACACCTCCGCACAACCTAACTGCATACAATTTAAAGTTCAGGGAGAAGAGAGAGAGTGGGTCAAGTTAAGCCAGAAACCAGTAGGGTGTTCTGTTTTGAAGACAAACAGGACCCCTTACTTAAGGTCCCATGTTTTAAATTATACTAAAGCATGCCAGTCAACAATTTGTTATATATTTCCATGTCAGTGAAGACTTCGTCTAGTTACTTAGTTCTGTTTCAAGGTGTGGAATCAGCTTACCTGATTGTTCCCCACCATTACATTCCTATCCAGGCAGAATTGACTGATAGATCTGTTATTGCAGGTGGGAGCACTGTTCTGCTGATGGTACTTTCTTGTGCTAACTAATTAACTACTTTTCCAAATTAACGGATTTTATATTTTTAGACTTATTTCTAGTCGTGCAGTATCCGTGCATGATAAAAAAAAACAAGAATTAAAGGTTGGTGCTATCCATTTTTAGCTTTTTGTAAAAGGAAACTATTGAGATGGCTATTTGTTTGTCAGTCCGCACTTTGTCTGTCCGCCTTCAGATATTAAAAACTACTGAGGCTAGAGGGTGCAAATTATTATGTTGATCATCCACCCTCAAATCGTCAAACATAACAAATTGCAACCCTCTAGCTGCAATTTGATATGCAATTTGCCTCAGTAGTTTTTATTTTATTTAAGGTTAAAGTTAGCCATGATCGTGCGTCTGGCACCGCTATAGGTGCTAACAACATAGGCCACCACCGGGTTGTGGCTGAAAATTTCATGGGCCGTGAGTGAGAGTTTCATGGGCCGTAGCTGAAAGTTTCATACATCATTATACACTATACGGAAAACTCGATTGGGCCGAAGAAACTTCAGCGCATTTTTCCCTTGTCAATCTTGAGTCTCACCCAGCCTAGCTTCTCTGTATCGGAGCAGCTGCAGGTCTGGAGTAAGATCATGCATAACAAGTAAAACGCCTCGGTACTATGGACAAGATTTTGTTTCCAAGGGAAGTTGTGATTTAATTACGTGCACACTGTGCCAAGTATTGGACGAGGACATAGAAGCTGTCAGTTGCAGCGCAAAAGAAGTTACTGAAATAGAAAAAAAAATGTAATGATTCCCAAAAATACTGACAGGAGTTCATTGTACTTGTTTTACGTAAATAAAAAAATCGCTTGCACAACCTCAAATATTTCTGCCTTTTTGCTGACTCTGCAGGGTTTCCATCTTACAGAAAAGTAGGATAAAGAGTTCTGCTTACTATCACGCGTGAATCCAAAATATTTTCAAACATTGTGCCTTTGCGGACATAAAGGCCATTCTTGAAGTTACAGTAGTGAATAGATTTTTTCACAAATTTATGACTATTAAACATGTTCATGGCGGGAACATTGGATATTTACGTTTTTTAACAAAGGAGGTTTTATGATGAAAACTTGAAAAGCTGAACAAAAAGTTTCAAATGTTGAAGTGAAATGGCAGCTCCATAGTTTACAAAGTATACAATTCTAAGATAAAATTCTGATAGTCTGAAAAAATAATGGAAAAGGAAGGAGGCATCAACTGAAAGTGGGATAGTAATTCCAGTGAGTATCGCTGAGATATGCAAAAAGAAAAATCACGAGTATCAAGATATATAGTCACAAATCATATATATATATATATATATATATATATATATATATATATATATATATATATATATATATATATATATTTTTTTTTTTTTTTTTTTTTCCAGGAAGGTTGAAAATAATTCATGAATGGATGCATTACTAAACTGTGAAAGGAACGAATAACTAGGCGTAACGTAATAGCAGTAACACAAAAGAACAACAGAAAAAACAAAAGACAAGATGAAAGAATTTCTCTCCCCTTGGGGAACAAACGAAATAGGTCATCCCCTGTGCTGAGGTAAATTCGTAAAGGTGAGAAAATGAAAAGTACGGAAGAAAAGATTCGGAATAAGAGAGCAAATGTCACGAGAAACAATGATCGTTAGAAGGAGGAAGCAAATGTCAAGGTGTATTTTTGAAGAGTTATTCACCCTAAACCCGGCATATTGTACCAAGAGAGAGAGACAGATGCTCAGCATTCATCAAATAATTACGGAACCTTTTAATTCAGTGATCGTAGAAGAAATCTTCATCTCTTCCTCTGTAATTGATTTGCCAAAGAAGACGCTTAAACATAGTTACACGATTTTTTTCTTTCTCTTTTTTTTTTTGTTAGGCATAAAGCGCAAAGGTTACTAAGGAATCCCACCAACTTTTCAGTGACAATCTTCATCACAAATTGTTTTTGAACGCTGTTCTCAAGAAGAAACCTGTTTTTTTGCACATCTACTGCAACCGCTTTGCGATCCTACGTATTTAGAATAACTGTAGAAGAATAGGTTTCAGGATTTATTCTTTTACATCAAATCCGCTAACCGATTTTTTTTTTAAATGGCTCAGTGATATTGTAGTTCTATGTTTTATAGGGCAATCCTCCGACGTTTCGGACGTGGCAGTAACCCATACTTTAGAATTATCAGGAAACTATTAAGACATTACAGAGCAAAACGGATGGAAACATTTCTCATAGCAAAAAAAAAAAAAAAAAAAAAAAAAAAAAAAGTAAAAAGTGCGCCGAAATCTCTTCAGCGCAACCGAGATTTCTGTACAGCGTATAATCAAGGCCACAGAAAGTAGATCTATCTTTCGGTGGTCTCGGTATAATGCTGTATGAGGCGCGGCCCATGAATCTTTAACCACGGCTCGGTGATGGCCTGTCCTATATCGTTGCCAGATGCACGATTATGGCTAACTTTAACCTTAAATTAAAAAAAAAAAAACTGCCGAGGCTAGAAGGCTGAAATTTGGTATGTTTGATATTTGGAGGGTGGATGATCAACATACCGATTTGTAGCCCTCTGGCCCAGAAGTTTTTAAGATCTGAAGGCGAGCGGACAGACAAAGCCGGAACAATAGCTTTCTTTTACAGAAAACTAAAAAAGTAATAATAGTAAAAGTAATAATAATAGATTTTAGAGCCTCTTTTCTATACGATAATGGTCAATCATCGTAAAAAAATAATGGGCAACAAACATATAAAATTAACATGAGAAAAATAATAACTGAGGTAACAAAATTATTATAATTGTATAAATGATTTTAATCGTTGAGCGAGAAACAATATGGAAGCCGAGCTAATACCTATGGAATTGGTTGATAATTCTTCGTAACTGTATTATTTTTTTATTTACTTAAAATATTTAAATTGTGAAATAAGAACATTTTCTCCATAATGAATATGAAAATGTTGCTCTGAGTTCGTACTGAAATAATGTTACAAATATAATGAGCTCATTATTCACTTATATATCTCTGAAGTAACCTGATATCATCTTTGTAAAAATGAACGAGATTTTCATTAATATACGCACAAATCAATTAACTTGTTGTCAAATGACTTCGTCTACCGATTTTTTAATATTTTTTTCCATAATTTGTTTCATTCACAGATTTAAAAACAAAAACGACTAATACGAGTACATCGCTTCAATAACGTTCATCACAGATATTTAACCGCTTCAAATTAGAATATTCTTGATTCTATCATTCCTTATAAAAGCGTTCATAGGTTTGGAAATTGAAGTTATATTATTGTGATCAGTAAGATAATATCGTGCACCATATAAAAAAAAACACAGTTACGCTGTGATATTACCCGAGTATTTTGGAATTCTTTCCAACACTTCAGCTTTTTCAGTGTTTCCCAAAACCTTTCTCGTTTAAGGTATAAACTTATGTCCCTAAAATATAAACGAACTTATATATTGTAAATAAGTTTTTTATATTTTAGGGACATAAGTTTATACCTTAAACGAGAAAGGTTTTGGGAAACACTGAAAAAGTTGAAGTGTTGGAAAGAATTCCAAAATACTCGGGTAATATCACAGTGTAACTGTGTTTTTTTTATTTATATATATATATATATATATATATATATATATATATATATATATATATATATATATATATATATATATATATATATATATATATATATATCGGAATCTACTAATCACTTTTTACCAGATACATAAGTAATTATAATAACCACAATGCCCTCTCAACTTGTCTATTTCTTCACACTTTAGATTCACTTATTACTACAAAGCCTAAGATCCAAATGGGAGAATATAAAGTATTTCTGTAGCACGATTCGAACCTTGATCCAGAGTAGCAGAATGAGGTCAGATTAGAGACCTGACCTCGAGAAGGATTAAAATCTTTTGCCGCTTAAAGATGCGTATACCTATCGAATTAAAATACGATTTGTATAAGCTGGAACAGGGTCATCCTCATCATAAGAGCCAAGTGTGTAATCGCCTTTACTGCTTATTTGGGTGAATTATATATATAAATGGATGTATGTATGTACGTATATACGTGTGTGTATATGTGTATGTTCCAGCATAACTCTGAAAACACAGTGAGCAATTTCAACCAAACTTGGTATACATATGACTTACTATCTGGAAAAAAATACTGTGGGGGTAAGACATCACTAGCACCAAAGGGCACCAAAGGGGGTATGGTGGGAAGGGCATCCCTGAAATGGGGCTGGTTCTGCCCGTAGACTTAGTAACTAAATAAACTCTATGAATTTATCATACCTCACATCGGTATACATATGACTTACTATCTGGAAAAGAATACTGTGGGGGTAAGACATCACTGGCACCAAAGGGGGTTGGGGTGAGATGAGGGTCACATGTAAAAATAACAAAAAACCACAGATATTAGTGTCTAATCCATAGTTTTCGAGGTTGCTGAGATAAATGGTGACACTCCCAATGCCCTTTAAGTCCAAGTTCAGCCCCGACAGGAATGGGGGGGGGGGCATTGAGAAGGGGTGAAATATAAAATGTCAAAAATGCTGGGCAATGTAATTGAGGCAACTATCTTAACAGGAGAGAGAGAGAGAGAGAGAGAGAGAGAGAGAGAGAGAGAGAGAGAGAGAGAGAGAGAGTTTATCGGTTGTCATTCTGTTTTCCTGGGCAGCTCTGGGTTGGTCAGCTAGTATGTATATATATATATATATATATATATATATATATATATATATATATATATATATATATATATATATATATATATATATATATATATATATATATATACATATATGTATATATATATATATATATATATATATATATATATATATATATATATATATATAGTATATATATAACCACACATACATATAAATATACAATACACACACACACACACACACACATATATATATATATATATATATATATATATATATATATATATATATATATATATATATATATATATATATATATATATATATATATAGTGTGGTGCGTATGTGAAGGCAGTGAAAACCTGGCTTAAAAATATTTGTGAAAAAGGCTCAGAACGCCAACTTACAGAAGATTGGATAGAAGAGAAACTGAACTTGAAACTAAAATGATATAAGCCAATTTCATCCATTTCAATTTCATTATATTTATAAAATCAGTCTCCTTTAAGGCAAAAGAAAGGGCAAAGGCATTTCTTGATTTGAAATGGGTGGAAATATGTTTCATTACTGATTTTGTGTTCCTAATGCTTTTCTGAGTGTTAGAAAATTACGTTTACATATTCCTTCATGAAACGTTCAAGGTAATGAAATGATAATTGTCAACAAATTTTATACCTTTCAAAATGTGTTCATTAATCGTACCTAAAATTGATAATGTACAAAAAGGTTATGAAGATCATGTACAAATAGAAAACATCTTCCTAATAAATGAAATGTAAATCAAAGGTAATGTAAAGATTTCGCATCTAATTTTTAATGCTACAGAAAGCCGTCGGCAAGGCTTAATTGCAGCTTCGGAATAATTTAAACGACTGACTCAGAGATGAGCAAAATGGTCATTATATGTTTACAAAATAAATACGACAATGGAATGTGCAAAAAAGCAAACCTCTAAATTATAAGTAAATTTCGGTGAATTCAACGAATGACTTTGTACCAAAAGAAAGCACACTTACAAATCATGAAGACAGTATACATGCATATATACCTTCATGTGCATATATATATATATATATATATATATATATATATATATATATATATATATATATATATATATATATATATATATATATATATATATATATACACACAGTTGATTTACTTACCATTTAGAGGCTTGCAAATAAGCAAGCCTCTAAATTTTAAGCAAATTTCACTGAATTCAACGAATGTCTTTGTACCAAAAGAAACCACATCTACAGTACAAATCATAAACGTAGGATACATACATACTTACATACATGCATGCACACACACACACACACACACACACACACACACATATATATATATATATATATATATATATATATATATATATAAATATATGTGTGTGTGTGCGTGTGGATTAGTATAATTCACATACAATATTTCTTCCGAATTACCTATCATATTACCTTCCTTCTCGCTCTAGAACATATTAAGAGGTATTTGTTGCATCAGTATTTTACTAAAAATAACACGATGAATAAAATCTTGCAATTTCTTGAAATATCAGATAGCTGATAATACCAGTTGTTGTGTCAAAGAGATAGTTACCCCCTGACATGCAATCCAACATTGTCCAAATCCTACCATTTTATCGATTTGTCTTATAAGAAAATATCTTTTCTTTCATTTAGTCTTGAAGTTATAAATAATACTGCAGTATCTCTCGACAATCAAAAAATAGAAACATTTAATAAAGTCATAAAAAGCTCGTATTTGATACGCCTAGCATCAAAAGCCTTTGAATGCAGATAAGAAATTTTGGGTAGATTTAACCGTCATCCATTCCGTTAATTCATGCTAAAAGCAAGTACCCAATTCACTGAAGAATTTTTCCAAAGGAAGATATTACTCAATTCTTTAGAGACACTGAAGGTGTCGGGAACTCCCCTGTCATTTTTCTAACCTGTCGCTTTCTCTTTTCTCTATCTTGTATCAGTTTTCTCAGTTTTCGATGTCGGTTTCAGATTTCCTCATGCAAACCTAAAACCCTTTCTTCTACCTTCCCCCTTTTATCTAATCCTTTTTCTTCTAGCAGGACAATACCTTTCAATCTTTCTTCTCTATGTCCTGAATTCTATGTGAAAATATTTACCCTTAAAGCGTGTGTTTCTTTCCGAGGTTGGTGGTAAGTAATGGACAGGACTGGTAACTGCCAAAGCAGAATGGCAATCGAGTATTTCCCTCCATTTATATGATGAACTTCATGAGCTTCAAGTTCCAGTAAGTAGGTCTCTTATATTTACATAAAGGTTACATAATGATCCGTTCCATAATTCTGCTCTGGAGATTTTAATGTTTTTCTTTTCCACCACCGTTTCTATGGGACAATGTAGAAAATAATTAGTAACAGGTTCGCAGTCGTGATGTAACTTAGATACTAAGTCTCTCCTCAACATGAGATAAAAATAAAAGCAAGACAGATGGTCCACATATTTACATATTGTACGAATCGTGAACATACTATCTACATTTGCAAGGATGAGAAACTTTTATCTGCTATAATAAATATACCACCGTGAAGATGGAATGGAGATAGTCAGTCGGTTATAGGTTTCCCAGCGTACTTGGTCAAAGGAAGGGTCTGGGGGGGGAGGGTGAAAGAGCGATGCCACATGTACTTTTCTCACTGTGCAGATAAGGCTATTGAAGACTCCCTTTCCATTCTTTAGAAAAAAAGGTTTTTCTTAAGAAACACTTCTCATTGTAATTGATGGGAGTTTTATGTGATAATAATATTGTTAGAAATAGAACATGAAAATATTAATTAAGACAATGTTACAAGATTTCCTCACGTTCTGCCAAATCTGCGTTTACCCTAAGGCGATGGTAAGGAAGAAACAATTATAGTTTTGGGTTAGTAGCTTTGGATTCACCCATTCCATTAAAGGACCTCTAGGCCAACACAAGGACAATGGATATCTCCTCGAAACGAAGCATTAGCCCTCAAACAAAGGAAGTACATTATATAATGTCTATAAAAAATTTCTCCAAGGAAATAAACCCAAGATGGAGCTTTAGCTTATTATGCACGTGCTACAAAACATACAGCAGAAGCATCAGGATTTACTAAGAGAACAATTTACCGAACTGTCAAGGAATCAAAATAAAGAAATAGGATGCACCGAAATCCGATTTTCCAAGAACATGAAAGAAAAAAATAGACCAAATTTCGACGAAAGAGTTTTGCGTCGAACTATTGTGAATTTCTACGAATAACGTCTCTAAAAGAGTTAGCTCCAAACTCCGTTGTTTACAAGAGAAACAAAACCAGAAAATACCAAAAAGGATTATAACAGGTCAAGGTCGAATGAAAAGGTATCCACAACTCACGAGTTCCCTTCGATTGTAAAGTGATTGCGGGGGCCTCCTTTTGACCAACGTTGGAAGCTCCACTATAGTTTACCTTTTTTTTCCATTTTTTTTATTCTCAAGAAAGCAAAAGAGTCTCTTGTATGAGAGACAACATTCCTTCTGTTTCTTGAAGGTATAGAAATTATACCCCAGTGTCAATGCAGCTCTTTGTTTACGTATTTCTAACGAAAATTCGGAAATAAAATAAAACAATATTATCTTAAATATTTTAGAGAAATCCCAACGCCTTTATGAAAACATATGGCTAATGTGTTTTCCCCTTGATCCAACAGTATTTTAAAGAGGGATATTATGACTTCAAAGGCAAGAAAAAAATAAGAGTGGGTTCATTTACAGAAAAATGTGAGGAAAAATAAGAGCGAAAACAAAGGCAGAGTATGCACATGGATGTGTCTCCTTTTACGCCAAAATTATAATAATAAAAAAAATTTTAAGAAGGAAGTAAGAAATGGAAATGATAGAAAGTGCTAAAAAATTAAAAGGAAATAAAGGAAAACGACTTCTTTCACTGAAAAAGGAAAGAAAATGGTCGGTCCAATGAGTTAGAAAGAGTTACAAATCAGAAAGAGTGAGAAACCTGCAAGAGAAGCATTAAGGATTAAGTGTAAGGATAGGAGGGAGGTCCTTGTAAAAAAAATTTAAAAGGGGAAGCATAAGAAAACCCACAGGGGGAAGACAGAGAGATGGAGGAGGGGTTTTGAGAAACATAAAATAACGACCTTAAAAATTTCGTGCCAAGGGCAACGTATCGACTACAACCTTGGCCACCTGCGCTTTGGTACGAATGCAAGATTGAAATGCCAGATGAGGATAGGAAGAAGGAAAAAAGGAGAGGATAAAGCAAAAAGAAATGCAAGAAAGTCAATATCTTTTAAGGAGACTGAATCGGTTACGAAAGACTGCGGCGTGCTTGATGTAAAAATCAAAGAAGAAAAATAATCTTCTCTTTTTCAGACTTAAATACATTATATAGAAAGAAAGAACGAAATCAGACACGGAAAAAATCGTATATATGAAAACAGGATTTCATCTGTTCTACATTCATTCGGTAGGAATTTTTCGAATATTTTCAGCAATAGAAAATCAGTAAAAGTAACATGCAATGGATTGGAGAATCTCCCAAGCTCTAAGATATTTCTCTTTTTCAGCAGCTCTGGAGCTGGGCTATTATATACAGATAGAGCCTGCTTTACCTGCTGTTTTAAATATATATACATATATATATATATATATATATATATATATATATATATATATATATATATATATATTCACACACACCACACATATCTATCTATCTATCTATCTATCTATCTATCTATATATATATATATATATATATATATATATATATATATATATATATATATATATATATATATGCGTGTGTGTGTGTGTGTAAAAGAAAGAAAGAGAAAGACAGAGCGAGGGAGTTTTTACTCTATCACTCCAAGTTTCATTAATTTGTTTAATAAAGTATCTTGGATTCTCTGACCAATCTCTACTGTTTGTATAACGTCTGTGATACTGTTTTAGCATTATGGGTGAATATGAAGAATGTCTTACACGTAAAAGCGTACAAGCACAAACTCAACACAACAGCAACAAGAACAAAGAGCAAGAGCTGGAAATAACATTTGCTGGAGCTGTTAACAGTGGTAAAGAAAACTGTCAAAATATTTGTTTTTATAATGTAAACTATTATAATTTGAAAAATAAATATTTCAGATACGATACTTTCAGGCGAAGGAAAGGTGATGCAAAAGGAAGAGAGCATCCCTATAATGAAATGAAAATATTTGTAATGTTCTAATAAAAACTGAAATTACCATTACTTGCATTTATGAAACCTCATGGAGCAATGAAACTCATTGTATATGTTGTTTCTCATGTCCAGATATGTAATTTAGTATTATATGAATAAATTAAATTCTCTATATATTACGTAATTTTCCATGTACAGTACGTAAACGTGATCTAGTTGAAGCTTTGTTATATAATCGCCTAATTAAACAAGTCACCGATCTAACAGGGTGAGTATAAACTATAAGCATAATATTATGTTTAGTAATTTTAATCGAACTGCAAATTCAGATGTCACATATACCTTCTGTTCATTATCTTTAAAAGTTTACGATATCGTTTATCTTGATATTCATAACTGGAGAACAAAGTTTGATGATATCATTTATACTTATTGTCGACTGCAAATAAACACTCAATAAAATATTCTGATCAGCGATTAAGAAGGAATGTGTTAAATGAAATGGAATAGCAAAGGTCGACACGAATTGATTATGTAAGAGAGCTATTATAATTTTGAGATCGACCGAGAAGTTATTTCCCTTACAATACATGACAACTCATAACTACTGCTCTAATCTCATTAGATAGCATTGCCATTATGTTATACTGCTATTGCTCGTTCAATAGACCATATTACTATACAGCAGTATTACTCACTGGACGGGTTGGTGTCGTTCTCGGCTGGCACTCTGCTAGGCCCGCGTTCGATCCTCCGACCGGCCAATAAAGAATTAGAGAAATTTATTTCTTTTATGTTAAACTGCTATTGCTCGTTCAATAGACCTTATTGCTATACAGCAGTATTACACACAGGACTGGTTGGTATCGTTCTCGGCTAGCACTTTGCTAGGCCCGGTTCGATTCTCCGAGCGGCCAATGAAGAATTAGAGAAATTTATTTCTGGTGATAGAAATTCATTTCTCGTTATAATGTGGTTCGGATTCCACAATAAGCTGTAGGTCCCGTTGCTAGGTAACCAATTAGTTCTTAGCCATGTAAAACAAATCTAATCCTTCGGGCCAGCCCTCTCTAGGAGAGCTGTTAATCAGCTCAGTGGTCTGGTTAAACTAAGGTATACTTGACTTAGCAGCATTACTATAGGTTGTTCAATAGAGTGTATTAGTATGGAAAAGAAATTTATCATTGCCTGTTCAGCAGATTATGTTAGCATATCAATATATACTGTAATTACTGAAAGTTTATACCTCAAGACGGGATCCATCTCCGCAGGGTCGAGTGAAGGGAAAAGGCAAATTTTGCTGACATGCAAGGTATTCTGTAGCCTGCTCAGGTAAGTTCTTAGGTTTCAACTTCTTTTATGGCAGTTGTTGCTCATTTAGTGGCACATCTTGCCTTTCACTGAAGAGTTCTATAAGGTAAAGATGTATTTCTATTTGACCCACGCTTGTTTGCAAATTTACATTATTATTATCATTATTAAGAGCATCAACAGTAGTATTAGTAGGGGTAGTACAAGAAGTATTTGATTTGTTGGTTATACTAAAAGATGAAAGATTAATAGGTTAATTATAATTTTATTGCCTCCTAGGCCTTTTAATAAGACATCATTATATTTATCAATCTGAAAATTAATGCAATAGGCATTATACATAAGTAAGAAAAAAAGATACTTTTCATTTTATAAATATTAACGGCTTTGCTTCTAAACTCCACAATGAAGAATAGTAGCATTTGATTATGACTTAATTTTACGTCATGTAATATTAATGATATATCTTTCATTTTTGCATGTGATCACAAGTTTTAATCTACATTAAAGCTATACAATATTCTCATCTAAAAGTGTATTTACAGAATTAGAATTGGTAAGGTTTCATAAAAATCTACTGTATATAATATGCATTTTAGAAACATGAAATTTTTTCCAGCCATTCACATCTTAATAATTCAAAAAATTGTATATTTTGTCAGCATAAAAACAAAACATTTTCAGTACTAATTTCATGATATGAATAATAACAGCAAACTTTTCATAACTATGCTGCTAAGTCTTTATTTCATAAATATTAAAATGAAGAGTTTTTACCTTATAATATCGTACGACAGCCAGAATTACTTTATTTGATGATAATGGTGCAACTATCTTAATTAGCATGTCAGAGAGCAGAACGTTTAAGAGTATTTTCCCACATGATATTTAAACTTATGATCTTCGTAAGCACCTAAAAGCCCTTAATTAAAAGGATGGATAATTACTTCTTGGAAATGAGAATGATAACTAGGTTAATCAGTTGAGATGCCTCGTCTCCTAAAATTTATTCTTAATATATTTCGTTAGTATGCTTTGGTAGCGATGAAGATGAAAAATAGCCATCTGCTTAGGCCTACCAGTTTCTAGATTCCCGTGCACGTGTTTATAAAATGACCGAGGGACTACATGATCCTCTCGACGCAGACGCGCCGGATGAATAGAAACTTTAAGTCACCAGCTCAAAGTGTCGACTTGAAACAGACGCTTTCTTGCAGACATAAATGGGCGCCTGCATTCGGGAGCAGCATGTCAACAACTTTGAGCACAAAACTATTGTCATGAACAGATCAGTTATGGCAGTATGCTTGGAAAATCTTCCTCGTTTATAACGAAAGCTTTATTGTCCTTACTGTCGCTTCTTTGATTTATCTAAGTAATTAACTTCAAACAGAACAGAAGGGACCTCTGGAGTTAGATAGGAAACCTTTATTTTCTATCTAAGCGAATTCAATTTGTTTGTAATAGAGTTATAAAGTTTAAATGATTTTCATTTACAGTAACAACCTATTTTAGTCACCCCTCTTATATTTCGTTTAGAAACAATGTTATATAGGTTTAGTGGTTGAGTGTAAATTATTATGAGACCTTGTTTCTATGTGATCTTTCCATATTTCGCGCCCCCTGATATCTTAAAACGTTTTGGGTGAATCTTTTCTGAACCCTTTTATAAAATGACTCATTTCATTCAGAAGACATAAACATTTACGTATAATATGAGCAAAAATATGGTTTGTTATTAATACAGGAATTTCTGTTTAGCCAGGAATTTTTTTGGTAATATACGAAGTCAAGGATTAAAAAAAAAGTTCACCACGAATTGTACATACGAACGCTATTAAGCGTTACAAGACTTAAGAGCGTGAGATTCCAAATATTTATGATGTTCAAGCAATGAGTTTTATAAGTGTTACTGACATCATTTAATCATGAATGCTCATCTAAACCATGAGTACATTTTGCAATAATTTCATATAATATCAACATCTGGGTGACACTGAATTAGCTGCGATTTATGCCCTCTTTGTGTTAGTGAACCAGTTCATAGGTGGATGTTTCTATCTAGATTGAGAAAACTAATAGCCATATTTACAATTACATTTGGGAGGAATAAAATCAGAAATAAATTCATCATCACAGAACCTGTTTTCTAGAGAGAAGAGCTATCCCAGTGAAGCAAAAATTCTCGTTCCGCTTGAAAGGTTGTACGTGTATTTTCTTTAAATCATCCTAATATTTTACTACGCGCTCACTGTTGACTGCTCTTGGGAACAAGTGTTCAACTTTTTCAACCCAACGTCACTTTGGAATTCTAAACTGAGAGAAGTAATGTGTATAAAACTGGAAATGAAAACATGAGCAGGTATGAAAAATACATGTCTAGAATCAGGTAAATAAAACTGTGAAGTAAATAAATAGTGAAATAACATTTTGTTCAAGATTAAGAAAGGAGAACAGCGGTATGCCTGGCTGTTTACTCATCAGTTTTTCTTTAAGCGTTTCTACGTTTTTGTCAAATTATTTCCGTTGAGATCCTCACAAAAAAAAAACAATTGTATATCACGGCAAGTTTATTTTGTATACAAATAAAATTTTATTCCTTTGCCATATCTTTGAAGAATACAAATAATATTTGAATAACGTTCGAAATTTCTAGTACTTTAAGTATTACTATTGTTCAAAGTGCTCAACGCTCCTCAAGTTATTTAATCGGACAATCAGGTGTATAGCCAACGTTACACACACATATATATATATACATATATTACATATATATATGTATATATATGTATATATATAATGTATATATACTGTACATATATATACATATATATATATATATATATATATATATATATACATAAATATATATATATATATATATATATATATATATATATATATATATATATATATATATATATATACACACATATATATATACTGTATATATATATATATATATACATAAATATATATATATATATATATATATATATATATATATATATATATACTGTATATATATATATATATATATATATATATATATATATATATATATAAGTGAACGTTTTTATGTTTAAATGTAAGTTTGTATGTTTGTGGGCTATAGAAATCCGAACCGCTTGACAGATCTAGACAAAATTTAGCATGTGGCCATCATTTTACCCAAACTTAGACAATAGGGTAGGTTTCAAACTCATACCCATTCCTCTTCCCCTTTCCCCATCCCCCTTCCCTTTGTAACTTATGAGGTAAATAAACTCTACAGGTTTATCATCCCTCATTTCATTTACTCGAGACCATGGAAATATATTTTTGAAAATGCTTTTCAGTCATTACAGTAATACCTGCATAAAAGGGACGGACAGTACAATAACATCTGGATAAAACTGAGTCACCACAGTAATATCTGGATAAAAGGGACGGTCACGAGAGTAATACCTGGATAAAAGGGACAGCCACCACAGTAATACCTGGATAAAAGGGACAGTCACCACAGTAATACCTGGATAAAAGGGACAGACAGTACAGCAATATCTGGATAAAAGGGATAGTCACCACAGTAATATCTGGATAAAACAGGCAGTCACCAAAGTAATACCTGGATAAAAGGGACAGACAGCACAGTAATACTTAGTTAAAGGGACAGACAACATAGTAGTACCTGGATGAAAATGCCAATCAGCACAGTAATACCTGGTAAAAGGGACAGTCATCATTGTAATAGCTGGATACAAGGGACAGTTACTACAGTAATATCTGGATAAAAGGGACAGACAGAACAGTAATACTTGGTTAAAGGGGACAGATAGCACAGTGTTACCTGGATAAAAAGGACAGTCACCACAGTGATACCTGGACAAAAGGGACAGTCACCACAGTGACACCTGGATAAAAGGGACAGTCACCACAAGAATACCAGTAAAATGGAGACAGTGACTCCTGGATAAAAGGGACAGTCACCAAAGTGACACCTGGATAAAAGGACAGACACCACAGTGACACCTGGATAAAAGAGACAGACACCACAATGACAGTCAGACAACACAGTGACACCTGGATAAAGGGGACAGACACCACAGTGATACCTGGATAAAAGGGACAGTCACCAAAGTGACACCTGGATAAAAGGGACAGACACCACAGTGACACCTGGATAAAAGAGACAGACACCACAATGACACCTGGATAAAAGGGACAGACAACACAGTGACACCTGGATAAAGGGGACAGACACCACAGTGATACCTGGATAAAAGGGACAGACACCACAGTGACACCTGGATAAAAAGGACAGTCACCACAGTGATACCTGGACAAAAGGGACAGTCACCACAGTGACACCTGGATAAAAGGGACAGTCACCACAGTACAAGAATACCTGGATAAAATGGAGCCACCACAGTGACTCCTGGATAAAAGGGACAGTCACCAAAGTGACACCTGGATAAAAGGAACAGACACCACAGTGACACCTGGATAAAAGGGACAGACACCACAATGACACCTGGATAAAAGGGACAGTCACCACAGTGAAACCTGGATAAAGGGGACAGACACCACAGTGATACCTGGATAAAAGGGACAGACACCACAGTGACACCTGGATAAAAGGGACAGTCACCACAGTGATACCTGGATAAAAGGGACAGACACCACAGGAACACTGGATAAAAGGGACAGACACCAGAGTGACAAAGGGACAGACACCACAGTGACACCTGGATAAAAGGGACAGTCACCACAGTGCAAGAATACCTAGATAAAATGGAGCCACCACAGTGACTCCTGGATAAAAGGGACAGTCACCAAAGTGACACCTGGATAAAAGGGACAGACACCACAGTGACACCTGGATAAAAGGGACAGACACCACAGTGACACTTGGATAAAGGGGACAGACACCCCACAGTGATACCTGGATAAAAGGGACAGTCACAGTAACACTTGTCAGTTCACCCATGACTGTTTGAAGGATGAACGTTCGCATGAATTCCTTCTCCCTACACGTAGATATATATATATATATATATATATATATATATATATATATATATATATATATATATATATATATATATATATATATATATATATATATATATATATATTTATAAATATATATATATGTAAAGATTTACCCTGAGAAATCTTACTACGAGACATAATAATTATCGTTCATATTCTTAAGTTTAAACAAATAAAATAAATATATTTCTAATTATCGAACAGAAAAAAGTGCTGTAATTCGGGGTACAAGGATTGATTGTCAGTGCACTAATGTTTTTTTGTCTGTATCGCTTAATTTTTTTCTAATAAACAATACGTACCACCAGACTCTGTATGAATTAATAAAAATCATAGATCTATTTAAGTGAAAAAGATGTAAAATAGTAATGTGCTCTTAATTGTAGAAAATACTGTCCAATATCTTCTACACTGTTGTGAAAATGGAACGACACACTGTAAAATGTCTTATGGCAAAGAGTAGATTTTTTTTCCAGTGTAAAGAAAGTATTTACGATAACGCGCATTGTAGGGAAAAAGATACTGAATACGATAATCAAATTGTTATAAATCTGGCTCACTAAACTATTCAATATTCAGTATATAGGATTTGAGAATCAAGATGAGGAGCAGTGAAATTAAATTTTTTTTTTTACCACCCAAGGATCTAGATCCTTAATAAGGAGTTAAAAGATCAAGTAATGTCTGCATTAATGAAAGAATAATATATATATATATATATATATATATATATATATATATATATATATATATATATATATACATATATATATATATATATATATATATTTCAAGATATATAATACAGAGACTTCCTTTATGCTTTTCAGAGAGAGAGAGAGAGAGAGAGAGAGAGAGAGAGAGAGAGAGAGAGAGAGAGAGAGATGTGGAATGCAGTCATGAATTCTTATTGAACGCTGAGATATTCTGGGATTTCTAAGTTAAGCTTATTTGACGAACGAATGCTCGAAACAGGAATGAGAATTAATGGCGAAAAGAGAAACGAATGAATCTCTCGGGACGGTCCCGAAACTTTCCGGGAATTTTTCACAACACGAAAACTAATGATCTGTGATGACTCTCTCTCTCTCTCTCTCTCTCTCTCTCTCTCTCTCTCTCTCTCTCTCTCTCTCTCTCTCTCTCTGCGTGTGTGTGGTCGATCTACGAACGCCATATATCTAATCTTTTTCTTCTTACACTTCATTTCACCCTGGTCTTTCTCTTCAGCGTCATTTAGTCCGTTCGTTTCCCCATAATTGTTATTCGAAATACTAAACCTGGTAAAACTGAATCTCTTGATATCTGTATTTTAAGAGTATTTGACAACGAAGGTCTATCGTCACTGATATAGCAAAGACTTGCTATCTGCTAGAATATAAACGGATAAAAGAAATATGTATTCGCAATATCACCTGGGACGTTGTACAACATTTCACGTGTTTCGTGAGTTCTAGCTCAATGGTATGAAGCGGACATTAATGTCAATAAACCTTCATACAAACCATTTTAATCGTATTCGCATTATTTAACTGGGAAGGGATATTAAAAGTGCAGACATACAGGTTATTGTTTGTTAATGCAAGTTACATATGATTAAAATTTTTAAAATCCTATGAACCTAGGAGAATATTTTTTTTATCTCTGATGTGCCACTTTCGTGAAATCAAATACCTGCCAACTAGCTGCATGGAGAGTGATGGCGCCTCTGCTGAAGCTTCGAGACGGCTTGGGATATGCCGTTTCATAGTGCGCAGTTATTTCTCTTCTGCAACGTCTCAGACTCTCTCTGGTACCCACGGCCATCTTCGTCGGCCAAGTGGAGGAAAGCCGGTATCGAACAATGGTTCTTAGTACTATGAGCAGGTGCTTTCCCACTATACAACACCATCTCCACTAACGTAGTGGAACCAGAAAGAATAGAGGAGCTAACAAATTTCTTATGAAGAAAAGTACACCTTAGTTTAACCAGACTACTGAGCTGATTAACAGCTCTCCCAGGGCTGGCCCAAAGGATTAGGATTAGATTTATTTTACGTGGCTAAGAACCTGATTGGTTAACTAGCAACGGGACCTACAGCTTATTGTGGAATCCGAACCACATTATAACGAGGAATGAATTTCTATCACCAGAAATAAATTTCTCTAATTCTTCATTGGCCGGGCGGAGAATCGAACGCGGGCTCAGCAGAGTGCTAGCCGAGAACGATACCAACCAGTCCAATGAAGAACTAAGAGAAAAGAGAGAGAGAGAGAGAGAGAGAGAGAGAGAGAGAGAGAGAGCCGGAAGTGGCAGCCCTCTCAAACTAAGAACTCTTCTAATTGATTTGCTTCATACGGCAATCAATCTTGTTTGAGTGCCTTTGGGAAGTTCACGACGTCGACTTGGTGAAGACTATAACTGGTTTGTAATTCAGGACAACCAGCTGAATTGACCTCAGAGGTCGTCAGAGTTTCCAGGGACCAGTACAGCAGATCCTGGGGATAATTTTTTTCCTGCACAATACTTAAGATTGTAAATCACAAACCGGTAATATCACGTTGATAACAGAATCTTCTTTTCACCGGAACTTTATAGCCGTTCTGTGATTATCAGAACGAAATGAACTACTGTAGTGCCGAGACATTTGACGCAACAACAAAGACAACAACATTAAACTTACAAATTACAGAAACAATTCTTTATGGTATCTTGACAATCTCTCGACTATTTTATAACTCAAAATGAACTGATAAAAGTTTTGACTATACTTCAATTCAGAATTGTAGCTTTCACCCACTGTACTGAGAATTATAACATTTTAATTGCATATGAAGAAATTTAGGATCAAAGTGTGAGAGCCTTCTTGTTAACGTCGCAAGATATGAATCTGTCCTATGTTATCAAGTGCACCGATGTGGTTCTAAAAATGCCAATTTTTCACCGTTGTTGCGATGCTTGCATAACAAAATATCCTGAGGATAGATATAGTGACTTAATGAAAATTAACAGAGAGAAGATAATTTGTTGTTGTACAATAAATATCGCTCGTTATTCTACCTCAGTTGTAAGTTTCCTTAGTGAGAAATGATCTCTACTGAGTGCTCTTGTGTATTAGGGGTCTTAAATGTGTATCTATTTCTATTGGAAAATAAAATAGTATATTTCATTATATTCTTATATTACAGCTGTTAGAGTTTCAGAGTTCATATCTCATTGCACTATCATGGTAACTGTTACAAATGTATTCATAAATATAAAATAACACCAATTAATAAATGGAATAGTAAGGATTCTCTCAAGCCCATTGAAAATTAGACCGTAAGGAAAATTTTTTATTATTATTATTATTATTATTATTATTATTATTATTATTATTATTATTATTATTATTCGGGAGAGGAACTCTATTCATATGAACAAGCCCACAGGGGTTACTGAAAGGAAATTCAAGCTTCCAAAAATATGGTACTCACTTGAAAGAGGTAACAGAAAGTAATAGCAAATACAGAAAGAAGAGATCAGTTATTATAAAAAGAAAAAATAACTTTACAAATTGATAAATAAATAGATAAAAATGAAAGCAAATTATTAAAACAAAAGGAAAATTGTTTTATGGCAGCAATGCGTTGCATCTTCGCTTGGAATTTTACGAATGCAATTGCACAGCATCCTCAGGGAGACTTCCACAGGCCAACGGTGTGAGGAATAAAGGACCTATGGAACTGAGGAGACTGACACCGTGGCAAATATATTACTTATTGTTGTTGCTGTTCAGCAAATCTGGTCGCTTTCGGCAGAAAAATGGATCAGGGATCGCTGTTGAAATATAGTTATGAAAAAATTAATAAACAAGAGACCATTCGTCCTTGGTCCCCAGCTCTTCCTTGGGAGAGTCGGTAGATAGTTGTGGCCTTGCACTCGTTAAGCCCGAGTTCGACTCTCCGGCCGGCTAATGAAGAGTTAGAGGAATTTATTTCTGATGATAGAAATTCATTTCTCGCTATAATGTGGTTCGGATTCCACAATAAGCTGTAGGTCCCGTTGCTAAGTAACCAATTGGTTCTTAGCCACGTTAAATAAGTCTTATCCTTCGGGCCAGCCCTAGGAGAACTGTTAATCAGCTCAGCGGTCTGGTAAAACTAAGGTATACTTAACTTTTTCGTCCTTGGTCCAAGCCATAACTGCTGATGCTAGGGAAAAGAAACCTACCGAAACCTACCACCACGAACCAGGAAGGATAATGACCTAAAATCGGCTGCATTGATTTCATCACTGTTCTAAATATAATATATGAGGCCTTCCGTACAACACCCAACTTGAGTGCGGCATTTGCTGTTACTTTCATTAGATGTTTCTTTAAAGGAAGATGTGAGCCAAAAGTTACACCGAGTATAGTTAAAGTTTCAGACTCATTCAGCAGAGTCCCATCCACCTGAAGAGGAGGATGGGGTGGAAAATCTATACGAGATATAGCAGTCAATAGTGCTTTCTTTTACTGGAGTTCAGCCTCTTACCCCACCTACTAAGCCACTCAATAATCCGCTGCATGTCGCGATTGAGACTAAGGGGAGCTTCATTTCTCATAAGTGGAGACTATACTACAGCCACAAGTGTTGCATCATCGCCATACCGGACAATCTTGTTTTCAGGCCAAAAACCAAATCACTTGTTTACATTAAAGATAACAGAGGAACAGGAACTCCAGACTCAAGAGGTCTTGGCTCGCTAAAGATCCCATCAACCTCATAATATGAGAGAGAGAGAGAGAGAGAGAGAGAGAGAGAGAGAGAGAGAGAGAGAGAGAGAGAGAGCACTACGAAAATGTTTAATTTCATCTCTCTAAATGTCAATTAGACTGGACTGGGTGACAGGTGAGAGTGTACCGAACTGCCCCCAAGTTGCAGAACTGGAATTTCTAATGACCATGGCAACTGGCATCATTCAATAAGGAATTTATTGCATATATTTCCTCCCCGTGAAAAAGAAAAGTAAAGCATGGTTTCTTTGAACATGCTTAAATGTCAATAAGGACTTCTGACTTCGTATATAATATTTTTTGGATACTTATTATATTCTGAAAACCTAGCAAAGTGTACAGGAAATCAATTGATAATTCGATTTCGAAAGGTCGAATCTATCACTTCATCCACTGAGCTAAAAGAAATTATGATTCCATCTTTTAAAAACATTTATATATGTCAAGACCAGCTATTTTTCTTCGACGCGCTATCATCCAGGTTGAACACAAAATAAATTAGAGTCTACGATATCAGAAAAAAAGCTGTAAATAATTGAATAAAACCTTTTCATGAAATACTGGTTCTTTTGGGGATTAATTAAACCTCCTTCATTAGTGAGTTTATTGCCGTTTGACCTCCTTTGCTTTGCATTTTAAATAACCATTCTTCATAAAAATTAAATCTGCAGCGAAAGATGAATGCGCAATCACATCATGCAATTTCCTATCGGGGAAGAAATATATTGAAAAATTTCCATGTGATGGCTGGAATAATTACAGGAACAGTTCGTTTTAAAATTGTAAAGTCTAGACTGATTGCAAGAATATTATTTTATCGCCAAGCGTCATTAATTAACTCAAAAAGAATAAGTGCCAATATGATATATATTGAACAGGAAGAATTATTAGCCACGTTAACAGTGGGGAGACTTAAATAATCCTAATTAACCTTCTGTTATGACGTCAAACAAAATTCTATATTTATCTTCCTTTTACTGAAAACTATTTTATCAAACTACAATTTCCAAAGGGCTCTAATCATTCTGATGAAACTAAAATTCTCATTCATTTATTTCCTGTTTCTATTATTTTTCTCCATGATTATAAGTTTGTGATCTCAATAAGACATAAACTGACTATTGATTTACTTTAAAAATGTCTTTCAGATAAGATGTTTCATAAATCATGGGATAATTGTGTTGTTTTATATAATTCGCTGATGTCATTTTCATTTTAATCTGTATGTATTTTACTGCTTTTTTCAAAACAAGACTTTTTCCCCATTACCACTACATTTTCCAGCACCTTCAATGCGATTTTTTAAAAATTACACACACATACATATAATATATATATATATACATATATATATATATATATATATATATATATATATATATATATATATATATATAAATAATATATATATATATATATATATATATATATATATAATGTATATGTATACATACATTTATATATATGTGTGTTTGTTTTGTTGTGTGATATTTTTAGAATATATATATATATATATATATATATATATATATATATATATATATATATATATACATATATATATTCCATTTAAACAATGAAAATCAATGTTAATCATAGATATAAAGCAAACAAAATTAGAACTGACAAAAATCACAGACTTTTTTTTTATCACATGAATAAGATGATAAAGAAGAATAATCGGAAGAAAAGTTTACACCAAAACCAAGACGTGTTCTAATTTGCAAGTGATGCAGTACGCAGCGAAATTATAATTCCCCCGAGCGATTTATTTCGGCAGTGAAAGGACGACCACGCTGGTTGATTTCTGGTGAACTCAAGCACCAAGGCACGAGAAGGTCCAAGAAAATATGCCCAATAAACAGGGTCTTGAGCAAATGGTTCTATTGCCCAAAACAAAAGATGAATAAAGAATGTTTGGTAGAGGAAATAAAATGATTAAAGGAGACTGACAGATGGATTTATGATAGGCTGTCAAGTCAAGCACTAAGGTACTTTCGGCCACTCAGCGCATACGGCAAAGAAACGGGGAGTTTTAAGTGATTAGTGAGCGAGACAGATAGATCCAGAAAGAGAAGTGCAAAGAACTAAAGGTAGGGAAGGATGAAATCACCACACTAGAACTAAGAAGTAACAGAGTTGTTTGACAGTTAGACTGCAGAGATGAAGGGGGAATGGATGTGAAGTAAAAGGCTTTATTAATGGCACCCTGACGAGCACTGACGCCGTTAACCCCATACGGGAAAGATGGAGATGATTAGCTGTAAATAAAAGGAATAAAAGGAGAAGAAACGGGAAAAAACACCGGTATAAAGGATTTTAAAAGACTTGAAATAGCGATCTGCGAAATTGCATGCAGTGAGTGACAACACGTTAAATGAGTAACATCATGCTTTAAACATGTTTTTTAATGTCTAGTCCCACAACGTTCACAAACGACTGAAATAAGCAAGGACTAATAAACTTGCTGACAATATGAAAACAGAAAAAGATAAAATTATTTTACTTGGAAAAACTAAAGAAATTAAAAGAAAAAGTGAAGAAATTTCAGAAAATGGAAATGGGTAAAAGATACATGAAGGATCTCAAAGTGCTGCGGAGATGTTTTCAGCTACACAAAATAAAATGGGATGAATGAATAAATGAGTGATTAGAAGTGATTTGGCATTCTTAAAATACTACAAATAAATAATTCAGTTTAAAACCAGTTAGACATTATTGCAATAATAAAACAACAGACTTAAGACTAGACTTCTTCCAGGAGATCAGTTTCTAAGTTAAAAAATAAAATGGGAAATATATCTCTACTGGTATGTAGGAGTCTGTAAAATAAAAAACTCTACTGGTATGTAGAAGTCTGTAAAATAAAAAAAAAGTAATTTAATCCCACAGACATTTCTTTCAGAGCACCATTTTCTAAAGAAATCTATGGCGCTATATTGTCAAACATAGAACAACTTTCCTACCAAAACTAGCCACAATTCCCTTTTGTATAAGAGAGAGAGAGAGAGAGAGAGAGAGAGAGAGAGAGAGAGAGAGAGAGATAGAGAGAGAGAGAGAGAGAGAGAGATATGGTGGAAGGTATTAGAATCGAGAGTAACAATTTAGTCTGATGAATTTTGAAATAATAATACAAGGTGAAAATATCGTCAGTTGGTCTATAGTAATGCATGCTGTCAAGTATATCATAATCTAGCGTTTCCTCACAAAGTCTGCACGAAGACCAGATGGCTCATCGAAGACGGAGCTTTGAAGATCTGAATCCAAAGCTTACGAAGAAATACAGCAAACTTCAAGAAGTCCTCTTTGTATTGCTATGTAAAGAATTCATTTACTCTCTTGGTTTAACAAATTCCTCCTAAAAAATTATAAAATAATAACTTAATCTTGTCTTCATATATATATATATATATATATATATATATATATATATATATATATATATATATATATATATATATATATATATATATATATGCGTGTGTGTGTGTTTGTGTGAAGGTAGTGGCAAACCTTGCACAAAATATGTGTGAAAAAGGCTCAGAACGCCAACTTAAAGAAGATTGGATAAAAGAAAAAGTGGACTTGAAACTAAATTATCAACATCAACTTCATTATTGTCAATTTCATTATATTAATAGGATAAGTTGCTTTAAGGCAAAAGAAAGGGCAAACACATTTCTTGATCTGAAATTGCCGAAAATATGTTTATTACTGATTTTGTGTTCCTGATCCTTTCTGAGTGTTACTTAGAAAATTATATACATATATATATAAATAAAGTTGAGTTAAGTATACCTTAGTTTAACCAGACCACTGAGCTAATTAACAGCTCTCCTAGGGCTGGCCCGAAGGATTAGACTTATTTTACGTGGCTAAGAACCAACTGGTTACCTAGCAACGGGACCTACAGCATATTGTGGAATACGAACCACATTATACCGAGAAATGAATTTCTATCACCAGAAATAAATTCCTCTAATTCTGCATTGGCCGGCCAGAGAATTGAACGCGGGCCCAGCACAGTGCTAGCCGAGAACGATATCGATCAGTCCATTGAGGACCTACATATATATATATATATATATATATATATATATATATATATATATATATATATATATATATATATATATATATATATATATAATCATGAAGCTACAATTGTCGCTTGATATCAAATCCACGCTGCCTCGGGAATATCCCCGATGGGGAATTATCACCGAAGGGGAATTTATAAGTGATAAATGGACGGGCACTGCCGAGTCTCCGTCCATTTATTACTTATAAATTCCCCTTCGGTTATAATTCTCCATCGGGGACATTCCCGAGGCAGCGTGGATTTGATATTAAGCGACATTTGTAGCTTCATGATTGTATATAAATCATGGTGTGATAAAAATGTCATATAATATCATATATATGTATAAATAATAGATATATATATATATATATATATATATATATATATATATATATATATATATATATATATATATATATATATATATATATATAATATATGAAGCTACACAGCTTCCTCCCAACAGCTCCAGTCGACGGTCTACCCACTGAACTTGATATTAAACAACATTTGTAGCTTCATGATTATATATAAATCACGGTGTGATAAAAATTTCATATATATACATATATATGTGTATATAAATATATATATTCCCCCGTAAAAAGTTCAAGGTAATGAAACGATAATTGTCACCAAATTTTATATCTTTTATAATGTCTTCATCAATCATACCTAAACCTGATAAGGCAAAAAAGTTATAAAATCATGCGCAATGGAAAACATCTTGCTAATGAATGTAAATCACGGTAAGGTAAAGACTTCTGGTCCAATTGTTAATGCTACAAAATGTCATTGGTGAAACTCAGTAGCTAATTTAAGTGACTGACTCAGAGATGAGCATATTGTTCATTAAATATTTACAAAATAAACATGACACTGCAATTTGCAAAAAAGTAAACGTCTAAATTATAAGTAAATTTCACCGAGTTCAACGAATATCTGTGCCAAAAGAAAGCACATTTATGTATAGATCATAAACACTGAATACATACATACATTTATATGCACACACACACACACACACATGAAACACATTTATATATATATACATATATATAATATATATATATATATATATATATATATATATATATATATATATATATATATATATATATATATATATATGTTAGTTTAATTCACATATTTCTTACGAATTACCTACTGTATTATACCTCTTTCCCTCTCGCTTTAGAGCATATGAAGAGGTATTTGTTTTATCAGTGTTACTAAAAATAACACGATAAATAAAATCTAGCAATTCTTGGCATGTCGGGTTCCTGACAATACCAGTTATTATGTCAAAAAGATAGTTACGGCCCTGACGTGCAATCCAGCATTGTTCAAATCCTATAATTTTTCGATTCCTCTTATGATGCTAATGCCATTTATCATGATGGATAGATAGTAATTTTCATTCACTTAGTCCTAAAGTCGTAATTAATGCCGCAATATCTTCCGGCATTCAAAAAATAGAAATATGCAATGAGGTCATATAAAGCTCGTCTTTGATGCTCTAATCAGCACAAGACTTTGAATGCAGGTAAGAAATTTTGGCATTCCTAGGATAGACTTAACTGTCAACGATTCAGTCAGTTCCTGCTTAAAGCAGGTACCTATCCGATTCACTGACGGAGTTTTCCGAAGGAAGATATTAATCAATTCTTTAAAGACACTGAAGGTGTCGAAATGCCCCGGTCACTTTTCTAATCTGTCTCCAAATGTTCAGTTCTGCCGCTCTCTCGTTTCTCTATCTTGTCCTAGTTCCTCAGTTATCACTGCTGGTTTCAGATTTCCTCGCGTAAATCTAAAACCCTTTCTTCTACCTTCCTTTATTTATCCAATTTGCAGGCCCTCTAGCCTCAGTAGTTTTTAAGATCTGAGGGCGGACAGAAAAAATGCGGACCGAAAAAAAGTGCGAATGGACAGCCAAAGCCGGCACAATAGTTTTCTTTTACAGAAAACTGAAAAAGGAATGGAAAGAATATGAAATGTAAAAAATAGGAAGAAATGATGACAATCACGATCTCTTTCGGTATAAAAGAGAAAAGGTGGGTCCAATGTGTCAGAAACATGTAAAAGAAGTGTTAAGTATAAAGTAGAATGGTAAGAGGCCCTTGTACCAAAATTTTAAAATGGGGGCATAAGAGGAGTCAGTGTGGGCTAAGAGATTGGGGAGGGTTTTTGAGAAACACAAAATAACGACCTTGAAAATTTCGTGCCAAGGGCAACGTATCGAACCCAACATTTGCCACCTGTGCTATGGTAAGAATGCAAGATTGAAATGCCGGCTGAGGATACGAAGAAGAAAAAAGGAGAGGATAAAACAAAAAGAAAAGTAAGAAAAAATTTTTTTTCAAGAAACCAGAATCGGCTCAGAGGCTTTCCATGACTCCTCAAGTAAAAATTATAGAAGAAAAATAATTTTCTCTTTCTCAGACTCAAATAGATAGAAAGAGGAACCCAATCAGACAAGGAAAAAAATCTTATATAAGATAATAGGATTTCATGTACTCCATCTAAATTCGGTATATATTTTACCAGTATTTGCAGCAATAGAAATCCTTTTCAATATAAATAGTAACAATATATATATATATTTATATGAGTCTATATAGACTCTAAGATATATTCTCTTTTCAGCAGCTCTGGACCTGGGCTTCTATATGGAGATGGATCCTGTTTTACCTGTTGTTTTATATATATATATATATATATATATATATATATATATATATATATATATATATACATACATATATATATATATATATATATATATATATATATATATATATATATATATATATATATATATGTGTGTGTGTGTGTGTGTGTGTGTGTCATACATGTGTGTGTGTGAAAGAGAGAGAGAGAGAGAGAGAGAGAGAGAGAGAGAGAGAGAGAGAGAGAGAGAGAGAGAGAGAGAGAGAATTTTTGCTTTATGACTCCAAATTTCATTAATTTGTTTAATAAAGTATTTTGGGTTCTCTGATCAATCTCTTCTGTTTGCATAAAGTCTGTGATACTGTTTTAGCATTATGGGTGAATTTTAACAACTATTATCATTTGAAAAATCAATATTTCAAATAAGATATTTCCAGTGCAAAAGGAAGAAAGCAGTCCTATATAAAGATGGAAATATTTTGTAATTTTCTAAAAAAAAAAAACTGAAAATACCATTACTTATATTTATGAAACTTCATGGAGCAATAAAAGTCCTTGTATACTGTGCTGTTTCTCATGTCGAGAAATATAATCTAGTATTTTATGAATATATAAAATTCTCTATATATTATGTAATTTCCCATGTGCGTAAATACGATCTAGTTTTGGCTTTGTTATATATTTGCCTAATTAAATACAGTAAGTTTCTGATCTATTAATATAGGTATACATATATGCATAATATTATGCCTAGTAATTTTAATCGAATTGTAATTCAGATATCACGTATAACTTATGTTCATTATCTTTTGAAGGTTACGATCTCGTTTAACTTAATATTCATGAAAGGAGAGCAAAGTTTGATGATATCTCTTACAATCAATGTCGATTACAAATACGTACTGGAAAAAATATTCTGATTAGCGACTGAGAAGGAATGTGGACAACAAAATGGAATAGCAAGGTCGACATGAACTGCTTTTATAAGCGAGTTATTATAAATTTGAGATGGATCAAAGAGTTATTTCCCTAATAATGCTTCAACGACGTATAATACTTCTGTAGTCAGTAGATCACATTACCATTGTTATACTTCTATTACCTGTTCAAGGGACCACATCATTATAGAGCCGTATTACTATAGTTTGATTGTATTATATGAAGTCATATTACTATTGCTTGTTAAGCAGATTATGTTATTACGAAATCAAAATAATATTATCAGAAATCTATAACTCACATCGGAATCGATCTTCGGACTATCGAGAGAAGGGAGAAGGCAAAACTAGCTGATATGCAATGTGTACAGCCCTGGTTAGGTAACTTCTTAGGTTCCAACTTCTTTTATGGCCGTTGCTGCATGTTTAATGGCACATCTTGTCTTTCAATGAAGAGTTCTGTAAGGTAGAAACGTATTTCTATTAGACCTAATATTGTTTGTATTAGTATCACTAAAAGTAATATAAGAGGTATTTGAACTGTTGATAATAGTAGACGGATATATATTAATAGAAAATAATATAACTTCATTGCCTCAAAGGATTTTTTTCAATACACCGTTGCATTTATCATTTAACCCATTAACCTAATAGAGACTGTACATAAGGTAAAGAAAAGATATCTTTCATACCGAAGGTATATACGGCTTCGCTCCCATGATGATCAGTATCATTTATACGACTTAGTTTCACGTCATAAATGATCAACATGTTTTTAGTGTAGCATTAGATCAAAAGTTTTAATTTACATTAAAGCTACATAATATTCTAATATTAAAACGCATTGTACTAAAAATTTCATTACAAATTTCATACCAGCAACTGTTGACTTATTTTCTGAAAATATCACCACTAATATGCTGCAAAGTCGTTATTTTACCTAAATGTTAAGCATAAAAAAATAACGTTTATTTCATAATAAAATATCTTGAGAAGCATGTCAGGAATCAGATCGTCTAAGAGTATTTCTTCCCTTCATAATATTTTAAAAAGTTAGGTATACCTTAGTTTAACCAGACCACTGAGCTGATTAACAGCTCTCCTAGGGCTGGCCTGAAGGTTTAGATTTATTTTACGTGGCTAAGAACCAATTGGTTACCTAGCAACGGGACCTACAGCTTATTGTGGAATGCGAACCACATTATAGCGAGGAATGAATTTCTATCACCTGAAATAAATTCCTCTAATTCTTCATTGGCCGGTCGGAGAATCGAACGCGGGGCCAGCAGAGTGCTAGCTGAGAACGGTACCCACCATCCAATGAGGAACTATTCAATTTAATCTTATGGTCTTTGTAAGCTCCTGAAAGCCATCAGAACGCTAAATAATTACTAACCTACTTCTTGGAAAGCAAGTTCATAATTAAGTTAATCAGTTTGGGTATCTCGACTCTAAAACTTGCTTATTTTTATGGTTACGGCTGCATGTTTCAGTAACGATGCAGATTAAAAATAGCAATCCGCTTAAGCCTCGCAAGAATCTGCCTAGGGCATGTCAGTTTTAAGATTCCCGTGCACAAACTTACAAAAGGACAGAAGGACTGCACGATCCTCCGTCGCATACGTGCCAGATGAATAGAAACTTGATGTCGCTAACTGAATGTATCGATTTAAACTTGTCTCTTTCTAGCAGATATAAATGGGTGCCTGCATGCGGAAGCAGTATGTCAGCTACTTCGAGCTCAAAATTAATGGTATGCATAGGTCAGGTATGGCAGTATGCTTTGAAAATCCTTCCTTGTGTATGAATGAAATTTTGCTGTCCTTTATGTCACTAATTTAATTTATCTAAGGAAATCACTTTAAACAGAAAAAAATTAACCATACGAATCTGATACTCAAATTCTTTGTAATTATCAAATCAAAATCAGTTTTTTTCGAACGGTGTTAAAAAGGGTGAATCATTTTTATTTACAACAAAAACTATTACCATTTACCACCTTCATTTTTCCTTTATATTCTAACCTTCCCACATTTCATGCTTTCAGATCTCTCTCTCTCTCTCTCTCTCTCTCTCTCTCTCTCTCTCTCTCTCTCTCTCTCTCTCTCTCTCTCTCTCTCTCTCTCTTTCTCTCTCTCAACCTTTTACGTGGACCTTTCCCTACAAATCAATTTGCATCGTTTCTCACTTCATTCAGCAGGTACAAGTATCGAAGATCAACGGCACACAATGAGAAATATTATGGTCAATCATTTTTAACCGAATTTTTGTTTTGCCAATTACTTTTTTGTGATGTATAAAATCACGGATAATAAAAAGATTTTAGGAAGAACTGTCGTTACAAATACTTTTTAGCGCTATAAACTAGAGATGTGATAACACGAAGCTTATTAATACTATAAAAGCTTATTAATACTATAAAAGCGGGGGTTGAGAGTCATTTTTATCATAACCAACAAGAACCTTTGATCAGTGTAAGGGTCTAAAACTTTGTTATATTTGAGCAATATTTTGATCATTGTTACAAACATCAATACCAGCAATATTTACTATTTCCATATAGGGGAAAAAAGCTGAATTAAATAATTTATCACTGATACTGTTTCTTGGCAGAAGGAAAAAGTGTCTTACTGAAGAAAAAAATCCTTGTTCTACTTTACAAGTTTACATGCTTATTTTTTTATTCCCGCATATAACTGTAAGTTTGCTATAGTCAACTCCTAACAGCGAGTATTTAACTGTTTTATATATCATATATTAAACTGGATATGAAAACATTTACAGGTAAGAAAAATTAAAATTTCTAAAATTAGGCAAATAAATGATTGAGGTAAATAAATAAAGTAATGAAGTTTTGCCCAAGGGCACTTTACATCAAGTAAGAAGAAGGTAAAATCAAATAAATCTATAACTGATTAGAGCATAAAATAGGCTGTCATTCGAGATATCAAAATTAATAAACTGTCTCTAAAGTAATATTTTTTCCGTATCGCTTAAGTTTTTCCTAATTAACATCAAATGGCATCAGTTTCTAGATGACCTTTCAAACTGACGAGCATTAAAATGCCTTTTTATGAAATAATAAAAATTCAGAGATATACATACTTGGGAAAAATTTTAAAAAGCTTCTGGCGAACGATAATTTTTTGTTAATTGTACAAGAAAATAACATATTCTACATGGCAATGAAAAAGGACCTACTCATAGCAAAATATCTTATGGCAAAAGGTAGAATTTGTTCCCGTGTAAAGAAAGTAGTAAGCTCTACAGTGGTTTCACTTATCATTAATCAAGTTCATTAGATTGCTGGATATTAAATATTCAGATTTTATATTAATCGAGATGAGAAGGCAATAAAGTATAATTTTGATTTTTCACTGCCTAAGGATCTGTTCCCACAATGAGTTGAAAAAACTAAGTAATGTCTCAACAATGAAGAACATCGAATATCAAATACAACAGACGTTATCAAAGGCAACAGCTTCGTTATGCTTTACAAGGCTAAATCGATGAGTGAGTGAGAGAGAGAGAGAGAGAGAGAGAGAGAGAGAGAGAGAGAGAGAGAGAGAGAGAGAGAGACTACCCTAAATTCTTATCGAATACTGAGATATTCCGGGATTTCTGAGTTAAGCTCATTTGACGAACAAATGCTCGAAACAGAAATAAGAACGAATGGCGAAAGAAGAAATGAATGAATCTCTCGAGACAGTCCCGAAACTTTTCGGGAATTTTTCACAAACACAAAAACAAATGACCTGTGATGACTCTCTCTCTCTCTCTCTCTCTCTGGTTGATCTCCAAACTCCATATATCTAATCTTTTTCTCCTTCCACTTCATTTCCCCCTTGTCCTTCTCTTCAGCATAAGTCAGTCGTTTCGTTTCACCCCAACTGTTCTTCCAAATACTGAATTTGGTAGAATTGTTTCTCTTCATATCTGTATTTTGAGACAGAATTTAACAATGAACGTCTCATGTCACAGTTATAGCAAAAGTCTGATATTAGGTGGAAAATAAATGGATACAAGATAGATTTTTTTCGAAATGTCAACTGGAACATTATAAAAATTTTCACGTTTTTTCGTGAGTTCTAGCCCAAGGATATAAAAGGGACATTAATGTCAGAAAGCCTTCCTATAAACAATTTTAATCGTATTCGCATTCATTTCACTGGGAAGAAATATTAAATGCGCAGACATATATGTTATTGTTTGTTAATGCAAGTTATACACAAATAAATTTTCAAGCAACCCAGGAACCTAAGAGAATAATTTTTTATCTCTGATCTGCCACTTACTTGAAATCAAAGAACAGTCTACTAGCCGCATGCAGAATGATGGTGGATTTGCTAAAGTTTCGAGACGGTACATAATCTTTGGCTTGGGATATGCTGTTTCACAGTGTCATGCATGATAGGTCTCTAGGTAATAAGACCGAGTAGTTATTTAGGTTCTGTAACGTCCTTGACTCTCTGATACCTACGGCCATTTTGGTCCACCAAGTGGAGAAAAGTCGGTATCGAATAACGGTTCTTACTACTGTGAGCAGGTGAAATTGTACGAACTGGCTCAAAGGTACAAAATTGGCATTTCTAATTTATTGGGTATATTTCCTTCCCGTATGAACGAAAATTCCAACATGGTTTCTTTAGCCATGCATAAGTGTCGATTCGACCCTCTGACATAGTATCATAATATTTTCGGATGCTTATTATATTCTGATAAACAACTTGCAATATGAACAGGAAATCATTTGATAATTCGCATTTCGAAAGGTCGATTTCAACACTTCGTCAGATCAACGTACAAGAAAGACGATTTCATATTTTACAAACATGCAATTATATGTCAAGGACAAATGTATTACCAGATACGAACTGTACTCCAACTCCAAATGGCGTCTTAATTTTTATATAATACCTGCTTTCTGGTAATACTTACTTAACCTATGAATACAAAAACACAACAGCCATCTATAGTTGCTCGTGCTCATCAACTTTTGGGTTGGTTTTCTCTTCTGAAAACACTGAAATGTTAATGGAAAGTTAAATAAGGAATATTCCTCATGTGCATGAAAGATAAAAATATGGATTTGTAAAGACATTCTGTATTCCCTGTTAGCTAAATTGGCCGCAGCTTAATGTTACTAAATAAAGAATGGCCAAGATTAACGAACATCTTTTAATAGATTTTATGGACTCCAATCCAATACCAGCGTTTTCTTCGAAATGATATCATCCTGGCTGAACACAAAATGAATTAGAGGCTACGATATAAAAAAAAAAAGCTGAATACAATTAACCTTGATCTTTTCATTAAATATGGGTTTATTCACGGATTAATTAAACCTCCTTCATTAGTAAGTTTAATGACGTTTGACCTCCTGTGCTTTGCATTATAAATAACCACATTCTTCACAAATCATTAGATTAGCAGCGAAAGATAAGTGTGCAATCACATCATGCACTTTCACAACGGGGAAGAAATATATTGAAAAATGTTCCCATAATGGCTGGTATAATTACAGGAACAGTTCGTTATAAAATTATGAAAGCCTAGAATGAATCCAAGATTATTATTTTATTGTCCGGCGACGTTAATTAACTCAAACAGAATAAGATGCAACATAATATATACTGAACAGGAAGAATCATTAGCCACGTTGAACAGTGGTGAGACTTAATTAACCGCAATTAACCTTCTGTTATGACGTCAAACAAAATTTCATTTTTATCTCCCCTTGTACCAAAAATCTTTGTATCAAACTACAGTTTCCAAAGGGCTCTAATCATTCTAATGAAATCAGTATTCTCACTAATTTTAAATTTTATTTCGATTTTTTATATCTATTAATAATTATAAGCTTGTAATATCAATAATGCTTGAAACTGACTAATGATCTTATTTGAAAGTGTATTTCTGACTGGATGTTTCACAAATCATGGGATAACTGCGTTCTTTTATATAATACCCTGATGTCATTTTCATTTGAATCTGTTTTCAACTGCTTTTCCACCAAAAAAACCTCTTTTTTTCTTTCTTACCATTACATTTGCCAGCATATTCGACGTTATTTAGAAAAATTACACACACACACACACACACACATACATATATATATATATACACACACACACATATATATATATATATATATATATATATATATATATATTATATATATATATATATATATATATATATATATATATATATATATATATATATATATATATATATATATTACATTACATTTGCCAGCATATTCGATGTGATTTAGAAAAATTACTATATATATATATATATATATATATACCATATATTCCACTTACACAATGAAAATTAGTGTTAATCATGGATATACATCAAACAAAATAAGAGGAGACATAAACCACAGACCTTTTATCACAAGAAGATGTTGACACGGAAAAATAGGAAGAAAAGTTTATACAAAAACCAAGATGTGTTTTAATTGCAAATGATGTACTACGCAGGGAAATTAGGACGTCCGAAGCGATTTATTTCGGCAGCAAAAGGACGAACGCGTGGGTTGAATTTTAGTAAACTCAAGCACCAAAATACAAGAAGATCCCAGAAAATTACCACCAGACAGCTCCTTCAGAAATGGGTCTCTGATACCCTAAACCAAAATATGTTAGAGGAAATTAAAATTAAGTAAGGCATACATATAAGAGAGAGAGAGAGAGAGAGAGAGAGAGAGAGAGAGAGAGAGAGAGAGAGAGAGAGAGAGAGAGAGAGAGAAATGTTATGGTAGAAGATACCAGAACCGAGAACAACTATCTTGTTCACATTTTAGTTTGATGGATTTGGGAATGATAATACAAGGTGTAAAATATCGTCAGTAGGGTACAGCAGTAATTCATGCTCTGACAAGCATATCTTAATCAAGCATTTCCAGACAAAGTCTGCACGAAGACCAGACGACTGGAATGTTATTCACTGGAATTAACTGCTCACTGAGGAAGATTTGAAGATCTGGATCCAAAGCTTACGAAGAAATAGCGCACACTTCAAAGAGCCGTCTTTCTGTGCTATGTAAAGAATTTATTTACTCTCTTGTTTTAACAAATTGGTCGTAATAATGTTAAAATGACGACTTAATCTTGTTTTCTTATGCTTCTTCTTCTTTTTCTTCTTCAATATATATATATATATATATATATATATATATATATATATATATATATATATATATATATATATATATATAGTGAGGATTGAGATGGGTTCTATCAACCGGTTGACATCCTTAGGTGTAGAGTGGAGGATCAGTCCTTTATTCCTTTTCAAAGTTCTTTATTGTTGCCACGACGTTTCAGGACGAAAAGTGCCATTTTCAAGCTATAAAAATAAAAGTTAAAAGTTAAAATAACAACTCGGACTAAAAACTAAGTTAAAAAATAATATATACAAATAATATAAAAGTCAAGTACAGAGGATAGGGAGGAATATCTACCATAGGTGCTGAAGGCACAGACCGAGTGACAATTCGAGCCAGGTTCAGCCTCCCGGCCAGAATTGTCACTCGGTCTGTGCCTTCAGCACCTATGGTAGATATTCCTCCCCTATCCTCTGTACTTGACTTTTATATTATTTGTATATATTTTTTAACTTAGTTTTACTCCTGAGTTGTTATTTTAACTTTTAACTTTTATTTTTATAGCTTGAAAATGGGATTTTTCGCCCTGAAACATCGCAGCAACAATAAAGAACTTTGAAAAGGAGTAAAGGACTGATCCTTCACCCTACACCCACTGATATATATATATATATATATATATATATATATATATATATATATATATATATATATATATTTTTTTTTTTACGAAGCGTACCAAGTACCTGGTTATTACACTTACTAATCATAAATTCAAAACTTAACTCACTTACAGCCAGATACCTGAACTATCATAAAAAAAATACGACTGAATACTCTACATGCAACAGTGATCCCTTTAAAAGCTTATCAACAATATGAGGTATTAATATTTAAACAAGAAACGCAATAAAGTAAAAAGGCATCATTCTATTAAGCACAGAACAACTGAAGCTATTTCTCCTTGATTTGAGTCACTTCAGCAAAAACTGAGGGAACAAATCTATCTATCTCTCTGTTTTACTTACAAAGTTAATTCTTCCACTGGTGGTCAGTAAACGAAATACTACTGTAAAAATCTTAAATACAAAAATTTATTATTAATAAGTTAATTTACAGTTAGTGTACAATTACCATTATTTGGAAACACAATCTGAATTAATGCTTGAACTTAGATATGGAACAAAATTAAATCACCAAAATTGTTTAAAATGTGAAACAGAATTAAACAAACACTTCAAATGACACTAAAAACATACAATCACATAAAAAATGTAAATGTAAATTCACTAAAGTATTTTATCAAAATATGACTTTTAATTGACCGGTCCCCTAAACACAAGTTCTCACGAAAGCTAAACTGATTTACGCAATTAATAAACCAATTTTAAAAACTCACAAAAAAAACCAATTCACTTTGAATAACACAACCTAAATTCCAAATAAGCTTCAACCATGGTCAACTTGTAAAAAAAATCATTATACCTTTCACAAGCTGCAACTGTTTTACACAAGTATACACTTTCACAGTTCCTGTTGAGGCTCCGTTACCATCTTTCACAAACTAACTAAATGTTATTAGACCTCACAAGCTAAGATTATTATTAGTGACCACAATCAAGTATTTTACGTTACTCTAAAATTTCACTTTTTGAAGAGAGAGAGAGAGAGAGAGAGAGAGAGAGAGAGAGAGAGAGAGGGTATCTAACTAGGCTCTCAATGACAATTTTTTCTGCAACTGGCCAAAGCAAAACTACCAAGAAGGTTCTAGACTTCCGGCCGTAATGGACATGTTCACTGGCTGACGTAATGGTCAATCGTTCAACTCGTGTCTTTAAGACAGAATGGATGAAACTAAGCTTCCCAATCGGGACACATTCAGACAAAGGCTATTGCAATACAACACGTGGTTCCCTCTCCTGAGCTCAATCCTGCCCTGCCTCCCAACAAGAAAATGCTTGCATAACTGGACCATTCTCCTCTTGACTCGTCCACGTGACCAAATCTCCAAACAATTGAGCAGATCTATACATGTTCAGGATGACACGAGACTATGGGATCATATGAGGACCCTAGAGTAGAAAGGGGGTAAAGCCACAATACAAAAAAAAAAAAAAAAATAAATAAAAAATGCGGGAAAAACAGGTTAAAGTTGTGCAAATTTCAAAATATTGTAGCTCGGTTATTTTTTTATCTATTTTAAAATTTAAAAAAACTTATAGATAGGAAATTTTATGGAGAATATCGCGTATATAAGGAAAAAATTAGGCTCTAGAACTATTGACTAGAAAGTGCTAGTTGTGACTAGTGGTAGGGTCTGCTAGAGTACTTTCTTGCAATTTGCACAACTTAAAACTGCTTTTCTGTCCTCAGATGGTGAATAGCAGCCAAATTTTTATTCCCATTCATAAAGCAAACATAGTTATGATAACTAGGCATGACTAAAGTCATGCAACAGGATGGCTACTCATGACTAGTTATTCAAAAAAATTATAAAAAAATAGAAAAAAAATAAAAACCCATTAACCATTCCCATTGGTGACAAGTTGGTTCCCATTCATAAAGCAAACATAGTTATGATAACTAGGCATGACTAGTCATGCATTAGGATGGCTATTCATGACCAGTTACTAAAAAAAATGGTAAAAAAATAAACAAAAATAAAAAAACCCATTAACCATTCCCATTGGTGACAAGTTGGTTCCCATTAATAAAGCAAACATAGGCATGATACAGGGTGGCTATTCATGACTAGTTATTCAAAAAAATGGTAAAACATAGGAAAAAAACCATTAACCATTCCCATTGGTGACAAGTTGGTTCCCATTCATAAAGCAAACATAGTTATGATAACTAGGCATGACTAGTCATGCATTAGGATGGCTATTCATGACTAGTTATTACAAAAAATTAAAAAAAAAAATAGAAAAAAACCATTAACCATTCCCGTTGGTGACAAGTGAAATTACCACCTTTCTACACCATACTAGGGAAGAATGTTTGCTGTAGGGGTGTGTCTGCAGATTTGGGCTCTTTGATACAATGCCATACTGACCATACTTTGGATGCGAATTTTGGAGTAAAACTCTATATGTTTAAAGATTCGATGGTGATGCTCCCTTTTATGAAAAAAATTTTTTTTGGCCATGTGTGGCTTTACCCCCTTTTTATTCTAGGGGCCTCATATGATAAACGCCTGTCTAGATCAATACGTGATCAAAAGAATCCCTGACCACCCCATCACATGATTGCTAGAATGACGCAATCTCCCTTATATATTACGTTATTATTAATTCTTGTGAGATCTAACGTTACACACTAATACTAATAATATTCTTACATCATTAATAACATTCTGGAAAAAACATAATACAATACATTCTATATATACATAAGAATATATGTATACAGTATATATATATATATATATATATATATATATATATATATATATATATATATATATATATATATATATATATAAATATATGTATATATATATATATATATATATATATATATATATATATATATATATATATATATATATATATATATATATATATATATATATATATATGTATAAATACATAACTCATAATGCAGTTCTGAGTCTCCATGACAACAAAACTGGCAAGGATTTATTTATGGTGTATTACTTGTTCGTCCGAGAGTATTGCGTACAATTCAAAATGAAAATGGGAAAAACATTGATGCTTGTACGTGCATTCTAAAATGAAAGGAAACTGAGAATTTGTTACATCTAATGTGGCTATTCAACAATCCTGTATTCATAGCTATGAACCCTTAACTACAGCTATACGTAAAATGTTCAACAATGCAATATCATATTTGGTTGAAATTCATCAACAAAAATATAATATATAAAAGTAGATCACGTATGATCATAATTCAATCCTTTGAAACGTAGGATCGGGATATTTAGATTCACATTATTTGTTGAAATTCCGGGTGAACAGGAATAATGTATTTATTTACTATGGCACACGAACACAAATTACATCTGCTTGTTCGAAAGCAGTCGCCTACCAAAAGGAATTAGAATATCATTAGTTTGCTCGCGTAAACAGGATTTCCCCATAGTTGCGAATTAAGAATACCTGATCATCATGTTCATAAGTTCAAGTAATTGATTGATTTATTAGATATTCGAGCTCTCTAATTTTCAACATAAATAATAAAGCTTGCGAGGATTGAAGATTATGGTTTTGGAATCGTAAAATTTGGCTGTTTCATAAAATACCGTTTAAAATTTGTGTGATGAAATTCTCTTAACCTTATTTACATAAAAATCCTAAATGGAAGTGGATAAGAAATGTTAGTCTTAATACTGTTTATTCTTTTCTATATTAAGTCTCGTATTCAGTAGATAATGAAGATTAACAATGAGCGAATAAAAAATTAACATACATAATGAGATCAAACATCTGTCATGTTACCTCTCTCTTTATCGTCTTATAAGAAAAAGAATCGTTAATTAACATTACGCACAGTTCCGGGGACACTAATTTGAGAGCGAGTGACTAGACCCGATATCATAAGAAATGGGTTAGGAAAATAACAGATAAAATATAAGTAGCAGCAAAGAAAAAAAAAAAAAATCATGATATGCCGGTCACAAAATACGTATGATGCACTACGATACTCATATCATTATAACAGTGAATGGAAGTAATGAAATCTCACATAGAAAGTTGATTCTCCTTTACCGAAACATGATCAGATTCTCTTGTGGACTGCCGTTAATGAGACTTTGATTCTGACATAAAAAAAAGGCTTTGATTTCGATCTAAATAGGGAATTTGATACTATAAGCGTAGAATTAGACTCTTTTGTTCGATAGTAGGCATATTTAATCAACCTGGATTCATTAGCAGCAAAAGGGTTGTAAACTCGCTTGTCCGTATAACTGTAACTATCTATTTTCCTAATCAATTTTATAGAATTAAAACATTCCGAAAAATAATCTTCAGTCTCTGAATAAAAAAAAGTTGTATAGTAAAGAAACTATTTATAAGCTGTTTAAAAAAATCAAGAATGGTTTTATTTGCTGATTTTTCCTAATTCCTGCACACTCCATTCATTGTTTCCAAATATTCCAGTTCAGTTAGACATCTAGGTTTTACAGTCTCACCTGCTAGTCTTCTTGCACTGTAATTGTAGGAATAAAGCAGTCCATAACGTTTTTTTAGGTATTGCATTATGCTTCCTTATTTAACAGTTTTTTAAGCTATAAGTCCAGGTGAAAGTGGTATCCAAAAAATTATGATAATCTGAAAGTCAATTTCACATTTAGAACTGCAATACACTAATTTTGTTTAGCATTCATTACAGTAGTATTGAAAGTGCAATTCTCAATTACATTTACTAAGAATTCTGTCATTACATTTTGTTATCAGTTTCATTTAATAATAATAATAATAATGGTACGGTTGGTACGTTTGGAACACGCAGTTCTTTTATGAAATTTTTATCACACCGTGATTTATATACAATCATGAAGCTACAAATGTCGCTTAATATCAAATTCCACACCTACCAAAGAACTATCATGGTGGAGGTGGGTTAATGCCGAAGCTAAGTACAATCTCCCCGCTCTCGACGGGTAAATAAAGTACACCAGACTCGGCATTAACTTATGCCTCTCTTGATGGCTCAGTGGGTATAACGTCGACTGGAGTCGCTGGATAAGTATCTGTGTCGTGGGTTCGAGACTCGGCAGTACCTGTCCATTTATCACTTATAAATTCCCCTTCGGTAATTATTCCCCATCGGGGATATTCCCGAGGTAGCGTGAATTTGATATTAAGAGACATTTGTAGCTTCATGATTGTATATAAATCACGGTGATAAAAAAATTAATAAAAAGAGCTGCGTGTTCCAAACGTACCAAAGAACTATTATGGTGGAGGTGGGTTAATGCCGAAGCTATGTACAATCTCACAGCTCTCGACGGGTAAATAAAGTACACCAGACTCGGCATTAACTTATGCCTCTCTTGATAGCTCAGTGGGTAGAACGTCGAGTGGAGTCGCTGGATAAGTATCTGTGTCGTGGGTTTGAGACTCGGCAGTACCAGTCCATTTATCACTTATAAATTCCCCTTCGGTGTTAATTCCTCAACGGGATATTCCTGAGGTAGCGACATTTGTAGCTTCATGATTGCATAAAAATCACGGTGTGATAAAAATTTTCATATATATATATATATATATATATATATATATATATATATATATATATATATATATATATATATATATATATATATATATATATATATATATAATGATATTTGTGTGTTCAACCTTCAGAAGCAGAAAACTTCTCAAATTAGGCCACTTGCGTTTTCTCAGTTTTTCACTTTAAAAATTTCCCCTCACCTCGAGTCTCTGTCTCACTATTCTTAACTGCCTAGTTTCTGGGTTTTCTTCCTCTTCTGGTAACCAATGGACCTTTTTCTTGGGGGAGGGAGTGGTGGGTGGTACCCCTGGCCATCCCCATCTCCAGTTCACCATCACCTCTTATGCAAATGGGACTTCTGAATCGTTATTAGAGTGAAATTAATCATTCTATCATGCCAACCATCTTCTTGACTCTTCATTCTTAATTCGAATAAAAAACTCAACAATAAACTTTCACTGGATTGAAGTTAGTCTGACAATAAAGATACTAGCAGAGTATTGTTAGTCTAGTTTGTTTTTATTCCCTTTACTTTCAGAGCTTGTTATGCTTATACTAATCTGCTAAAATCTGCAGTACCAAAACTTTTTGTTCTTTATGATTTAACATTAATGTACGGGAAAAGCAATTCAGTAATTCTTAAAAAAAGGGGAGAATGAAATTCGTCTGCACCTATAAATACATGAAGCTTTGGTATGAATAAAGAAGGTGAGTCTTTAAATTTTAAACAGGATGACAGTGTTAGCTCATAAACGAGTAGAATTAAGTACTATGATTCACTTGATTACGACCTGGGTAACAGATTAAATCCAAGGGTAATCACTGCATGGGAATGGAACACATCACTTAAAGCAGAACGATTTCAATTTCATACGAGTCAAACGGAGTACCAAAAGACGTTAACTGAAACGGTTGAGGTTATAAAGAATATTGTATAAATGGATACATGAATTTTACACTGAAGTAAATAAGATGGCAGAGAGAGAGAGAGAGAGAGAGAGAGAGAGAGAGAGAGAGAGAGAGAGAGAGAGAGAGAGAGAGAGAGAGAGAGAGAGGGTGGTTAGTAACCAATGAAGCACATACTCGAAAATGATCTACGACATATGCCAAATGCCATTTTACAAATCCTGTCCTTTGTATTACGTTACACTTTTCGCTAGAACGTACGACAGAAAGCTTACGAAAATAGTGAGCATAAGAGGCATTATTTGTGCTTTTACTTTTGAAACTTTTCCAACAGCGACAGTATTCATCAACTATACTTTTTACCAAATAATTACGGAGAGTTCTGAGCTTAGTGGACCATATTCCACAGCTAGCAAAAAAAAAAAAAAAATACTTGAGGAACATGGTCTTGCACTGACTAATTTCCGTTATTCATAAAACAATATCTAATAATGAACTCCACCTCTGGAGAATGTTAGTAAAGGCATAATAAAGATTTCTTCTGCAAAATAACTGCTTCCTATGAACACAAAAAGCTTGCGAAAACAAACTCAACATAAAAATAATATATTTGTGCCCACATTTTACCACTATCATGGTAATATAGTTCTAACCGAAATACATGCTTTTTGGGGGAGTAGACTTGTTTAAGTGGGAATAGCAATTTCATAAAATAATCATTTTAATGTATAGGCCACCTTAAGTGGTAGTGTAATGGGCAGAACGCTGTATGCTCACATTGAACTAAATTAAGGCTCTATGTTTCGGTACACAAGAACGTCCAGACTACTGTTGATTCCACCAGGGATAGCTTTTATTATATTTAAACAAAACGTATAACTTTGCTGTTACTAACAATGATGCTTTAATACTCCCATCATAAGTTAATTCGATTTTCACCAAATAAATCTTAAGGAAATAGATTATTAATAGGATTACAGCTGACAATTAGACAGTAACTAAAAAAACAAACAAGTAAAAAATGCGCCGAAGTTTCTTCGGCGCAATCCAGTTTTCTGTACATCCGCTACAGCGTATAATCGAGGCCACCGAAAATAGATCTATCTTTCGGTGGTCTCGGTACAGTGCTGTATGAGCCGCCGTCCATGAAAATTTAACCACGGCCCGTTGGTGGCCTATTCTATATCGTAGAAGAAGAAGAAGCCAGAAGCACGATTATGGCTAACTTTAACCTTAAATAAAATAAAAACTACTGAGGTCAGAGGGCTGCAATTTGATATGTTTGCTGATTGGAGGTTGTATGATCAACTTACCAATTTGCAGCCCTCTAGCCTCAGTTGTTTTTAAGATCTGAGGGCGGACAGAAAAAGTGCAGACAGAAAAAAGTGCGGACGGAATGAAGTAAAGACGAACAGACAAAGCTGGCACAATAGTTTTCTTTTATAGAAAACAAAAATAGATTGGGAGTGCTAACCGCCAAACTCAAATAACGTCAAAAATAAATTCTTCACCTGAACCCAATAATTCTTTGCTTAACCTCATCAGTCAAGTATTTTCTATGAATCGCCATTAAACCAAGAACCTCGGGATCACCGGCAGTATAAATGAGTAGGTGGCAATAACAAATTTCTTAGAAGTAAATGAATAGCATGAGTTAGTGGTACTGGACCTATTGTTGACTATCTTTACGTATATTATATGAAGCCTACTATAAACAGTCACTGATTTTTACATTTGTGAATTAAAAAAAAATAAGAAAATACTGACATCTGCCTGTGACTCATAGTAATGAGAGAGAGAGAGAGAGAGAGAGAGAGAGAGAGAGAGAGAGAGAGAGAGAGAGAGAGAGAGAGTTAAGTATATCTTAATTTAAACAGACCACTGAGCTGATTAACAACTCTCCTAGGGCTGGCCCGAAGGATTAGATTTATTTTACGTGGCTAAGAACCAACTGGCTACCTAGCAGCGGGACCTACAGCTTATTGTGGAATCCGAACCACATTATGACCAGAAATGAATTTCTATCACCAGAAATAAATTCCTCTAATTCTTCACTGGCCGGTCGGAGAATCGAACGCTGAGCCAACAGCGTGCTAGCTGAGAGCTCTACCCACCCCTCCAGTGAACGAGAGAGAGAGAGAGAGAGAGAGAGAGAGAGAGAGAGAGAGAGAGAGAGAGAGAGAGAGAGAGAGAGAGAGTGCATTTTAATCGAAATGGCTGTGAAAAAAGGAATTTAGGTTTTTTACAAAGGATGATTTGTAATTCACGTGAAACATGATTTGCAAATATATAATCCCATGAAAAAATGGCAATTTCATAGCCTCATGTAAAATGTATATCATTGCTCTCAAATTTGGACCTGAACATTTATCTGAAATACGACAGAACTGCATTTGCTATGAAAGAGCTGAACAGGTTGCTCCTCAGTCTTCCCAATTTTATATAATATTTCAAATATCATAATATTTCAAATATCAAAGTGTTCTCGTTAATGGGGATACAATATTTACTGAAGGAAAACAAATTACTCTTACATGCTGGTGGACAACATAAATATTTGAGACGACCCGATAGAAAAGAGTGAACAACAATAAACAGAATTTTATTCACTGTTAGCACAGGGCGATGAAATGTTTGACTAGACAAATATCCTCTCTTCAAAATCAGGATTAAGTTAAAAAGTGGGCTGAACTGGCATTTCACTATCCAAGCTTAGACTTAAATACTTAGAAATGAATAAATACTGTTTATCTTTTCGTTCTTTATATTCTAAATTACACTAGAAGCATATTATGTAAAATCTTTTACACAGAATGAAATTCAACGAACTTGAGCGCGGTGATTCTATGACAAAATTTTTCCTAGAACGAGAAGGGATTTCTCGAAGCTTAGCTTTATGCTTTGGTTGTAGTAAGTTTATACATAAATTGTGAAGCTTATTCGTACTTTCCTTAGTCACAGAAGACAAGAGGTCTAAACATCACTGCAAGAAAAATCGAAAATTAGCATTCCCCAAAAAAACTTCAGCAGCATATATTTTTTTCCAAGATGTCGAGGTATTTGTGTTTTAAATACTCATTTTCCACCCATGTTTGTCTGTCAATATTTGCCAGTTTTCTTGTATCTATATGAACGCATTCAGACCAGAAATCAGTGCTGAATATGCCATCTAGGGTGTCTAACAGTGCGGCAAGAAGACAGCAGAGGCACCTCAGTGATATCTCATAAGTTTTTTCTTCGTTAAAAAGAATTTGCGGAATTCAGTAGACAGCTGTGAGTTCCACCTCTGTTTAGATAAAAGCGGAGTTTTTCTAGTAACCTAATTAATCAAATTAGCAGAGAAATATTTCCATTAAGCACTATATACGTTTTCTTCAAGGGGCAAAGCAATGATAACAGAGAAACTGTATAGAGAGGTGCGTGTATTCTGTGACAGATTAACAGCTGCTGGCAGCTCATTTGACCTCATGGAAAATTCATTCACAAAGTTTTAATAACCTTGTCAAATAAACTGGAAGGAATAGATTGAATTCAAGTAGTTATTAGGCTAAGATATACTTTATCATACTTGGGAAAATAGTGATCAGAGACGCATAACGTGGAGCAAAACGTTACAACTTAGGCTTTTGACGGCAATGATCTGATTTTTGATGCCAGCAAAGTTACGACCTGATCAAGGTGACCTACTACACAAGGGAATATCAATTTTTCACAAACAGGCTAGTGTATGTAAGGAGTGGTTCTCAACCTTGGGGGTGCGCGAGCCCTAGGGGAAAAAATAAAAAATTCTCTAATTATATTCGTTATTATTTTAACAAGAGGCACTAAGAGGCAGTGTCAAGTATCTCACTAATTCATTCCCAAAACAATAAACACCTCTCTCTCTCTCTCTCTCTCTCTCTTTTTTCTTTTAAATATGGGAGGGAATTTTACTCATAGATGCAAGAGACCGTGGAGGGAAGGACCAATTCTTAGAGGGGCGTGGTAATGGAAAGGTTTAGAACCACTGATCTAGGATAAGACGAACAGAATCCTCGCTGGAGGTTGAAGAGGGTCGAAACGAGAGGAAAAACAAGGTGCCACAACAAAGATTTATCCTTGATTCCCACTTCAGAGGTCATGTCAAGTCCTCACTCTAAGTTAACGACACTGATCAGGAAGTGCTGCTCAAGATGAGCCGGCGCTGGAAGTCTAGTTCCTCGTTCCGAAATAGAAGACAGTACAGAGACTTAAATATCTGGAAAACTATGATGGCCTAGTAGCTTCGTTTGGTTGTCGAGTTTCCCTCTGATCTGAAGTCGCCTGTCCGAGTTGCATTTACATATATGGTTATAGATGTGAATAGAAAGTGAGAAAGAGTCCTAGAAGATATGTTAATTAAATCTGTTACCGAGCCACAAAGTTCGTAGAGGAACCAGCAAGGTTACTGGTCACTTGACACCGTCCAGTAAATAAGGTCCAAGATTTTTCTTTTAATTTAAAAACATTCCTGGGAAAGAAGCCTCTAAAAAATAAGAAATAAAAATAACAACCAAGCCTATTACAATTTTTCTTCCAGAACTTTAAAGAGGAATCAAGTTTTTTTTTAAATATTATTTTTAAATACTTCTCTGAATAATCATCAGATGTGACAACCGTATTTAACGTAATACACCAAAGCTGCCTCTACCATCTTTGGTAACTAACCACGACCATTGAGTAAGAATTTCAAGAGTATATTATAGCAAAGTTATAATATACTCTTGAAATATAATATATTCTTAGCAATGATGAAATTTACGGAATATTCCTTTTCATATTGCTTAGATGAGAGTATCCTATAGAAGCGAAATTGATAATAAGAATCATCACAGCTCAGAATCAAATCTAACCCCGAAATGATGTTCTCCATTATTTTAATCCTCATTAGTACCTGTGCTATCATCACCATTTCCTTTATCATCATCGCCAAATGTACCATTAAAGCAATATCTCCTCTTTTAAACCTCATTTCCTCTCTCCCATTTATTCCCCAGTCTCTCTCTAAAATGGCCTTCAATGCCGTTTCACCTTGCACGGAAATTACCGCTCTTAACTTTTCTCAAATGATGTCACATTACAGAAATGTTTTTCCTTATAGAGAGACGGTTTCCTAATTTTTTGTATTTTCAGGTGAGGTGTGACCACCGAATACTTTCTTACAATGTCCCAATAGTTGTTGCCAAAATATGTTTCGCATTGCTTAATCACCATTAAGAAGCAGAGTCGAATAAACTTTTGCTTATCTACTTAGGTATAAAGCTAAGCAGAGGTGCCCTTTTGTATACAGAATAGAAAAAGGATATGCTTTCGTTAATTACTATACTGTGTATGGTCCGCTAAGAAAAAAATTATATCCAAAGAAAAATACATTACCTATTTACTCAAAATGTGAAAAAGTTACCCAAATTATATACACCCTTTTATTTAGTATTCAGCTTAATACATCTTTTCTCAGTACACTTCCAGTGTACATCTACAATGAGGAAGAAGCCGCTTGTATACAAAACTAATTAGTGTAACAAAGATGATGCTTTTAAAACAAAACGTCTTATAAAAAAATCCAAAATGAAAAAATGCAAGAGAAGAAATGGACGATGAAACCGAAAAAAGGAAATGAAATTCACATTCATTTTGGTGAAAAAGTTTTGCAACCATGCAGTAATTAGATTTGCCCACCCGTATGTTTTCCAAGAGTAAAAAAAAAAAAAGTTAACATGGAAAAAAGTCTAAATCATCAAAACTGACTATGCAACTGATCTAGTAGTTTCATCTTTTTTTTTAATAACAATCCGGATCAAATATATATGCTAAATGAACTGCTTTGCAGTATATTATTCCTACAAATATAAACTTTGACCATTCGTCTTCATTGCTTGCCAAGCAAAACAACGTTGAATTGGTCTAATTTGAAGAGATTACGTGTGCTGAATACTCGTCCAACTGTTTGGAATCATAATTCATTGTCCATATTAAAAGGCAAAGGCTAATAAGAGTTTCCTCGAAAAAAAACTTTGTTTCTCCCTAAAATTTGTTTGGTGAGTCAGTGTTCTGTGACATGGCAATCAATAGTCTTTTTCTCCAAGGCTTCACAAATCATATATTATTATTTGATAGTTTTCTTATGTTTATAATAACTGATATGTTATACATCCAATCAAGTGAAACCATTCGAAGTTTTCCATATTTGTTTATTTTTTCATCTTCTTTATCTTCCATTATCTATCAGATTGGGGACCCTTGTAAAAATAAACCTGACATTGTACACTAATCAAGGAATACACAAACACAAGTGCCCTTTCTCGTCAATAAGAGACGGCAGTGACTCGCCTAGAAAAATGAGATTATGGCTGTTCTTCCATATTTCAATTAATATTTTGTACTTGTATGGCCACACACAGTATAAAGAGAATAAAGAAACAGCTACTCATTTATGAAAAAATGTATTGTAGATATAAATAATTTGAAATACAGTATATTAATGAAAGCCAAACCTTTTGCATTAAGACGATGACAGTGTCCACACCTCGGTGCAAGTGACACAATGATGCAACTAAAGTGGTTAATTGTATAGAAATTTATTTAGGTAAAGGCTGAATGAAGTTAAAGGGGGAATGTGTATGAAAAATGAAAATATCTTCTACGAATAGTATGTTAATCATAGATTTTCAACAAATTCTGTTAGGAACTGCTTTTTCTGATGTAAAATTATGATGGTGAAGCAATGAAAATATCAACGAGAGAGCTGATACATTTAGAAAGAAAATGAACGGCAATTCGATCACAGAAGCAAAAAAGAGATAAGAAAATCAAGCCCTAAAAATGAAAAGGCGAAACTATTTTGTTCAAATGAGAAAGAAATCTCGAAAATACATATTTTTTCACAAGAATGGCAGACACTGAAAACTGTCAAGAAGAATATTTTGTGTATAAATAATAAGTATAGGACTAGCAAAAGAAGCAGAATGTGTCTGCTAACACAGCCACGCCTTACTATGCAATAATTACAGCATATGTCAGATTTGGATGTAGCTAGTGTGTTTTTGTTATCGTAATGTGATCACCGGGAATTTCACGGTTTTGCGTTGTGACATTTGTTGTCATGTAATGTATGAGAAGGAGTTTACATGTTCTTTACAAGGGGATTTAGGGCAGGCGTAATGACAGGGGACGTACATGGCATATTGATGGAGGAGCATTGCAGCAACAGATTCTTTCTTTATTGTAAAGAAAAAATGACTGGAACGGCAAGAATTGGTGAGTGGTCTATTTTATTTTTCTATTTTTCCATTTTCCTCGAGTCCCAAGGGGAACGCATGGAAGAGAAACAATGACATAAATCTGATTAGTGACAGGAACTAAAACATAAAAAAGCAGTCTTAAACAAGTTTCTCGAAATGTGACACGTTAGCTTCCAATATATCGAAAACCATAACAATTTAGAAAATGTAGAATATCCAGAAGCATGTTCATTACATATTTCAAGTCTTGATGCCGCTTTTTTAGTTTTTACGGAAAGTGTTCATAATGCTCACATGGGATGGTAGGTCATTTCTGATAAGGATAATAGTGTTTTACATCTTATAAAAAATGGATGCTAGTAGATTCAAGGTACCGTACAGTAATTCATTTAAAGAATACCATGAAAGTATTCTTCATTGTTGCTCATTAATATCAAAGAAGGGTGGCCAATGAATGATCAGTGAAACAATATCGCATGCAATAAACGGTGCGAATAGAGAAAAACAAAATAGTTCAGCTCCCTGTACTTTTTCATAGATATCGCCGCTCAAGTCTTATAACAATAGTTTTATTGACAATGCGGATAAATTTATCCAAGTACATTTCGACGTGAAATATTTTAGGCCTTTTCTTTATTTTAAATATACTTAGATTAAGAAAGTTCAAATGAATTTAAGAAGAACAATAAAAGATTTAAAAAACGTATAAAATTCTATATTTGATTGAAAGATAAGACCCTTTAAATAAGATTTCCAGGTAATCAATACATACACAAAACACACACACACACATATATATGTATGTGTGTATTTATATACACATATACACACACACACACACACATATATATATATATATAATATATATATATATATATATATATATATATATATATATATATATATATATATATATATACATATACACGTTATTATCCTCATTCCTGAATTATATGCATATACATATGTTATCATACATTTATGAATTAATAGAAATTAACAATTCCGACCTCTTTGCAGTATTAATGTTGTAAAACCGTGTAGATATTGATTAGTACATGAATAATAAGTACCAATTTTCTTGGAAAACATTATCAGCCACAAACATTAACAGTTTGACCAGTTACTACCAGGCTTGAATTTTCTACGTTATTCAATTCTTAGATAAAATGAGACTGACGTAACTTGGTCATTTTATGTTACGAGGATAAAGTAATTAAAGAATACAAATTCTAACGAAAAGGCCTGCATTTATTTAAATTACTGTATGATAATGGAAAACGCATAAAGTATTTACCACATCTAATGACATTACAGCAGTACATTTCTAGGGATGATATTCATTCCGTTTTATTGGGTGTTATTCCAGGTACTGCATTCCTTAATGAGAATTGTCAGTTATTGGAATTGCTCCTATGGTCATGAGAACTGAATTTTATCTTTGCAATTGTCTTAATGTTTCGTATCTTACAGGTCACAACACAGTTTGTAGTTGGTGTTTCATCTTGAATGTTTGTAGTAATGCTCGCATTTTGAAGTTTAGAAAATTTAGAACAAGTAACTTACTATTTCATTAGGATATCAAGCAGGCAGATGCAAAAGGAAACGCTGTAAAGGTCGTTTAATTTTAGATATTATAAACAGCACATTCCACATCTGTTTCTATTCCTGCTTTTCTCAAACATCGACTGCACTCATTCGGTCTACTAAATCGATATAAACCACTCGCTCTGAAGAAATGAAGAAAAATGCGGTGAACATTTTAATGTTGTGGTGTTCATAAAGTTTTTTGAATATTTACTAGTTTTTACAACATTTTCATAATTCTTAGTTTTGTTATAGGCCATTAAATTTAGCTGTTAGCTCTTTTGATTCTATTTCGGAATTTGAAAAAAAGGACGTAAATAATGGTAACTAGGCATGTTGTGCCAAATTTCTACAAAACAATGAAAAATATTTGACAATGGCATTTATTTGAAGAAACAAGGAACATTTTTACTCGTCATGAAAATGACGTAAAAAAATAAGGACAATTTCTTACAACAAAAGGAGGCAGTAGTTTGTTTTTCCTGCGTTTGATGTGAAACAAATCCCCCTTCCTTAGGAATCCTTAGTTTGATTCGACTGAAACTGGATTGACAGAACGATGAATTAACTAAAGAACGTGAATATGGTGTTATGCAGTGAAAAACATCAGTAGCTGAGAAATAAAAGATAATTGTAATATGCATTTCATTTCCCCTGCTCTTGTTATTAGTAAGATTATAATTGAGTTACAAAAACAATATCTATCTTATCTCTCTACAGGCCTAAAAAGTTTGGCTTATCTTTATATCATGCTATATTTAATATATCTCTATGTACATATATATATATATATATATATATATATATATATATATATATATATATATATATATATATATATATATATATATATATATTTATATATATACATAAATATAAATATATATATATATATATATATATATATATATATATATATATATGTGTGTGTGTGTATATATACATATATATATACATATATACTTAACATATATATGAATAGAACTTAGTATAAATATACCGCTACAGCATTGCGATTATTTACTCTTTCTCATTTGAATTTATATATATAGGAATGGTGTTTCTAAAACTGAAAGCCAATATACTCTTTATCAGGAAGGTTTCAGTTTACACAAATAGATGTATATGTTAAAGTTATATCGACAAGGCAACTCTTAGTATGAAAACATTTCACCTGGTACTTTCAAAATAGAAACAAACACATTTCAATAAATCTCTGGGTAATTGGATTACTACGGCCTCAGACACTGAAACCCCTTAAAGTAACGCTGTCTTAAAAAAGGAAATTACATAAATTCTTGGTACCATTAATCCAGCAATGTAAAAATAAGTCAAACGTTTTATTGTCACTAACCATGTCTGTCTCCAATTACGATCGACTTAAGATTTGGTGACCCAGAAGACTGACAGTGCTATGTTACATTCCTTTAGGGATTAATCATGTTACCTCAGGTTATCTGGGATGCTTTACGACGTCACGAGACACAAGGGTCACTAGTCAATAATGGACTTTGACAGTGACGAGCACTCATTGTTACATACATGCATACACATACATACACATGCGCACACACAAAACTCATAAAACACTGTTAACACGAATAAAAACTTTATTTCAGTCTAAACATTAACTAATCTAATCTTCAATCTTTATCACTAGTAGATATGGAGAATTCGGAGTTGACAGGAATAATAACCCGGGATGTTTAGGCGTCGATTTACTTCGTTTGTAGGATTAAAAAAAGGGTGGCCCTACGATGAACGAGGTCAACCCTTTGTTGTTTTATCTTTCATTAGTTCCTATTTGGATCGATTTCCAGTTCTTTTGTATAGGCAGCTACTTTTGAAAAACAGCTTGGCCTTATTTCAGTTTATACTATGATCTGTATCCCTCATATAAACAAAAATCCCTAAGCTCTCTGATTAATTCCTTACTGATCTTTTGATCCGCTCGTCTTCCTGATATAAATTCTATTGATGTTGTGGTAAGGTGTTTTATAAACTTAGGCATTGGCTAGTTTTTTTAAATTCAAATATACATTATGGAGCGAAGTACCGATAGGCATCGGAAATAAAAGATCAGGAATACATGTTTTATTGTTAAAGTCCATTTCTTTATTGTTTTTGGGGCCTTTGTAGTATATTTTGTTAGCTTTGTTGTTAGCCTTCTCAACAATATATGCCGGGAAGAGCAACTGGGTCAGTTGAAGCATCCTTTCAAATTCGTTTTAAGGTAAGCGTGCTAGCATATCTAAACCATTCAATAAACGGAGTTCAGCCAACCATGGTCTTTGCTGGAACATTGCAACTAAGGGGTGGAAGCAGGTAACGGTGAAGGCATTTTTTTATGATCTTTTAATTAAAATGTTTCAGTTTAAATAGATATCACCTACGTGTCTAAGCCATTTTCATGGAATATTTTGAAATGGAAATTATACAGATTCTTTCTTAGTAAGGCCAGCTTCGCCTCACCCAGGCTTATGCATTGATCTGTATCCCTCAAAGATTCTGCTGGTAATTTAGATTCACATAAAACTATCCACAGCAAACTTTGAATTTCCGCCCTCTGAGCCAGCCCCAAGCAAGGAAGTAAGAGAAGTTGAGCATGGTGTAAAGTTCCCTGTCGTGTAATGAAATAACAAAAAAGAACCTCAAATAGACCTTATCAAGATGCAATACAATCGTCTAAAGGCCACACAGTTTCTGGATTAGTTAAATACAATCAGTTTTTATCAACTACTGTATTTTTACAGTTCAAGATTCTTCTAACATCTACCATTTATTCATGGACAAAAGGTCAGCCACAAGCTAAAAATCACTGGTTAGTTTTCAGATGAGGCCGTGTAAAGTTCGTAAGTTCTGCCGCAAGACTAAGCCATGATGGTTTTCAGCATGAAGTTGCTCGCCCCTCACCCACGCGAGAGGAGTCTGGCTTTTATCGATGGCCATCCAGACAAGTATTGGCCAGACCCATATTAATAAGCATATATTCAGGAACCCAGCGACATTACTATAAGACAGTGGTTTTCACGTATCCTGGTACTGACAAAAACAAAACTTCATTTGGAAAGCGTTGATTTAAAGAAAAATTTTCCATTTTAACTAAGAAATTAAATAATTTATATATTCGTCCACGCACACGCACACACACACATACAAGCACACACCCTTACACAGAATGCAGGATCTAATGAGCGGTTTTGTAAAAATAAGTTTGACGTATTTAAACAATTGCACACTTCTGTTTTAATGTGTTATTTAATATAATTCTTTACACTTTGTTTATTGGCAACATATAAGTGGGAAAAATTACAACCTTCAATGTCTAAACATGACACGTTATTTATATCTGGTTAAAGTCAAATGCCGATTAGGCTTCTATACACTGAATGCCTAATATTTTTAAACGGCACATTAAACATCCTACCACATTATACGTATTAAATAAGCCGACTGCATTAAAATTAATATATACAGTGAAGTGCTCTATTACTTAATATTTGAATTAAAAGCCTTTTGCATTTGATACAAGCTCTAAAAACAATTCACATTATATATAAACTTTAAAAACATCTTGCACTTGATCCACGAGGTACCTAGCATATAGTGAACATCCAAATTAAGCATTGCCATACTTCTTGTTTGTTTCGTGTTTAAAATATCCCGTTCAACACGTTAATATCTTTACAGATTAAATCTCCCAAGCTTAATATCAGATCCAAGTCGTATTCCAATACGCAGTTTCAATGTTTCATATTCCTTTACAGACACCAACAGTCACTTGACTACTTTCCCATGGTCACTAACTACAAGATGCTATCATGATAACTCTCTCTCTCTCTCTTCTTACGACCCCTTTCTCTTTCTCTCACTCTCTTTTAACAATTACTTTCGAACAACTAATACAAAATGCACACGGTCTTACAACAAAATGGCCTGATTAACTACTTTAAGATTATTAAAAGTGACAAAATACAAACTCAAACGAGTGATAAAATAAAAACTCAAACGAGTGATAAAATACAAACTCAAACGAGACAAGGAGTCAAACTGAACTGATTGAATACTACCATTAAGGACATTGAACGTTTTTTTACTCAGTAAACTGTTACATACTATTATAGTTCATTTCTCACTTCAAGAAACATTTAGATATATATACTTCTCGCCAAGCAAAAGACATACTTTTAAATCTAGTAAATATGATCTAGATAGTACCATTCAAATGATATGCACGTTTAATTTTAAAACATATCATGGCAAAAGTTTACGCGAATTCTCAATACATTTTGGGAGTAAGCAATACCAATATCTCAGATCTAAATTATAAGCTCTACCAATCCACACCTAAATTGTATAATTTGATGTACCATATTATCCTCCGTTTCCTACTACAAATACCAATTCACAGAATTTACTTGTGGCACTAATTCAATGATATTCCCTACATGTACAACTTTTTTGTCGGTTGTAATTAAAAATATGATAAACAGGGAATTATACTGGTGCGATAGCCAACTATTCAGATTTCAAATTGAAAAAGGAATTTTCTTTTACTATTTTCCCCCAAAACTAAAGATTTAAATGTTACAGGATAAAGCCTACGGGGGCTGCATCACCTATTTCATTATTAAGATTAAAGAAAATTTCACCTGAGATCAGAAGTGCAGAAGCATTGGTATTCGAAATATGTAGTTGAAACGCTTATGCAGTGTTTTTATATATATATATATATATATATATATATATATATATATATATATATATATATATATATATATATATATATATCAGTATATAAACTATATATATCAAATTTTGACTAACAAGGGTGAAAGTGAAAGGCCAGGGCATTAGCAGTTCGGATTCTCACTCGAAAGACCGAGGTTCGGTCCCGTGGTAAGTTAGAATTTTATTTCTGTGAAACACATTCCCATGTATTCATTTTCCATATATATATATATATATATATATATATATATATATATATATATATATGTTTATATGTATAATATATATATATATATATATATATATATATAAGCTAGCTATATAACTCTGCCCAATTCTGTGCAGCCCGGGAAAACTCTGAATGACATTCTATGGGTAGGACTAGGGGAAGAGGGAAGGGGATGGGGATGGGAGGGGAAGGAGGAAGGGAGGGGGGGGAGGGAGGGGAGGGGGAGGAAAAAGAAGGGAAGAGAAAGGGGGAGGGAGAATCAAGAGGGGAGGAAAGGGGGGAGGGGGGAAGTTACGTTCCTCTATCAGAAGAGAATAAACAGCATCTCCACTGAACAAAGACAATAACTGAAAATTATTTTATTTCTACAGTCTGCACTCAGGTGTGTCTGTGTGTTTGCTTGTGTGTGGGGGGAGGAGAAGGTCTGTCTCCCTTGCAACATCAGGCAAACCTACGTGGCCTTAAGGTATGTGGTAAGTGTTTTTGCCAAAAGACCAGATAATTATTATGATTCCAAAACTCATTTAAACCAACTTTACAATGAAATACACCAATGTGATGCTATGTAGTAGTTGCTATAACAATTTCCGAAGGTAAAACCAGAGATGAAACGATCGAATACATAAGAAAATTCTCATTTAACTAATAATAAAAAAGGAAATACTTTCACTGTACATCCTGCGCGTCGGGTTGAGCTAGCAGTTACTATGCATGCAAGAATGGGGAAGACGAATGGCATGTGTATGTGTTCAGGGAGAAAGTCTTTGAACCTGCTGGCTTGGGTTTATTGCTTTATAGCTACGAAATATGGTATGTAAGGAAGCCAAAAATATTTCATTTAGCAATGCGATCAAGCAGTGAGGTATATATGTTTTACAATTATATTAATAATTATCATAAATTATGATCAAATTTCACATGAATTCTGATAAAAAAACTGATGTTCTAAGGATTTATTGTTGCAAGTTAATCATATGTCTGACAACGCCTGGAGAGAAACCTGGAGCGCTCAGGCAAAAAATTATTATTAACCCATATAGCACCTGAAGGAAAGCCTGAAGGAACTGGTAAAAACGAAAATTTCATCCAATTATTCTGTGTTTGATGTCTGTCATGGGGGTAGTGGTTTGCTTTTGAGTTAACCTTCCTGGGGTCACATAGGGGCCACGTGCCAAATTTTGTCTGGGTCTGTCAAGCAGTTTGGATTTCTATAGCAGACAAACATACAAACATTCACTTTATATATATATATATATATATATATATATATATATATATATATATATATACTTATATATATATATATATATATATATATATATATATATATTTATATATGTATATATATATATATATATATATATATATATATATATATATATATATATATATATATATATATATATATATATATATATATATATATATATATATATATATATATATATATATATATATATATATATATATATATATATATATATATATATATATATATATATATATATATATATATATCATGGATTATGAGATGATAGATACCGTGCTTTACTTTAACTGATAATCTTAGTCTTAAAGAATAATTAATAACTGGAAAGATTGCCAAGTGAAAGTGTTTCTTAACATTAGTTTATTATTTAACAGGGAAAACAACAAATGGAAAAGGGATACAACAGCAATTATTGAGTGCATGACAAGTCATCAAATTTACGAAGACTGGCCACTTGCAAGTGGACTGTGAGCCAAATTGGCAATGAATTTCTATCCGCCTCTGTACGACCAGAGTCTTCAGGCAATCAGGAACACAGAGCTACAGCTATGTAGGTAACTGCACTGACACTCCTGGGAATGAAACAATTCCAGATGAGACTACTACCAAGTTACAACTCTCTATAAATGAGTTTATACAAAGATTAGAGGGATTTCCTGTACTCTACTGACTTCTTAGCAAGGGGCGAAAATTACGTTATGCATTGTTCAAAGAATTACACACAGGTATAGCAAGTAGCTGTTCAAGTTAGAGGCAAGGAATTTTCTTGAGTGGTGAAATACATGAGAGAGATGATAAAAAACGAGTCAAAGAAAAAGACACTGGCCAACCAATTTCTCTTCCAGACACGTACCTTTGTTGCTTCCTGTTATTGCTTGCACAGACAACCTTATGGCGATGTGGTCCAAGTTATCGGCAATGTCCAGGAATGGTACAATCAATCCAGTGTGAAAAAAAATGTGATTTCCACAGTTACCCTGGCTCAGGGTTGTATGGGCAGAGGTCACCTGTGGTGATTATCGACTGGACTGGTCTAAACTGAACTGAGCTAAGATGGCAGCGACCCCGGCCTTATAAGCTCTCAGTTGTTGCTGGAGGCATTGCTTCCAGCTGCAAGGTTGGTGTATACTGGGAATTAAGGAAATAGCTTTGGCCAGTTAAAGATGGAAAACTCAGCAGGAGATTAACTGAATCTCAAGATTAAGACAGGGGAAACAGTGTGTTCCTTTGGGACACATAAAGCCCATCCTTTGAAGGGGGTGAGAATGCTAATGACTAAAACTCTCCTCTCACTCCTAGGTTTGTGGACCTGCCTGTACCCCCTACTCTCTGGTATTTTCCCCATAAGGTTCTTTAAGTCCATGTTCAGCCCCGATAAGAATGGGGGGGGGGCGCCGGTGAGAAGAGGTGAAATATAAAATGTCAAAAATGTTGGGCAATGTAATTGAAGCAACTATCTTAACAGGAAAGAGAGAGAGAGAGAGAGAGAGAGAGAGAGAGAGAGAGAGAGAGAGAGAGAGAGAGAGAGAGAGAGAGAGAGAGTTTGTTGGTTGTCATTCAGAGTTTTCCCAGGCAGCGGCGGGTTGGTCAACTAGTGTATATATATATATATATATATATATATATATATATATATATATATATATATATATATATATATATATATATATATATATATATATATATATATATACAATCATTGGACCACTGTGCATTCACTAAATATCTGAGAGGCCTAATTGCTCTCTGTGGTTTACTAAACATTAAACATTTAAATAAAAAAAAAATTCAACTTCTAGGATAATTCCATTGCCCTATTCCCGACTTTCACAGATGGAATATCTAACATATTCGGCTAATCATAAGCACTATCCTTTTTATAAGATGTAAAAATTATTTTGACTGAAATCTCAGGGTAAAACTTATCAAGAACAAATTGTACTATGCTTTAAACGTTTAACACTTTTATAAGGGTTCCAAACCAAGCAACAAGAAGGCACTCATTTAGCCACCTTTTAGTAAAATAGGCGTTTGTAATTCCGTGTTTACTCCGCAAGTATAAACCTAATGGTGAATGTAAAGGAAAAGTTCTCCAGAGATTAACATTTCTCCTCAAGATCACACAAATAAAAGTAAAAAACTTATATCACTCAAAGATTGATGAACGTGACAAAAATAAAATTTTGCACTTATTCTGGATGGGAGATCACACTGGTACGCATAGTTAAAAAAACAATAGGCCCTTACCTTCCATCTTTTAAGAGACTCAACGTTTATGCTACTCATTTACGTTAAGCATCATCATCATCCCCTTCCTTTTTGAATCGTGTAAGTTAAGTTAAGTATACCTTAGTTTAACCAGACCACTGAGCTGATTAACAGCTCTCCTAGGCTGGCCCGAAGGATTAGACTTATTTTACGTGGCTAAGAACCAATTGGTTACCTAGCAACGGGACCTACAGCTTACTGTGGAATCCGAACCACATTATACCGAGAAATGAATTTCTATCACCAGAAATAAATTCCTCCAATTCTTCATTGGCCTGCCGGTGATTCGAACGCGGGCTCAGGAATCGTGTAAGGCTGAAGTAAATACAGACTTGTGTTTGACCATCTTACCGGCCTGAGTTTCCTTCAGTTGTCAGAAGCGTCTATTGCTTCCCTTCCAGTCACAGTAATTCCCTTTAAGACCTGAAGCAAATGCGTCTATACTTTTGGGCGTTACTACAATTCTATCTGCATACATTGCACTCCGCCTTGAGAAATGTGCGCACTTCGGTTGTCTGTTCATTTTGAATGCAGCACACTTGTTGCGGGTCCTGTGGACTTTTTCGAAAGCATAACACAACGATGGCAATAAAACGATGGTCTCTAATATTAAATTCCACAGTAAAAGACAGGACCTGTGTGGACGCCTTCATCATCTTCCCGAAGAGCCTCCACTATAGCCAACAAGTGAGAGAACAAAAGGCAGAGGAGAAAATAGCTTTAGATTGTTTAACACTGAATGTAGTGAATGGGTAAATGAAAAACAGAAATCTAATATGAAAGCTATGCAGTGTTCAAATAGATACTTAAAAGCGCTAAGAACTAGAAAAAGATTTGAATCTTGTAATTTATACAATAAAATAGAGTGCGATCGTTCTCACAACGTTCCGAAATTATTTTTTTTTTCATGAAATAAAACTTTTCTTTCAAGATGATTGTGGAGGATTCAGCCCTTGACTCCTAGTGGGAATAAAGAGCAAAAACATTTTCATCTATGTATGCACTCTGACTTTTATTAAATATCAAAGGAAAGCAATATTCTGAGAAGAACCCGTGAACCTGAAATAACTTTCTGTGTAGTGTAACTATAAAGAAAAACATATAGGATATAAGAAAATCAACATTTTTACATTAACAAATAAAACATGTGAGTTAAATAAAAATATAAGACAGGCAATTGTATAGCAGCATTCAGTATTATATCGAAACGTGACCAATTTCAAATGATTCACATTTCTGCAAATGAAAGTTACAGGCATTAAATAGTAATAATATAAATTATCAAGAGCCTTAACGCTACACAAATAAAAAGAATGGCCACAATTTTAGACTATTCATGGGGAAATTTAACAGCTCAATGGGATAAAATATCCCCGTAGACAAAGTTCGGTAGAAAGATGAATGGGTTACGTAAAACATTGAGTACAATAGAGTTGAACAATATCTGTCACAAAGATTTGTTTCTATTTATTTATAGGGTATGAAGCTTTGGCGTAGATAATACAAATGGAATATATTCAATAGATCGTATTATATGTTTAATGCCAGTATAGTACGTTTAAATCCTTTTCGATGGCAATTAATTAATATTATTGTTGGTACAACTAAGAGTTGTTCGTTATCTCTTTTGCAAGAAATAATCCCTGTGACTGTTGTGAACCTTTGATTAAAAAATATATTTTCACCTTATAGTTATATTAATGTGAAATTAGCCTTTTATTATCAAGGATTAATAATGGTATTTCGGAAGGCTTTTCATTATGAAGCAAATTGAGTTACAGGAGAAACATTATAATACAAATGGAATATATTCAATAGTGTATATATATATATATATATTTAATGCACACCAACCAAGAAAGTCATATTTATTCAATTGCAACGTTTAGGCATCATTTTTCCTACAAGTTAATACCTAATTAGTACAATAAAATTTGACAAATATTAAAATACACAATTGTTACATTAAAACAAGCAGAAGTTAAAAATATGAATAAGGACCAACCGTTGAGTATGGAGGCAGAGGAAGACTTAAACAGTTCGTTATCTGGGGACCAGTTTTTAATAAACAATGATTCATTAATTGCTAAAAATTAAGGCTCTGCCCAAAACCTAAAGTCCTTGTACTGAATAGAATGTTTGCATTTCTCGGCATGATCCCTTATGTTGGAAAAAAAATAGTGCCAGTTTTTGACAGCTCTATGACTGTCGATTCGGACTTTTAATATTCAAATAGGTGAACATTAGACAAGTAAACTTATAAATAACACAAGAGGTATTATCAAACGGTCTTTGAAGCTTACCGATATTCAGTGGGTTTGTGGGTATAATTTATTTCACGGCAGGAGGTGACTAGAGATCGGAGTTCTTTATAAAAGATAGTGTAGTGAATAAAAGGAAGACTGGAATAGAGAAGGTAGTTTAGGAACGCGAGGGTAATGACGTGGAACAAAAATATTATTTAAAAATTTGGAGACATGTTTAAAGAACAAGTGGGTGGGAAAGCAGTTGTTGTTAAAGAATCGACAGTCATAGAGCTGTCAGCTATAGAACTGGCACTAAACTTTTCAAATGAATTTTCCAACATAAGGGATCATGCCGAGAAATGCAAACATTCTATTCAGTACAAGGACTTTAAGGTTTTGGGCAGAGCCTCTAATCACAAACTTTTAGCAATTAATGAATCATTGTTTTTATTAAAAACTAGTCCCCACACTGAACACCCATGCCACGTCTACACCTCTTTATCTCTCGTGAACTGTTTACGTTTTTGGTCAGTCCTTCCTCTGCCTCCATACTCAACGGTTGGTCCTTATTCATATTTTTAACTTGTGCTTGTTTTAATGTAATTTATATTGTGTATTTTAATATTTGTCACTTAATTTTATTGTATTAATTAGGTATTATTACTTGTAGCTTGAAAATGATGCCTGTGTGGTGTGCAATTGAATAAATATGACTTCTTACCTGTTGGTGTGCTATCTGCCTTCATTATATTACTGATTTTGAGCTGTTGAATATATATATATATATATATATATATATATATATATATATATATATATATATATATATATATATATATATATAATATATATATATATATATTTATATATGTTTCAATATATATATATATATATATATATATATATATATATATATATATATATATACATTTATAATATATATATAATATATATATATATATATATATATATATATATATATATATATATATATATATATATATATATATATATATATTATATATACATATATATATATATATATAATATATATATATATACCATATATATATATATATATATATATATATATATATATATATATATATATATATATATATATATATATATATATATATTTACATATACTGCAACCTGAATTCATTCAAGAAGGAATATAAAATACTACTCTGTTGACTGTTCCTAAAAAGATATTTTGTCAGGTCCTTGGAAACAAACTATGTCAGTCTCTTAAATTTGCTTCCTTGGTAATTAATGTTTTCTTAAAACTTCGAAAGTAAGCCATATGTGAAGGGACTGATATGATATATCTTTCTCGGGAATATTTCCTGCAAGTAGTTTTATATGAAAATGAACCACAATAACAAATGGAAATTAAAGACGGAAGATTCCTAAACAATTTCATTTTTCACTGATTGACAGTTTTTGTTGGGAAAGCATGATTTCTTTGTCCCTCTTATGGATTCTTCATTTTCCTTGTAATATATTCTAAAAACTTTTTCCTGTATATTTTTGGTCCTCTTTCTTCACTTCTTTCATTTTGTCTCTTGATATTTTTCATGTTGAAAGTGCTTTCAATAATGCTGTGCCCTTTAGGAAATTTTCTACGTTACTTAGTCACCATGTTTTCAACGTGTACAACCACCTTAATTTCATATTCTACTTTCTCATATCTGTGACCTTTTGAATCTGGAGAAATTCTTGTGTTCTGAATTTAGTTTATATTTGTCAATAATTTCGTCACAGAAGACACGTCATTTTAAATAAAGAGATATTGAAAATACCATTTGTTTGCGTCCTACATGAAGAAATACTGTGAGAGTAAGCCGGTAAGAGACTGCAATTTCTCGTTATCCAAACCTGAATACCGCAGAAAAAATGTTATGCCCTAAAGAAATTAACATTTCCTTTCTTCTTTCTTTCATTTATTTACAACAATGTTGCTTATAGCTAGTTGCAAAGTCAGTACTATTAAGATTAATTCATTGATTCATTTGAAAACTTTTAAAAAACTGCTACAGCCGTATACAAATAATTTTAGTTAAATGAGAAAAGAAATCCCAATAAAATACAATCCCGCTTGATGAATAGTGTTACGTTGACTATAACCATGTACACTTATAAAATCTCCTTCCCATTATCATTTTTAAAAGTATACCCCCGAATTATCCGGAAAATTTTCCCAGACAACCTGGAAAATAATTGATTACCCTCTACATTCAGTATCGGAGAGGAAATGACTGCATAAATCCCAGGGCTGGAATATTTGACTACTAAGCCCCACGCGGACTGGGGATCAAAACCTAGGTACAGAATGACTGAGTGCCAGTCATCACATTTCATGAAAAAACGGCGGTGGTCATTGTCAAAGAGTTTCCGACCTCCTTAGCACATTAATGTACACTCAGGTGAGACCTGATAACTAATTTTCTACTTTTCTGGCAATAACTCAGATTTTTCTAAGAGATTATTTTACGAACCCTAATTTACTTTCTCTGCGTTGGTGCACCACAGAAATTCAGTTCCATCAAAGGATAGTACGATCAAGATACTCATTTTAGGATATCGGTTACCAGTGAGAGCTTGAATTAAAATTTCCCAGGGCCTACAGTGCACTCTGATGATTGCTAAGAATTTGAATAATTTATGATACATAGATGGCACATAATTCTGCAGGTATCAAAAACAGGGTGCTTAAGGGAAGGTTCCGACACAGAGGCTGCTTCCTCGGAGGAAGGCAGGTATCTTGCCAGGCTGGGGAAGCAGGCCCGGTGAGGGCCCCAAGGGTGAGGACCAGAGGCTCCTTAGGGAGGCCAGTTCTTTGAGGGCACCCTTGAAGGGGAGTGTCCTCTCCAGAGGAGAAAGGCAGGATTCCTTGGAAGATTTAATGAGAAAAATCACTGCAGTTTGATTTTCCATAAATAGAATGCGCTTTATTACTTTATTTCTGTTTTCCAGATGGTTATAATATTTTTTATTTTATTTTTGGTGGTATTCTACATCATTTAGTTTGTATCAAAATTCTCCCATGCAAAGAATTCATTCAGCTGAAAGAGTATTTCGTATTATTGCCATCAGTCTCCGTGTAGCACTTTGAGCTGGTTCAGTGTCCCAATCTTGGGAACTTGAGAAATCGTTCCTTCTCAGAGTTCATTGATGAGGAGGGTAATTATCGTCTTTCCTGGGATCTGGGAGATGATATTTTGAAGTTGGTGGAGGAAGCTGGTTTTCTTGAATATTTATAACTTATCGTTAATTTACTTTTACATTTTATTAATTTCTTGGAAATTTTATGTTTTTTATTCCCTTGAGGCCACATTATTTATTAATGGCGATGATGACCATAGTACTGCAATGTTGATTTGTATGAGGTCAATGAAACACCCGAAGAGAAGTCCTTAAGACGAAGGACCCAATTCATGACTGGTAACTGTGTTTAAAAGGGAGTAATTCATCTGCCCTCTTTTTACAAAATATATATAAATATAAGAATTATATATATTATAGAATATATATATATATATATATATATATATATATATATGAGAAATAAATGAATCGGTACTAGCTGGGTCTCGATCGCTCGACACAGTAACTTCCAACAACTCCAGTCGACAGTCAAACCATTGAGCCACCGAGAAGGTGTAATTTTAATGCATCTGCCGTACTTATTTACCCGTCGAGAGGGTTGTACTCAATTCAGCATTAACCGAACTCCACCATGATAGCTCATTGAAAAACGTTTGGAACAAGCAGCTCTTATCATGAAATTTTTAGGCACCGTGATTTTATACAATATGAAGCTGCAAAATTTAATATCCAATTCACGCTTACTTGGAATATCCCCGATGGGGATAATTCATGATTCTATATAACTCTCGGTGTGATAAAAATTTTATAACTTTCCATTTCATCCAGACTTATATATTATAAATATCGTATATATTTATCCAGTACCAATATATATATATATATACCTTATTTATATATTTTATTATTATATATATATTATTTATTCCAGTCATACATACATAGTTATACATACGGTCTTTTGGAAATATATATATATCTTTATATATACCTATATATATATATATATCATATATATATAGTAATACTAGATATCTCTGATCATTTCTCACTAACCTCTATTACCACCTTCGTATTCTAAAGTCTCACCTAGTAACCAATATATTTATCTCCTTCATAGGCCATCATTTAACAATAGTATGTCATCCTTTTCCTCTCTTCACGGTTTATGTTGGAAAAACCCTTTAGCATTTTCATTTCACATTGCTTGTGTGTGAGAAGAAGGAAATATGTTTTGACAGTAATCAATTGCGTTTATTAATTTCGACTAATCATTTCAGGGCACAGATACCAAAAAAATTCAAGATACCAAAGTGAGGTGAAGTTTCGATGCTAGCGTTTCAGTGACAGAATTCAGTTCTTCTGTCCATTGATATTATATTGAGTTGCAGTATTAATCGACCATATGCTAAACAGTTAACACTAACTCTGAAAACAAAGTTGTATGGCTCATTCACCGGAAAAGTCTCCTCCTCTCTTAGTTCTAAAAAAATATAAAAAATAATAGAAACTTAGGTTTGATCGATTAGATGACAATTACGAGCGACCTACAAAATATACTCATCATGAGAGTTAATATACTTTATTATCATTACTTGCAAGATTTTTCGACATCTCTCCATATTTATTCTCTCCGGAAAAGCCTATAATATCCAGCAACTCATTTTGACCCAAAGTTGAAGGATACAGTGAAGGGGGCTGTTTATCTAAACTAATTAACTTATTTACAAAATGAAATGGATGAAAGTATTATCTACTATTAGTAGAGGGCTTTGATGCAATACTGTAAAGTTCAATAAATAACGCCCAAATATTGACGTTAATGGAACCATATAATCTTCTCTAAATACTATCTTTATTGCGTATGAAAATGCTCGTAGTTCTAAATCACGATCTTTCGATGTGATTTAGAAGGAAAAATACAGTTATCAAATTTTAAAGTGGAAATTAAATATGAATAATTTGGTAGAAGAAATAGGTGAAAAAACCAAAAAACAAAATAAAGACACTTTTACTGATAAAAATAACGGTTGCAATAAATACGTAAAGAATTTATAAAGAATTCCTAGAGCATCTAAACATAATTGATTAAAGCCATAAAACTAACATTTAAAAACCCGCATTACCCCAGATTCTCTTTTGTCAAACATTAGCATGAATGCCATAAAAGATCAAAACTAAAATTTTGCTCTTCCCTACAAAACGAAAATCAACTTGTACCCACAATATTTACCTTTCATATTCCCAATAAACTATAAAACCTATTAGAAGTCTTTCCTTAAAGGTTTTGGTCTGGCCCAGGTAAATGACAAAACAAATTTTCCATGTTGCCAACAAAATCGTTGTTACATAATTGATGCCAGTTTTTCTGAAACCTCTAAAAGAGGTGGCGTTTCCCGAGTATTTAACTGCGTTTATCCTTTGAAGAAAAAAAAAAACCGAACTGAATAGGCTATTGTGATCCTTTGTTTATTCTTTACTTATATGTTTGCAATTTATTCCTGTGGCTCTGCACATATTTTCCTTTCAGATCAATTGAATAGGCCATTCAGGAGAGAGAGAGAGAGAGAGAGAGAGAGAGAGAGAGAGAGAGAGAGAGAGAGATAAGGTGCGTTAACCGTTTAGTAGTTTGGTTTGGTTTATATAAAGTGGTAAAAATCCGCCCTTAGGAAGGTCACTTATTACACTTCAAATTCCGTCTTTCACATTCAAAAGGAAAAAATTCTTAGCAATAAAGTACTGTATTTTCTTGATTTAAATAAAAAAAAAACACAAGAGAATATCTCCTAAAATATCTAGAAGTTCTGGGCTCACTTAGTGTTACATAATACAGGGTGCATAATAAATCTTGTAAATTCTAAACTTTCTTCCATCGTTATTTTAGTAATCACCCCTCCTTAAAAAGTCTGTTCCAGTCTGGAATTGTCTACAGAAATCCACTGAGTTCCAAATCCCACTGGGCTTTCCATTTTAAGAAAACAAAATTTACAATGATATACCTTATGGTCACGTAAAGCTACAAAAGTAATTAGTTTAATTATCTAATAGTTTCCTATTTGCTTTTATATTATTATTTAATATCAAATAATTTTATGTTAATTTTTCACTTACTGCTGAATGTTATTCTCAGGAAATGACTCAGCAATAAAATTCCCAACTGGTTTTAAGTGAAGCCCGTAATACAATAACAGGATGATATCTTCCATCCAGTAACTTGACAGACAGTTGATTTATGTAATAAATAAACCGGCTATATATAAATGATTGAGTTCTAATTGACGTTACATGTACACAATCCTCCCACTTCGGAAATGATTAACCAAAGCTACCATCTAATTAATCAAATCATTACTGTAACCTTGAATATCATTGTTGCAGATCTTCATTAAATAATAATGTTGCCTCCAAGTGAACCGCTCAATCGCAAAGATATGGTCATAGCTTGATAAATTCAAAATAAATAAACAAGAAAAGATTCATTTTGTACTAGAAAATGAGAGAAATAAAAAAAAAAGAATCCACCAAGAAGCAGTTTTTATTTTTCTTAAAACAGATCAAATAAAAAATTGACAATAAAATAATTGCATATGAGAGGCGAAATTTTAAAGAGAGATTTATTTAAACAGGAGAGACTAGAGACTCAAAAGACTTTATTTACAGATTTAAATAAAACGTCATACGTTCTCATTAAAACTGAAGATATTCCGAGACTTCTGAGTTAGGCTTAACTGATGACCAGGCGGCCGATTACTGACGTAAACAGAAATGAGAATTGATGGCGAAGGTCGCGAAGAGAGGAGCGAATGAATTCTCTCGAGACAGTGGCAGTCTCTAAATCTTTTTTTCTTTTTGAGAGAGAGATTTTTTAACCATCTCGCTCCAAGTTTACCAGGAAAAGCGAATTTACCGCAAATCTTTCTCTAACTCTCTCTCTCTCTTAGTTTACCTTTTAAATCAGTATCTCTGGCAGTTTGAACTTTCAAATTCAACTTCAAATTTCAAAGCATAATTCGTCTTCATGCCCTTTTCTTTCTTTCTTTATCATATATCGTTTTCATTATCATTATAACAATCGTTTTCATTATCATTATAACAAGTGAAAAAATACGCCGCACTTTTTCTTTTTTAATTATAAGTTTTCTGTACAGCGTATAATGCTGTATAAAATGCCAGTTACAGCCCATGAAACTCAGTTTTTGTCTTATGAAACTTTCAGTTACCTATCGTGCGTCTCCCAGACGCACAATCATATAACCTTAAACTTAAATCAAATAAAAAACTACTGAGGCTTGGACTGCAACTGAATGTTTAATGATTGGAGGGTGATGTTTCATACCAATTTGCAGCCCTCTAGACGAACTTGTTTTTTAAGATTTGTTGTTACGGACAAAGCTTTTATTAATTTTTTTTTTGCCGAAAACTTTAATTCTGCACTTTATTTTTGTTTAATTCTATTTGCTTTATTTTGCTGCTAAAGTAGTAGCCGTTGCTGCAAATTCAATTTTGTTTCTTGATTTTGAGACTTCTTCAATGACTGTGGCCATTTTACAATTATTTCACTTCTTTAACCAGAAATTGAAAACTAATTAAATCTTTTACTCTTAGCATACTAAAATTTATATTATTTATAGCAAATGATTGCCATTTAAAGAACTATATTATTTTCTTTGAATTATCCAAATGTCCGTCAACAGAGAATTATTTTCTATGTGTATTTACTTCTCCGTTGTTTATAGTAATGTTATTTTCACTTATCTTTTTCTCTTGTCGTTTAAAATTGCGAACTGTAATACGTTAAAGTTTACGTTTCATTTTTTCCCAATTTTGTAAAAGGTTTTAATAATAATTTAATAATTTTAATATGGAATAATATTAATAGATGCAAATAATATTAATTAATAATAATAATAATTTATTTGCCGCATCAACTACAATTATGTTTCCTATCTATCTTATTTTTTGATGGCCGTTATTTTGTTTGGAGAGTTTATTTAGCCATGGTTCTTGATGAACAGTTTAAAATGAAATGTTTTGCTTTCATATTCTTTTTCAGAAATATTACCCCAGGACGCTGTAATTCGGAAAAAATGGTTTGATGCTTTGTGTTTATTTTAACCTATTTGACCTGAATTAACTTTATGCAGTGGATAGTCATTAATTTATGTCCAGCTAAATCAGCACATCCAGAAATGTTGGAGATAATAGGAGAGAGCCAGATGAAGAGATAGAGAGAATTTACGAGAGAGTATATATATTTATTTATATATATATATATATATATATATTTATATATTATATATATATATATTTATTCTTATTTCAGAAGATTTCAGAGCCCTAGTGTTGATTATCAGCTTTAGTCCAAATATTTCGTGCGAGGGGATGGTGATGCGTTGGGTGTTTTAAAGAAGGGATCGAGCTAATTCCTCGATTTCTCTGTCAGCCATTATTCTCATTCCTGATTATGTCATCAGTTGACACCCTGCTTCTCAGAAAAAGCCCCATTCGGTGAATCCTAGAAATCTTCACATAATGAGAATTTATGAGAACTTCCCATAAGTTATGTTTTTACGGTCAATTGTTTTTTGTTGTTATATAACGCACTTGGTGTCGTATAACTTTCCTGGAACTCAATCTATTCAAATACTCTCTCCTCGAATAAATTTCCTCTCAACAAAGAATAAGGAAGTTATTAAAAATTTGTAATCTACCACAGTTATTTATAATGAAAGAGACGTTGAATGGATGGCTTCATTTCACCATAAGTCTTTATTAATGTAATAACTGTTTTCTGATAAATTACAAGAATTTGGTTCATTTTAGTCTTTATTCGCTATCATAAAATTAAAGTTATTTGATTTCAGTTTTCTTATTAATCCAAAAATATAAAAATGATGACGCATAATATTAAACAATTCTTTAGAATTTAAGAAGAAAAAATTAATAAAACAAGTTTCCAAAGAATGAGGAACAAGGAATAACGCAAGAAATAAACTTAGTTAATACAATTAATTCTACAAAAAGTCTTTATTTCTTAAATGCACTGCATAAAAAGAAGTGAAAGACATTACTCTTACTATTTTATAAGATAATTAACGTTAAAATAAGATTTGAAGGATTTTCCCCAAATATACAGGTATACATACACACACACACACACACACACATATATATATATATATGTAATGATATATATAGTGCATATATATATATACATTATATTTATGGGATTTATGGTACTTTATTTTTATTAATCTAATCCGAAGATCATGTACAACATCATAATCTGAGATGAAGGTATTATTAGATATTATCTGATTTTTTAGTTATTTGATAGCTCAATTTCTAATTATCAAGTTTGGTTAGAAATTAATATTTTTAGAAAACATAAATTAAAACTATTTCGGAATTCCTGTGATGAAATGAAATACAATTTTCTATTTATGTTATTGTTTTTCCTTTTTTTATATAAACATAATAATAGAACATGATGAAAAATATATAATATTTAATTATTTCTGTATGTTTGATTAATTTATATGCAAATTTTGTTTACAGAATTTACAGAAATATGTACACATATAAGGACATCATTAATAACAGATAGTTCTTTAGTTAATATTCGTTGTACAATTGATAATTAAAATTTCATCTAATTATTTATATTTGATACACATATATTCTCGATAAATTTTATTGTTTTAAAAATTACTCTACAAAACTGGCAGCATTAAGATTTAAATTAAAAGATTTTTATTAATTGATAAACATTTTATTAAACACAACACCAAACACAAATGAAGGCCTTCAGAACTGTAAATGTCATTTCACTAGAGCATCAGTAAACAGGGAAAACGAAATAGAACATGATGCAAGTCTTCTTAACCCTTTGATTACGGCCGAGATGAGACCTCACACTTACCACAATCCGGAGGGTTTTCAGACGGTAGTCACCCGTAGCATGCTACCAGACGCACGAAATCGTAAACAATCATTGTAATAGCGTTTGTATTTGTTGTTTTGCTGCAAATTAACCTGTTTTATTTATATGATAATATTGTGATAGTAGCGATCCGTGATATAGATATTATGCAATTAATGTAACAACACAAATAAATAAACATAGGATAAGTACTATATATCGGGGTTTAGTGTTGCCAGAGGTATAAGCACTGCACTGATTGAGGATGACAGTCTTCTTTTTTTTTTTTTGTCATTTTCTCTAATTCTGTTTGAATCCGTAAAGGACAGCTACATCACAGTTGTGCATTATAGTTAAAAATTATTTGTATATTCGTCAGAAAACTAATCATAAAGAATGTTCATCATCTTTATGGTTCCGCTTACTATTCCACTAGCTGGGCTGAGAGAGAGAGAAAAAAAGAAGAGAGAGAGAGAGAGAGACGTGACAGAATAAAAATTTTTACCTATGATTTATTCCTTCTAATTGTACATCAATAACATTGGAGAGTAAGTAGACACAATCACAATATTGGTTGCAATATTAACCACATTTCTGGGTAATATTTTTATCAATGATCAAGCACCCAGCTGACAAGGGATACGCAATCTAGAAATTCAGATGAATTCTGCAGTGTTTGAAAAATGGTTTAAAACCCAGCTTCTTCCCAATATAGGGCCATCTGCCATCATAGTGTTGGATAACGCTTCTTATCATTCAGTTCGAATTAATAAACCTCCGACAATGTCTGCCAAAAAGGATGAAGTTAAAGACTGGCTAATAAAAAATTAGTAAAGTTGCAAAGACATTCATGTAAAGAAAATGATTACGTGATTGACAGACTGGCAAGAGATCATGGACATAGTGGTTAGGCTGCCTCCATATCACTGCCAGTATAATGCAACAGAACTGATATGGGCGCAGGTGAAATCATACGTGGCAAAGAAGAATCATTTAAAAAATCAGACCTGCTTCCTTTGGTCAAAGAAGCAATTGAATCCATATCTTCTGACAACTGGGCTAATGATGTGAGACATGCCGAAGATATAAAAAGAGATGACGCTTCAAGAGATGTTTGCATTGATAAATATATAGATTCTTTTGTTATCGATGTAGCATCCTCTGACGAGGATTCTTCATAAGTAATGTCTCCTCATACTTCGATTGTAAATAAATTTATTGCTTTTTTTGTTGTGTGATATCCTGTTGAACACTGAAATTGAAATAAATTGAAATATAGATCTGTTTTTCGACAGAAAGTGGCAGAAATATCTTTAAAAATCTACATATAACAGAAATGCCACAGCAGTGATGAGTATCATATGACAGTGCTTTAAAGCACAGGTAAATCTAATACTGTATAAATGTGTAATATATATATATATATATATATATATATATATATATATATATATATATATATATATAATTGTGATATATTTTGAGCTTTTAATTTGCTTTCTTTCGTGCATGCCGTAATCCCGTCTTTACCTCCTTGCTGTATCAAGGTTGAATTTTCACTGTACAGCTATAAAATAGCTCATAATAAACATTCTTTAAATATTATTTATTTACCAATTTATATATATATATATATATATATATATATATATATATATATATATATATATATATATATATATATATATATATGGGTGTAACTAATATTTAAAGAATATTTATTATGAGCTATTTTATAGGTGCACAGTGAAAATTCAACCTTGATACAGCAAGGAGGTAAAGACGGATCAGGGCATACACGAAAGAAAACAATTCAAAAGCTCAAAACTATATCACAATTATATGACTTCGATAACAGCAAAGGAACAGTAATAAAAACTATAGTAGATGACGTAACTCAAGAACATTGCTCAGTACAGCATCCAAATAAACAAAACTGAAAATGAAAGCACATCTAGGTTTCCAAATTTCTTGCATCTATCATTTTCATATATTGAATTTTTTTTTTTATCTAAAATTTAAGTGGGACAACAAAACTTCATTCAGAACTTTCTATTATAGTACACGTGCTTGATAACAGGCGCAAACAATGAGAGCTTGAAGTCAGAAGGTTAATGGTCAGTTTAAGAGGGCAAAGTCTCTTCCTAAAACGGTCGTACTATAGTAACCCTCCCCGCCTTTCTTGTTTACTTGCTAACCTTGTTTACTCTTATTCAGTTTTCATCCTCTGGACTTTACTACTGAAGGTAATCTATTTCTTGTTTTGTCATTGTCATTTTCAATCTTTAAAGCATTTTAATTTTGTAAGCTCTGTTGTCAGTTTTAATTAGTGTTTTGTATCTTTTAGCCAGAAAAGATGGGATATGGTGATCAAGAAGCGCACCTATTAATAAATATATCAATGATGAGCTGACTGTTCTTCCTATCCGTACTCTACTATATATATGCATATATGTATATATGTATATATATATATGTATTTATATGTATATATATATATATATATATATATATATATATATATATATATATATATATATATATATATATATATTATATGTATATATATGTGTATATATATATATATATATATATATATATATATATATATATATATATATATATATATATATATATATATCTTTCTATCTATGCATCTATCTCTGTGTCTAACTATCTGTTAATACACACACTAACACACACATATATGTATACATACGTATATATTAACTTTTTATCACATACACAATTGTTCTGTGCATTAACTAAATTACTAAAAGGACCTCATTCAAACTGGATGGTATCTATAGATACCATGCAGTTTGAATGAGGTCCTAGTATTTAGTAATAATATATATATATATATATATATATATATATATATATATATATATATATATATATATATATATATATATATATATATATATACATCACGAAGGAAGCAGTAGGGAAAGGCATCATCATCTACAGTTTATTTTCAATGCCGACGTTTCGCGACGAATTCCAAGTCGCATTTTCAAGGCTATAAAATATAATATAATTTGCGAACATCAATAACAAATTAATGCAATGGCAACAGCTCTTTATGTAGTAAAAATATTTAAAACAAAACACCTCATTCCAAGACAAGTCAATAATGAGTAAAAGGAGTTCACTAAAATCTTAAAACAACCTACCTATATGAAAGAAAGAACAAGACTAACATAAATAAGTACAAACAGAGTGAGGAAAACCAGTTGCCCAAACTAGGCTATAAACAATTTCACTGAGGACGATTGAGTATTTAACGACGGCACAGTCTTCCTGATAATTATGGATTCTAGGATGGTTAAGTCGTTGTTGTTCTGCACTCGGCCTAGGATGGAAAAATCCTTGCTGTCAATATAAGTTTTACATAATTTTGAATGATTTCGTATATTTGATTGCTCAGGATTAGATAACCTGCTACCTGTTCTATGACTTATGCCCTGTGGGAATCTATGCGGACCTTCAACAGCCTCCTCGTGCATCCCACATATGTATATCCCGTGATCACATCCCAGGCAAGTGTACTTGTAAACAACGCTGGACGAAAACAGAGGACTGAGCCGGTCTTTGACTCTGAACAGAGACCCTATTGTAAAGGGATTTTTCGGGATGATTTTCAGGTTTAAAGCTGGAAAACTCTTTTGAATAATGGCTGTGCATTTTCTCCTAAAGTATCATCATGCACGAAAGGGAAACTTGCATGCATCTTTAGTTTCGGCACAGTCGATTCAGGTGTTGCTGAGTCATTTTCTGTAGTAGCAGTTTATTTAGGGATCTGAAAAAAAGTCGTGATGGAAAACAATTATTATTGAAATATTTCACTAAAAAGGATATCTCATCGTGGAAACTCTTCCAGTTTGACGAGTGGGTGTAAGCCCTATGGAGGAGGGTTAAAATAGAGTTCAGTTTCAAATGAAAGAAACACGAACTATAAAAATTCATTCCCAAACCAGTAAATGTATTTTTCTATACACACCTGTGTAAAAACCTGAGTCACCTCTGGAAATAATAAGATCAAGGAAGGGGAGTTTGTTATTTACCTCCTTCTCCATATGAACCTTATGTTTGGATGTTGTCGGATGACGAACTCCAGAAAGGACTCTGCATGACATTCATGACGAAATAGGGAGAACGTGTCGTCAACATATCTTCGATAAAATAGAGGGCGGAACCTAATGGGACATTCTTCTATTATGCGCTCCTCCAGGAGCACATGAAGATGTTAGCAAAAATTGGACCAAGTGGTGATCCCATGGCCATCCCTTCAGTTTGTTTATACAAACTGAAGGCAAAGGTCGTGTCCAGCACGGCCAACTCTAAAAGTTGTTTAAAAATGTTCTACTAAAATTATTAAAAATTGCATCTTCATCAGTAAAAGTTTGCTTAATATTATCTCAGTATTATTATTATTATTATTATTATTATTATTATTATTATTATTATTATTATTTTTATTATTATTATTATTATTGGAGAAGCAATTCCACAGTTATGTATATGTACATATATTTGAAGATAAATATACAACTGTGGATTTGCTTCTTCATTTTAAGACTCATGCTACTATGAGTATTTTTTTATTACTATTATTTTTTTTTTTTTTAGAATATGAATCCAATTCATATGGGACAAGCATACAGGGACCATTGACTTGAAATACAAGCCTCCAAAGTATATGGTAGACAGGTTTTCCAGGAATATTGGAAAAGTTTTCCGTGCGTCTTTAATAGTGTTCTTGAAGAATCTAAAAATTATTTCTTTTCCGAAGAAGAATTTTTCTTTAAATAAGACAAGCGATTTAAACTACTCTGTATCCTTCAAAAATCTACTATTATAATTTGATGCTGGTACCATAAAAAAACTATATATTTATAACTTACTCTGCTATGCGAAAAACTTAATCATTCCTTGCTGGAGGCAGCCATCTCTCTCTCTCTCTCTCTCTCTCCCCCTTAATAAGGTGATCAATGGCAATGGAGAAGCCTTGTTAAAACAAAAAAGGTCACTTTTCTCTTGAAGCTGACTGGATTACTGGGCGCTAGTGATGACCATTTCAGGAAACAGAAATTCTTGAGACCACCTTATTTTTAACTATTGGGAAAAATTAACGCACACAGACGCACAAACCAGTGTATACACACACACACACACACACACACACACACACACACATATATATATATATATATATATATATATATATATATATATAAAATATATGTATATATACTTATATAAACATATATTTATGTATATGTATCTATCTATAATAATAATTTCCAAGTTGATCTTGTCCTCCCCGGGGTGAAATTTTCTAGAAAGCTTTATTGCCGCGAAAATAGCATTTTTTTTAAAGAAATAAATGTAAATGTAGCGAAAAATCATCATCATCGTATCCTTTTCCCTCGTCGTCGGGAGGAGATATCTATCTATCTATCTATCTACCTATCTATATGTATATATATATATACATATATATAGATATATAAATATATGTAGATATACATATATATATACATATATATATATATATATATATATATATATATATATATATATATATATATATATATATATATATACATGTATATAATATATATATATATATATATATATATATATATATATACATACATGTATATAATATATATACATACATGTATATAATATATATACATATATATATATATATATATATATATATATATATATATATATATATATATATACATATATATATATATATATATATATATTTATATATATATATATATATATATATATATATATATATATATATATATATATATATATATATATATATATATATATATATATATATATATATATATATATATATATATATATATATATATATATATATATATATATATATATATATATATATATATATTTCTCCCGGCGACGAGAGAAAAGGATACGATGATGATTTTTCACTAAATTTTTAATTTCTTTCTTTTTTTAAAAATATTGATGTTTTCGTGGCAATAAAGCTTTCAAGAAAATTTCATACCTTCTGCTGCAAGAAAGAATCATTGTCGCCTGGCGCCGTAATATCTTCGTGTTTTTCCTGCAGTCGTTTTAGAATTCTTCCGCTCATGCGTATAGCGCCATCACTCAATAGGTGCACTGACACCAAGGACTACAGTGGCCATCTCAGGGATCCTCCAGGAAGACGTCTTGAAGCCTTCAGAGACAGCATGTGAGCAAAGAAGGTGAAGTTTATGGTTAAAATGAACTGGATGACGAAGCAGATCGACTAAAAGAGATTTTCAAGAGGGAAAAGTACATCACGAGAATGGCAGATAGCTTCAGTCTGTAATTGTTTACTGCTGAAAATATGGACTACTTCGTGGAGCAGTATGAAGTCGAGGTTCCCGCCTTCTGCGATTATTCGGCACCTCTACAGTCGTATTGTCACTCACGGACGCAAGCTCTTCATTCGAAATAAGAAAGGAAATAATCAAGAAGAGAGGAAGACAGTGGAACGGAGGAACTGAAGAATTTATACGAAATAAAAGGTAGAGAACTTGAGGTGTTTTCTAAGCTGATTGAGGGGATTTTGGATGCCCAAAATTACCGCTTGGAGCAGTTCTTCGCTCTAATTAAGAAAGAGAAGGAACAAAAAAGAGACGACATCGGCGTGGAGGTATACTGAAGAATGCTGACGAAGAAAAAGTAGATAACCTGAGGTGTTAGAAACTACTTCCAAGATTTTGGATTCACAGAATTACTTTTCGGAGAAGCAAGGAAGAATCGAAGGATGATCAATATTGTCAGTAAGAGGAATCTCATAAGTTTATAGAAGACGACTCCTTAAAGCAAAGAAGCTGTTTATGTGCCAGAAAAGAACTCCAAGTAATGGTTATCGCGATGTTGAAATGATCTAAAACCTTCGAGATTTTCCTTGAAGACATTTTGGAATCCTTCAGTCTCCGGCTCCTGGAAGGACGAGAGAAATGCCATTCGCGCATGCGCCGAGCTTCAAAGTGTCCAAGAACAATCTCCGAGATGCTTCAAATCGTCTGGAAGCCTTCGGAGACAGAAAGTGTCAGTTTTTGAAAAGTAGGGTAAGAGAAAGCAAAGAGTATTGGTGAGGGGAAGGGTCCGACCCAGAGGCCGCTTCCTTCCTCCAAGGAAGCAGCCTATGGGTCTGACCCTTCCCATGGAAAGGGCCCAAGCCTTTTTAGGATTGGCCCCAAAAGCCTACAAGGCTTGCCAGTCTTTTGAGGGCAGCCTTGAAGGGAAGGGTCCGACCCAGAGGCTGCTTCCTCGGAGGAAGGCAGGTATCCTGTCAGGCTGGGGAAGCAGGCCTGGAGAGGGCCCAAGAACTTCAAGGATGAGGCCCAAAGTCCTCCAAGGGTGGCCAGTCTCTTGAGGGCAGCCTTGAAGGGAAGGGTCCGACCCAGAGGCTGCTTCCTCGGAAGAAGGCAGGTATCCTGCCAGGCTGGGAAGCAGGCCTGGAGAGGGCCCAAGAACTTCAAGGATGAGGCCCAAAGTCCTCCAAGGATGACCAGTCTCTTGAGGGCAGCCTTGAAGGGAAGGGTCCAACCCAGAGGCTGCTTCCTCGGAGGAAGGCAGGTATCCTGCCAGGCTGGGGAAGCAGGCCTGGAGAGGGCCCAAGAACTTCAAGGATGAGGCCCAAAGTCCTCCAAGGATGGCCAGTCTCTTGAGGGCAGCCTTGAAGGGAAGGGTCCGACACAGAGGCTGCTTCCTCGGAAGAAGGCAGGTATCCTGCCAGGCTGGGGAAGCAGGCCTGGAGAGGGCCCAAGAACTTCAAGGATGAGGCCCAAAGTCCTCCAAGGATGGCCAGTCTCTTGAGGGCAGCCTTGAAGGAAGGGTCTGACCCAGAGGCTGCTTCCTCAGAGGAAGGCAGGTATCCTGCCAGGCTGGGGAAGCGGGCCTGGAGAGGGCCCAAGAACTTCAAGGATGAGACCCAAAGTCCCCCAAGGATGGCCAGTCTCTTGAGGGCAGCCTTGAAGGGAAGGGTCCGACCCAGAGGCCGCTTCCTTCCTCCAAGGAAGCAGCCTATGGGTCTGACCCTTCCCATGGAAAGGGCCCAAGCCCTTTAAGGATTGGCCCCAAAAGCCTACAAGGCTTGCCAGTCTCTTGAGGGCAGCCTTGAAGGGAAGGGTCTGACCCAGAGGCTGCTTCCTCGGAGGAAGGCAGGTATCCTGCCAGGCTGCCTGGAAGGGCCAAGGAGGATGAGGTCCCCAAGAACTTCAAGGATGAGACCCAAAGTCCCCCTTTAAGGATTGGCCCCAAAGGATGGCCAGTCTCTTGAGGGCAGCCTTGAAGGGAAGGGTCCGACCCAGAGGCTGCTTTCCTTCCTCCAAGGAAGCAGCCTCAAGGATGATGGGTCTGACAGTCTCTTCCCTTGAAGGGATGGAAAGATGGCCCAAGCCTATGGGTCTAACCCTTCCCATTGGCCCCAAAAGCCTACAAGGCTTGCCAGTCTCTTGAGGGCAGCCTTGAAGGGAAGGGTCTGACCCAGAGGCTGCTTCCTCGGAGGAAGGCAGGTATCCTGCCAGGCTGGGGAAGCAGGCCTGAGAGGGCCCAAGAACTTCAAGGATGAGACCCAAAGTCCCCCAAGGATGGCCAGTCTCTTGAGGGCAGCCTTGAAGGGAAGGGTCCGACCCAGAGGCTTCCTTCCTCCAAGGAAGCAGCCTATCCTGCCAGGCTAACCAGGCCTGGAAAGGGCCCAAGCCCTTTAAGGATTGGCCCAAAGCCTACAAGGATTGCCAGTCTCTTGAGGGCAGCCTTGAAGGGAAGGGTCTGACCCAGAGGCTGCTTCCTCGGAGGAAGGCAGGTATCCTGCCAGGCTGGGGAAGCGGGCCTGAGAGGGCCCAAGAACTTCAAGGATGAGACCCAAAGTCCTCCAAGGATGGCCAGTCTCTTGAGGGCAGCCTTGAAGGGAAGGGTCCGACCCAGAGGCTGCTTCCTCGGAAGAAGGCAGGTATCCTGCCAGGCTGGGGAAGCAGGCCTGGAGAGGCCCAAGAACTTCAAGGATGAGGACCAAAGTCCTCCAAGGATGGCCAGTCTCTTAAGGGCAGCCTTGAAGGGAAGGGTCTGACCCAGAGGCTGCTTCCTCAGAGGAAGGCAGGTATCCTGCCAGGCTGGGGAAGCGGGCCTGGAGAGGGCCCAAGGGCTTCAGGAGACCCAAAGTCCCCCAGGATGGATGAGAGCCTTGAAAAGTCCCCCAAGGATGGCCAGGCTCTCTTGAGGGCAGCCTTGAAGGAAGGGGTCTAGGCTGGAGTCTCTTAAGGACAGCCAGGAGGGCTGCTTGCTTCCTCGGAGGAAGGCAGGTA